>NC_052251.1:10115407-10715407 GCF_013401445.1 Tripterygium wilfordii
TCAACCTTTGCAAACAACACGGATAATAGAGCAAAACAAATAGAACAATCAAAAAAAATAGAGAAAGATGAAGAACACTAGAGTTTTACATATTCAGTGTGTAAAATTGAGTTAGGGTAACTTCTGCTTTTTCTAGGGCTCTGAGGTGTAAAATAATTCTTCTGATATGAGCCACTTTATTTAATAAGGTATGGTGAATTATCTCACATGAAAGACAAACACTTAAAAAGTATTGTGAAGGAGTGAATGGACTATCCTAAATCACCCGGATCGAGTTGATGGATGAATAATCTTTCGATTTATCAAGATGTTTGGAGAATCACATGTGTGGGTTAGACGGATGTACCCGAGTTCGATTCCATGCTTAGGATTATATTCACGATTGAATTGATATATATATTGGGATGTACCGTTGTCTCATGAATTTACCATGTAATAGTGGATCCCAAGATAAACCAAACCTTTGGTGGATTCTCCATAAAAAAATATCGGGGATTATGTGTGGAGTTGAAGACAGCCCGTTATCTCGTTAGAAAATCCTTTCAAGATCTTGGTGAAACAAAGTCTTAGATATATTATTGTTGTATATATATATGTGTGTGTGTCAGCATTTGGCGGCAACAAGAAGGAAATTGATGTGTAACCCAAAAAAGAAGTTAAAAGTGGTAACATGTCACACACTAGAACGAATAAAGATAAGCTTCTTCTATGTGTGTATATATATATATATATATATATGATCATGAATTGACATATATATGCTTTGGAAGGAAGGATCTAAAGTGGTGGGATTTGTTACACACACATATAATTGATAATGAGATGGAAGAAAGAAAGAAAGAAGGTTTGGACCCAACAAACCCTAATCATGAATGTGGGTATCTTTTGATCCACAAACACAAACCCCATAGGAAATTTTCTTGTGTTTAAAAGTTTGAGTAGTGATAGCTCAAGAAACAAACCATGTGAGTGGGGGAGACTTTATCTTTAAATCCAAAAAGAGAAGGGTTCCTTTGCAACTCCAAAAGTCAAAAGCATCAAATACAAAATATCAAAAGGCCCCTTCCTTCATAAAGCAAAGCATCAATATAGATATATAATACACTACATAAAAGATGAAAAGGTAAGCTTCCTTTATAAAAGAGCCAAAGTGCAATCATACATATAATATACATACATACATAGTAGCTAGCCCTCTTTTTCACCTAAGCAATGTTTATAAACAAACAGATCGAACTAGCATGGACCCTATATATATATATCTCAAAATACGTGTTAGATTTTAAAAAAAATTACATATTCAGAATTAACACATAAAACTCTTTCTAACAAGATTCATTGTCGATGAGTTTTATTGGATAAATCTTAATTCCATTGTTTTTTTCAATGAAATTTCAAAAACAAATGAATTCAGAACTAAAACAGCGATTTATATATTGTGCTTTCAAAAACAATAGAATCTATATTAAAACAAAGAATTTTGGACAATGAATCTTGGGTTAAAAGAGTGTAAATAAAATTATTCAATTGATTAAATCAATGAAATAAACTTGTTGGGCTCCCATGGGCTATCAAACTGATGGGCTCTATGTCATTTTCGTTTACTTATATACCACTCAGTTGATTTATGTTAATCCGATATGAGGTATTAGTTGTGACATCAATTACTGTTAATTAACAGTTTAACACAACAATATTTTGTAATGCAACCTACCCAGCTACGGAGCTACCCTCTAGAGATATATTTCAAGCCCAGTGTTAGTGATTTGGCTTTCGCCTATAGGAAGGGGGCCCATTTTGAATCTGGGCTTTCTTTTGAGGCCTAGTTTGAGTCCAAGCGTAAAATGGGTTCACGACCATCTTTGGGCGGTGATATTTGGGCCACTTTTAAATTATTCGCATAGATATGTGGAGTCCATGAATCTAGATCCGGTTCATCCAACCTACAGCTGAGATAATTGAGACTCTTCGTAAGGTGCAAACCCCAATCTCTATATCCATTTTCTGATGGTCCTAATTATAGAATCCATTTTCTATGGGTTTGCTCACTTACAAAGAGCGGTTAGGAGTCTCATTTCTCTTGAATGAGTTTCTCTTCAGTCTTACTTGTTGTTATCGTGATGCAGACTATTCTCATGCTCCGAAGTTTACGCCCACTCATTTGATGCGTACTCAGCTATCCAAAAGACAAGTGTTGCTTCGTCAGACCAAGAAACAAGGAGAGCGGTTAGGAGTCTCATTTCTCTTGAATGAGTTTCTCTCCAGTCTTACTTGTTGTCATCGTGATGCAGACTATTCTCATGCTCCGAAGTTTACGCCCACTCATTCGATGCGTACTCAGCTATCCAAAAGACAAGTGTTGCTTCGTCAGACCAAGAAACACTTGTTTAGAATTCCAAATATTGTTGGATATATTTTTACCAAGCTCACAAACCAACTTAAACGTTTCCAACAAATTCACTGTCGAACTTGTACACACAGGTCTAAGCTCATCCCAAAGTCTCACAATCAACTCGGTCTCGGGGAAACATTTCATAGTCATTTTTGTATTTGAGTTGGACAAGGGGAGTAAACATTCGGGCTCAATACCTTGGACGAGCTTGGCCCAGCCTAAACTCAATGTGATCAAAAATATTTTCAAAGCTGGCTCGGCCCATATCAGCTATATCCCATGAAACATTACATTTTACATATTTATATGCTTTAGGAAAACCAAAATATTGAGATTTTTCTCCAAAAAAAAATGAATTATTTTTATAACTTATAAGTTGCATAATATAACGTAATTGAAAGTATTTGAATACCAAAAAAAATTGCTTTGAAAATTTTATTATAATTATATGTATTTGAACTCTGAAGTAAACCGTTTTCTAATTAAATGGTGAGACTCTTAAATATTTTGAGTGAATACATGAAAATGGGAGATGTTTTGGAGATTATTTATAATAATTATGGCCACACATTATGCCTTGACTCAATTTATACTGTCATCAGATGAGAAATTTATGTGCACAGTTTGATAACTCGAGTTTAAGTTTATATTGAATGTCCAAAAGGTAAACTCGTATGATATCTTAAATAATGAGAGCACTTTATTCAAGTAAATTAATTTATATTGATATCGTTTTGGCCTTCATTTATTGCATTAACTTAAAATAATTTATATTTAATTATTATCAAAAAAATGTTTATTTATTAAAAATTTAAAATCGGACGAAATAAATGAAAAGAAAATAACTAGGGAGCAAACTGTAATTTTATACATTTGAGGGGGGAGATCCGTTAGAGTATGTATTCCTTTGTGGAATTAATGAAAAGACCAGAAAATGAATCTCTAACGGCGTTTATTTGGAATTTTGGACTGAAACGCCTGCAACGAACAAAACCCTAATCTTTCAAGATTTTGGAATCACTCTGCTAGTTTTTCTCTGGCATTACTTGGAGACATTTTCGCTCACAAATTAGGAGTCCAGCTTCTAGCGCGCTTAGCCTAGTTTGATCGGTGCGTACTGTCTTTGTTCTTTGATTCTGATGCTTCATCACTTCTGTTTTCTTTTACTGTATAATTCCGTTATTCTTCCCTGAATAATATGACCGTGAAAATTGAAATGAACTTATTCTGACGGAGTTCATGGTCGCAGCGGTGCTTTCTTTTTCTTTTTTTCCTTTGAGCAGTGAATTGATAATCAAGACTTGGAAGTTGTTCAGATCTTGGAATTGATACTTGTGGCAGATGGTCGCATTAATTTTATGCTGTAGCCTGTAGCTATAGTATTATCTATTTATAATGATTGAATCTTGATTGTCTTGTTCTTGTGTACCTGATGCACCTTTAATTGGAAACATGTAGGAAGTGTTTAGAGTTGGAAGGTTATTTTTTTTAATTCGGGTTCCGCAAAGATGGATGATTGGGGTACGTATGTTTCTTTCCCTTATCAGGGCCTACAATCATGGTTTAGTTCACAACATTGTATGAATTTTGTTTAATTTGAACTGAATGGAAGTAATAATTATTTCTACTGAGTTAGTAGCTAACTCAATTGGCCTTCGCCTTAAGTACTTTTTCGCATTCTCTTTTATTACTTTATGATTGATCTGATTTGTGCTTCTTCTTTTTTTGTTATAAGAGATGCTTAATCATTCTGAAAATGAGTTTCAAATCCTTGTTTGCATGGGAAATTCTGCATTCATGTAAAGTCTTATTACATACATTTCTTTGTATGTGTGGCACAATGAAGTTCTAACAAGTTATGAAGCTTGTCTTTTATGGGATATTGCCATTCTTAGATGGGGAATTGGGGATGTGTAACATAGATGTAAAAAAGGGACAGAGTGCTGAAGTTTCCTCTATTTTTATCTCAAAAGGGGTACTCTTTCCTGATACTGATTGCTGAAAGACAGGTCACTCCATCCTTTTAAAAATAGAACAAATTGTACTAGTATTATAGCCTTACTAAGTGTGATTATATCAAAATAGTACTCATAAGTCATAATACTCTTGAGTTTTGGCTATTGATTTTATGCAGCAAACTAATTAGCCGTTTGGTTAGTTTGTTAAAAGCTCATTCATGCATGTTGACCTTGATTAGAGTTTAACTGGGTACTTTTCTATTGACTGATTAAGAATGTTTTTGATAATTTAAATTTCTATATCGGATCAAGTGCTTTGATTAAGAACGTTTTTTGGTAATGTTAATATCTACGGACTATATCAGATCGAGTGCTTTGATATCTTGCATCACTACTATGTTTATGCTTCGGTTAGTTGGATTCTTTTAAAGATAGTTCAATTGATTTTTCTCAATGCCAATTTGCGTGTTAATTGTAATAGATGCTTCTTGAAATCTGATTCATTTATGTGGATAATGGCAATGGTTGCAGAGGATGATCCTATTCCATCCCTTCTTAAGAAGGACCAACCTATAAGTGCTTGGGACGACGAGGATGTAGAAGAAAATGACATAAAAGAATCATGGGAGGAAGAAGATGAACCTACTTCTGTAAGGCACTTTCTCTTTATTTCTCTTATTTTTGCTTTGATTATCCTTGGTATTCCACGAAATGACACTTGTAACTTGTAAGCAACTATTGTAACTTCCTAAGTCCAAGGCATGATCCTTTACACTCTAGTCAATAAATTGGTTGTGTGATACGTGTGATGGTGCAAAATTAAAATGTTGAGTGTCCACCATTTCATGCTTCTCTCATTTCATGATTATCATTATTGATTTATTGTTCAAATTGGTGCCTTGTTTGTGATATGTCTTCTCTCTGGGAGGACTTGTCAGATGGCTCATACTTTTCTTTGCTTTCTAATGTAATCTCGATTATGTGGTCAGGCACCTGCATCAGATCCCCTTGCTGAGAAGGTTTCCAAAAAGATTGAAGCAAAACCTAGTCAAGAAAAGAAAATAACTGCCAAAGAAGTCAAGCAGGAGCCTCTGGATCCTGTAGCAGAGAAGCTTCGACAACAGAGGTATTTATTTCCTAATTGGTGCTGTTTGGGGTTCTTTGTTGATAATTGGTCTCATTTATTGTTTTTATTGCACGACACTGAAAAATGTGTATATCATTCTAAACTTGAAATAGTTTATTTGATTATTTCTTATGCTTAAGGAATTTGCTTAAGTTAGTACGATTGTCGTGGTTAATGTATATGTAGAGGGAAAAATAAAACTTTGAGGAGAGAGTTGAGTGCCTTTCTATTTTTTTTGGCAAGAGTCGGTTAAGATTCTTGTCACGGGGTAGGGGCATGGGAAGCTATTTGTAAGGCATGGAATTTATGGCAATTGCACACTTTTTTGCGATGTTAGGAAAGGTGATTGGGTTCTTTTTGGCATGACAAAAAGAAAAATTCCTGGATCTCTTTAGAATAGCCATAAACAAGGTGATGACGGTTAAAGATTGTGCTTGTCTTAGAAGCAGTGTCAATCTTGTGATATCAATTTTAGTAGACATGCCATGGATGGGAAGTTGAGAGAGACAGATTGAATAGGACTTGGGATACATCTTACAAATGTACGCTGTTAAGATCTATTTATTAGCATGTCCATAATGCATCAATATCTTTCAACGTTGTTAAATTGTCAAGTCATCATGTACAGATTATATCTTATTTGTATTGATGTCCCTGCTCCATAGGTAACTAGGAGGTGGAGGGTTACTGTGCCATTCATTATTTACGTTTTTTCCATCTTGATTTGCATGTCTCTGCTCCATAGGCAATTTTTGGGTGCTCATAGACTTCTTTCTAAATGCAACAGGCTCGTGGAAGAAGCTGATTATCAGTCCACCACAGAATTGTTTGGAAAAAGGAGTGATGAGAAATCTCTTGGCAATTTCATTCCTAAGTCTGAAAATGATTTTGTGGAATATGCAGAGCTTATTTCTCATAAACTCCGTCCATACGAGGTAGTATGAGATTTATTTGATTCAGATATGACTTTTTAATTGGATGGCAGATGAGATGAAGAGTATGATGATGCTTTGTTATTGTTGCAGAAAAGCTTTCATTATGTAGGATTACTGAAGGCAGTGATGAGGCTGTCAATGACAACTCTAAGAGCATCTGACGCAAAAGAAATTGCTTCTTCTGTCACAGCAATTGCGAATGAGAAACTCAAAGCAGAGAAAGAGGCTAATGCTGGCAAAAAGAAAGGTATGAATAGAGTCTGGTTTCCATGTCTATGCGTATGGCAGTTCTGAAATTGCATGTAAGGTTGCAAGATTTGGATATCTAATGTGAGGATCTGATAAAATCAGAATATAAAAAGTAATTGTTTTGATGCTTAGAATACACATTCTTAAGAGCAGCAGATTGTGTTGGAGTTCCAATGTACTTCACAATTGAGATCATCCAGGCAGTTGGTGCATTTGGTTGACATATTGCTAACCATTGTTGGTTGACACATTGCTAACCATTGTTTCTTGTATCTGGTCAATGTATACGAATTACTAGTACATACTTTTTGTCAAATAGTAGCTCATCAATTTTCTCTGCATTTCACTGCAGGTACAAAGAAGAAACAACTTCACGTTGACAAAGCAGAAGATGACATTATTGCTGATACATATGATGGTGCGGATGACTATGATTTCATGTGAGCCCTGCCGTAACTCCATTTCAGGAGTCCAGAAGTTTAATATAATAGAGGAATTGGGATGAGTATCTTCCCGGCTTGAGTTCTTGAAATTGATTCGAGTGTGATGATATGCATTATGCGGTATGTCTGATAAGGTGAGAGGGTTTTGCGTTTGTCATTTTTTTTATTGAATGGTACTCGAGGGCCTCGACTTCGCAAATCTCTTTTAAACGCTTTCATTGTTTTAAATGGCAGCAAGGCAAACGCTTGTCTTACTGCTTAATCACATAGAAATAAGTATAAATGAGGTATTATGGCATCACTGTGATCTATTGGAGGTTACTCCCAGCAGTGCCTGCATCTGGATCGTGCAAAGAAATACACGTATATACATGTCTTCTTCATCAGAGCCAGGTTATAATGCAGTCCCCCACATACACCGGCTTCAAGAAGCATTCGCTGTGAAGACGGTCAAATTGTTGAGCGGGGTTCAGAGAGAGAGAGGGCACCAAACAATCATGAATCTGGCTTTCAGAGTTCAAACTGGGCGCAAAATTCGTGGTGTATTTTGCCATTCTGCAAACTTCTCTTCAAGGCATTGTGCGCTTTGCGCTTTTTATTCTTGCCCTCCAACTCTACTATTGGATCACATGTTGTGAGGCTGAAGCTCTTTTTTTTCCTGCTGCTAATGAATCCATGTGGGAAGAGCATACTTTGCAAAATTCTCTGAGAAGACTACTGCCACAGGGACACTCACAACCAGACAATAATAAATTTGAAGGAAGCTCCCATGCATAAAGGGATTTGCAGTACTTTGAAATATCTGGAGTATAAGAACCCTTACCAGCGGGTAGCAGAAGAGCTTGAACTCAACACTCCAGAATGATCCAATCCAATGCATTGCAAAACCCTGATTTAATTGCCCATTAAAAGCCCTGATCACCAGCGTTCGGGTGTAATAATTAATCTAATTAATAAAACAAAATAAAAAACCAACGGTATTAGAGGAGATTTAAACCTGGTCATGAGGATTATACACATAATTTTTGCTATCCTAACTAGTGATTCGGGTGTAACAACTAATTTAATTAATAAAACAAAAGGATTGCAATCCTGAGATGATACAGATACTCGCAAGTCGCAAACTGTAGACTGAAACATGTTTTGGGTTGAAAATTTTGAATTGTTTGAATTGCTATAGATACTGGAGAAGAAGAAGAAAGCAAAGGATGAACCGATAAAAGCAGCTTCTGCTGATGGCAACCCTCTCGCTATTACGATCGAAATGGTAATTTTACAGCCATCTCTCGTAAATTCCTTTGCTTCAATCCTAAAATTCATCCTCTACACTAATAAGTTTACATCCTTGAAGTGGTTTTTTTCCCCTTCAATTTCTCTTCAGGAAACAGTAATGTCTGATGCTTTGAGTTTGGGTAAATCTGAATTTCCCCCTTTGCCTTTATTTTGATTGTCAATGAATGACAATGTTAGTTCGCCTCGCCTCGCCTACGGCCTGTCTGTGTGCTTGGAATCTGGGTCTGAGGACAAACTCTCCTCTCCTGTTAAGCAATACATTCAAAATCTCCTTAAGGTAATGGAAAGCCATTTTCTTTTTCTGCGTCATATGTTGCTACATAATATTGCGTCATAAGCTACTTCCGTTATTTTCATCTTCATATAATTCAAAGTCAATATGGAGAAGCAGTATGGTTCTGAGTGGCCTGCAGAAGAAAAGGTGCAGCGTAGGGACATGGTTGGGAGACTTATGGACTGTGCCGGATTTAGGCGACCCTTTGTTGGATTTGTACACTACCGGGTTACTCTAGAGGAAGACGATCCTGTTCTTTATGTGTATGAAATACAGCTCGAGTCTCGCGTCCAAGGGAAAGGATCGGGGGAATTCTTAATGCAGTTGATTGAGCTAATTGCTTGCAAGGTGCATATTCCCATTTCATCTCAACCCATTTCTCCATAATGAATTATTAGAGCAGCATAGTAGGGAAACTTGTTTGTTTTGAAATACCAAAATTTTCAGAAATTTGGGTACTGCTTTTGCTGAGATAATATAATGTCTAAATTTTTGTATCCAACGTGATTACATGCTCAGGTATCTTTGTCAACTGCATATAAGTCTGTCAAGCTGCTTTTGGTGTGCTATTGTGCTTATGCACTACATTAATACTTTATTAAGTTTGTTGCTTGTATTTTGGCTTTAGTTGAGTGATTTCATCTCTTCTAGAAACGCATGGGTGCTGTGGTTCTAACTTTTCGAAAGCCAAACTTGTTAGCTATGAAGTTTTATACAAGTAAGCTGAGAAATATTTTTCCTAGCGATGCTTCCCAATTCGTGTTGTTGTCTTGGCTTTACTAATGGTGTAAATGCTAGTTACTAGGAAAGTTTTTGACTTGAAAACAAATAACAGGCTGTTCCTGAAGCACTTGTTTCTCCGTTTGTTTTGTGGGAAAGCACCAATTCCTTGAATATTGTTAACTTGTTTGTTTCTAACTTAAACAAAATGAGTACAGAAATAGGAATAAAGGATAATTTTACAGTATACATTAGAATTGGCTAGAAGGGGAAACATAGGATCATTTTTTTACTCGTCAAGTCAAGTTCATCGATCAAGGAAACAAACTTTGAAATGGAAATAATATGCTATCTGCCAGAAAACAGAAATCGAAGTGAATGCTTAAGTTGTTGCTAGTAAATTGGTTTACTAATCTCTGGTGTGCTGAACCATCCTAAGTATACCGGCCACTGGATATGGTCTTTAAGTTGTTACCAATGCACATATATTTTTCATGATTTCTTTAAGGAAGATGCGTCCCAACTACAAGTCTATAACAATTTTTACCATCCTATATATATATACACACACACATACACAAAGAGGTGAACCCTTGGTCTAGTGGTTAGATTGGTTTGCCATAACTTAGAGGTCACAGGTTTGAATCAGTCTCTTCCACATTGCATGTAAGTTGTTTCTCTTATGGATTCATATATTCTTATGAGGAGGATGCTTTATAATTACAAGAATTTCTACTGTGTTGGCCTCTTTTATATTCTAAAGGACCTTTTTGGCTTAACATGCTTCTTTTTTCTCTTCTGAAAATGACCCATGTCCCTTTGAAAAAAAAAATGAAAGCAACTCTCTCTGCATGAACCATGTACATATATATTTAGCTTCTCTCTCTCTCTCTCTATATATATATATATCTCTTTTCTCTCCTATTTGTAACATCTGCAAGACGAATCATTCATATACTCTCATATGTATACAATTCCGATATCTTATTACACAAATATTTTTCCTTGGGGCAATCTTTAAAATGGTTTTGTGAGCAATCAAATCCTTCGGACAAACAGGTCCCTAAACCTTTAGAATCGCTCAAGACCTCTATTTCTGCTGTGAAGATTGCCTGTATGGGTCGGTGATCAGACAGTCTAGATTCAGCTCTATCATACTTGATTTGCTTCAGTCCCTCCCCAAACCAAATTATCCTATCACACCTGCAAATATTCTCCAATTCATAAGCATCTTATTGTTGGAATATATATATACACACAGGAATTATCCTATGCGGATTTAAAGTGCGAACTTAAAATGTGGACCTCTTTTTGTCAGTGTTGAAAAGTGAAATGACAAGTGGAGTTTGTTACTTTGGATCCCACTTGTTGAAAAGTGAAATGACAAGTGGAGTTTGCTACTTTGGATCCCACTTGTTTACCCTCTAGTCCTTATTTTATGTCCGCATATGAGAATTCTTATATATATATAATCTCATTACTGCATCTTGTGGCTACTTACCATGCCGGAGCCCGCCTCTTTTCTCCTTTTTTCTTCTGATGACACCCATAATAGATTCCAGAATTTGGATAGTATTTGTAAGTGGGTGCAAACTCAATGACCCCTTCGTGCCAACCTTGGAATACATGACCCTTCATGAACTCAGCCTTAAGCTTTGTTTCAATAGAGTTTTTTGTAGTTAGAATCACAGTAGTTTTCAGCAAATTTTCACTACAGCTAATTAATATTAAAACTAACGAATACCTGATCATTCTCTAGCAAAGCGTTCCACTCTCTTTTCTGGACTAGGGATCTTGTTGTTGCCTCAGGGAGGTAGATCCTGTAATTCAAGTCGCCGAGCCATATCACTCGGCTGTATGTTTCAAGAAAAGGTTACACACAGATTTCATATTATGGGCAACTTGCTAATAATTTATTACTGAGATTTAACAAAGTTTCAACTAGTCTCGATGGTTATTTGGCTACTCACTTTCCTAAATTAAAGAGGTTATGGGTTCGAGTGGGGTAGGCAGCATAATTTCCTAAAATAAATCCGTGAGGGAAGGATAGGAATGCCCGTAGAGGTAACCCATAGCGGACAACAGCAGGAGATATATGTATCTATCTAAGATACCTTCTCTTTTGCTGTCAACGGGTTTAGAAGGCGTAGAAGTTGGGTATTGCTGCCATCACTTTGAATAATTTATGCTTCTAGGCTTCTAGCTAATATGATTGGTTTCTAACCAACAACTATATGAGCTTTCAGTTTGTGCCTGCAATACACCAATTATTACTCAACTAAAGCAGCCTATGTTATTAACAACTATTTATGAGATAGGGTGTATATCTAAATCAGTATCTCTATTCATATAAAATTATTTAACCGTTGCTTGTTTTATGGAGAAAACATGTATAGAATAAAGAGAGCTTCAGGGTAGGTAGCATGAGAAATTTTTAATGTTGACAACTTACTCATGATCGAGAATTTTCTTTGGCAAATTACGCAAGGGGCCTCGAGGAAACCTTGTTCTTGACAAAATCTCTGCAGCATCTGCATTTCTGTGTCTTTCATCTCCTTCTTTGCCTCCAGAAGCTAGATGGCTACACACAAAGCAGAAGCTTGTTTCTCGCAAGCAAAATCTTACAGACACTGAACCCTGTTTATTGACAAAGGATCAAGTTATAAGTCAAAGATATAAAATTAAGATGAATTAAAGATATTACTAACATGATAAGATAAACAGACCTTATTGCCTAAACAGCCCATTATGCCACAGCCAATACATGAGACCCTGGGATGCTGGATGTGTTGATAGATATCACTTCTTACCCAAGCAGATACAAATATTCCTACCATCTGTTTACTTATAATGCACTGAAAATTGTCCTTTGATTTTCTGTATTCAGCGGAACTTTGATTCTTCATTTGATATGAGATTTGGTATTCATCTTCTTCTTTATTGTCTTGAGCTTGAGTTAGTATTGCCTTGTTGAGAGCTTGGCTAATTATATTGTTCCATCTCATGGAGATTTTTCTGTTCTCAGAAGCTAGAATATTTCCTGCATTTAGAGGCACAATCTCTTGGAACCTGAAATGTTACATGCGTGATCTTGTTCAGAAATAGTTCTAGGATTATTGGAGAGTGTAGAATGGCATCAAACTGATTTCTCGATTCATGTAGCCGATCAAATGGACATAAATAGGGTAAAGGAGAATACCCAAGAACATAAATTTCAGCAGGGTTGTGTGTGTCTAGCCAATCCTCCATGTCCAAGTCCTCAGATGGTACAATTCCTCCGACGTTCCATGAACCGACAAAAATACTAAAGAAGAAGACAACAAAGGAAGATCAATATCAGGACAAGAAAGCAGAACCCATTATGAAAATCATTCCAAGAACTGATTTAACTGCATGTAATTAAGGATAACATGTTTAAGAATGCTCTTTGGAAGAAGTGTTTTAGCCAGAGTTGGAGAAACAGAGAGAGAGTTTGTACTTGTAGGTGTCCTGGTCAATGAAGCATTTGTTGGAACTGAGATTTTCTTGACTGGAACTTTTGGTGTCCAGCATGGTGCCTGTGAAGTTTTGAAAGTCTGCTACAAAGTTGTTGCTACCCAGTGCCTTTCTTAGGATCTTGTTTGCCAATACCTTAGGCCACATGATACCTTCCAATGAAAGTATGTCAACAAGAAAGAGAAAGAGAAAGAGAGAGAGAGAGGGTGGAGGGCGGTTTAGGGTCTACTATAAAAATAGCTTGCAACTTGCATTACTTAAAGTATGGTCATTCAGGAGTGGTTTATATATGTTAAGATTAGTTAATTCGTCATTCAATCCAATAAGTTAAATTTGTTGGGTTGGGATATTTCACATCATTTATACATATTCTAACACTCCCACTCACGTGTGGGCTAGATAATCCGATGTCCCAACACATGCACAACAAACTGGGCCCAACACTAGGGTACTCTAATAGACACATAGGCTTAAACTTGGAGCAACAGCAAGTGGGGGGTTTAAATTGCGGAAGCTGAGGTTTGAACCTAAGACCTTCTACTCGGGTACCATGTTAAAATTCATTAATGTGTCATTCAACCCAATAAATTAACTTGTTGGGTTTTTTACATATTCTAACAATATACATGGGTTACGATGTTAAAATCTGAAAGCATTAGCAAAACAAATGTGCATTAGCTATTGAAAGGGAAGGGTGATCGGCCACACAACCAGTCAAGCTTAAACAAAATGTAAAAAAGGGTTCAATTTGGCAAGTGGGATATATAAGAGAGGAAAATGAGAGTCAAATGACCCCAGTGCTGATGCCTGCACAACCCTCTTTTGTATTCTTCTTTCTTCTGTGGATAATTTTTTTTTTTTTTTGGGCTGGCAGTGTTTTGGTATCAGAACTTTGATCATTCTTGATTCTTGATAAATGAGCATGCATGTAGGGATTTACATTTGCATATATATCAGAATGGGAACAGGGAACCAGAGCGGGAAGGGGGCAAAGAGACATGATTCCTTGCTTCTAGGATCCGTTGTCCTTGACCCCAGTTAACAATCATATTATATGTATGAACTCCATATGCGTTTTTAATTCTATGTGATTATCAGATTGATCTTATGCTTAGCAATGTGTGGGTCAAACTTTAAGATCCTTTCTGGTTTTATACTTGTTTCTTTCAAGCTATTCAATTGCAAATCCAACTCTTCCTATTGAGTTTTGAGTTATTCATTTTTGCATAGTTTTCTTCTTAAGTTCATACATATTTTAGTGAACTTATTGTTATAGACGGACAATATAAGAGACAAATGGGAAAAGACAGAGTTGCTGTCTGTGTCTCTTTCTTGTATGCTACTCTTTGTTTGTTGATACAACTTATTCAATTAATATAAAATGGGTTGAGTGTCTAACTTATAGATTTGTGTGCGTATATTTATAGAGAAAGCCTAGACAGACTAAGTTTAGACTTATATTGGATGTCCAAAGAGTAAGCTTGTATGGTGTCATTCTCGGTTACCAAAAAAAAAATTGTGAACTATGAAGGTTTATTAACCTTATTTGGTTAATTATAGCTGCATGCATGAAATATTGTTAATCAAGTTGCAGGGTGTGCATAAAATATTCTTAGATCGATCGTTGTTGCTTGTTTTCTATCAACAAGAGGGAGAAGGGAGAACAATAGCGCACGTTGACACTTGACTGTAATACACTGCAGGCGGCAAATGAAGGCATCTGAATGATAGATGCATCGGCAAAACGTTAACGACTTTTTTGCACTTACAGTGACAATTTTGCTTAACAAATGTAACAACTGACTCTAACTCTATTATTTGTTGTGAATTGCTCATCTCTATGTGTGTGTTCTTTTTCAGAAACATGGACTAGAAAACTGAAGAGAAAAAGGGGTCTTATTAATGTTGTGAGACTCTTCAAATTGGTCATTGTATATATTTGTTTTGTTGTCAGCACAGGCAAACACAGTCAATCCTCTTGAATTTCTGACTCCGCTGAGCTTCAGACATTGAATACAGACATTGAATACATGATAAGTTTGGCGAAAAATCAGCGCGTGGTCAAAAGGACATTGCTTCTAGCAGGAATCGAATCAAAACCTTCCGAACGTTGAATACCAGAGTTGCAATAATTGATCAAAGGTAAACATTAGATTAGACCAAGTTAATTTATCTGTTGCTCTCTCTGCATTATTATATAGGCCCTAATTGTTGATTTAGTTGTTAGGGGGGGGAGACTTAGCATTCAGTATAAAACAGTGCAACAGAAAATTCAAATTAGGTTTCCCAACATTTTGGGGAATTATATTTTATATGTTTGGGAAGAAACATAGTGCTTGGCTCCCCCCCAAATTGTCATTTTCTGTCTCTCTAATAGTTTAATGTCTTGCAAATCTGGTTCCATCCTGCATGTGGGTTGGGTTTCTTTGCCTCTTCCCCGTCCCGTCCCAAAGTTGGATCAAGGAAAACCCGTGCTGGTCAAGCAAGTTTCGTCATGTCGGGACGGATCGGATACGAATTGTCATCCTTAATTTTGACCATATTATTTTCATTTTCTTGCCTTTTTGTCAAGAATTTCCGACTACTCTTCTAGTTTTTTTTTTTCTTATTTGGTTTTTGGAACACTAACATTAAAATAATCAGATAAAATGACATTACTATGTAGGGTAAGGTTTGCGTGCATGTTCTCGAACTTTGCCGACTATGGAAGTCTTACATACGGTTGTTGTTTACTCTTACTAAATTAATTGTTTATAATTGAATTCTTTTTAGCAATGTTCATCTTATACGAAAGCAAACATATACAGAATTCCAAAGCTACAAATCATCAACAGTTGGAATTACGCCTTGAATGACCTCACATTTATTATTTTTTTTCTTCCATGCAAAGTCTCAATTGTCACACACTTGGACACAATAACATGATTGGCTTCTTGGAAAATAATTAGAAGTACATACAACTACTTGCATATTAATTAATTACCAATTTATTTATTTTTATTTAAAACCACTAGTTCTCAACCAAAAACATATGTTGTGGTCATTGGGGGCAGGGAAAAAAAACATAATTAATTTCTTTTCAAGTTTTGCAAGCTACATATATAAATACAATACATTGAAGTATGAATTAAAAAAACACTAATTTTGGCCAATAATAAACCTCAAATAGTAAACATAAAATATTAAAAAAAATAATTTAATGGAACATCATAACATCAGCCTAGCCAAGCTAGAAGTTTAGCAGAAGTATTGGATTTTATTGGCCAGTTAATATTTTGTTTATAGGATATTTTTTTAAAATATTGATAGTCATAACAAGTTAATTTCATTTAATTATTATAATGATAAAAAGGTTACTGGTTATGATAGATTAATCAATAAATTAGATAAAACAGATTATAGATAAGAAATTTAATTGGATGTTGTTTATTATTTTATTTATTTATGCATATAATAATTGAAAGTAATTGACTTTTCTGTTTGAAATGAAAAGGACAAATCTCAAAATTAATTAACACTAAAGTTGAATGGCATGTTATAGGGCCAAAACTTCCATAATCGGTTAAAAACACCCAATGATAAAATAAATTTTATGAGAAAAAAGAAATTCAATTGTTTGTATTGTCTCGGTTGACCTCCTCACTTAACAACGACATGAAGGTAATGACATGATTAATTAAGAATTAATTTTGTTTTTGGGGCCATATTTCAATAGCAAAAGTGGATACCTATTGCCCCTATTGGTATTCGTTAGAAAATTCAGTCCAGACCCATCAAAGTGATATTGTTCATTCTGGACTAAAGGCCTATATGGATTTGTTCTTTTGAGTCGTTTCCGAAGTACTTAGATTCGGAAAACGCGTCACTTGTGTGAGAGGAATTGAACATTTGTTTATAAAATACTCTGTCGATTCAGTCTTGACATTATTGGTTTAGATTAATTAAGTAGTTTTCATTAATTTGAGAGCATTAGTGGTGGGTATGGACCCCTGTTTGCCATTGAACCTTAGCTAAGCAATGACATTAACATGCCAGGCAAAACACACATTAAAGCCAAATTATTGGTGATCTCATGCTTGGCCCATATAATGCTAATTTGGTCTTACAAATTTGAACCTCTTCTGCTCCAAGAAAAAGCCCATGGGCTACTTTATCCACTTGAGATTATAAAAGATTGGGATAATGGACAACCCATTGCAGCCTATAGAGACAAAGTCCATGGGCTTCTCATCCACTTAAGAGTGTGAGACTGTGAGGAGTGAGGACCGTAAGGTAGCTTCGTTTTGGACCACCCATTGCAAACCCATCTGTCACCGATCTGTTCCTCCAAAACAAAGCCCATGGGCTTGTGATCCACTTAGTGTGTGCTGCTGCTAAATGGCGTCTGTTACGGACGATCGTCAATGCCCTGTTACGGTGTCACTATTATGCATGTTACAGGTTATATTTTACCTTCTTTAAATCTCAACCGTTGGATCTTATCGATGCTTGAGATTAAAGTCAATAAAAAATTTAAAAAATTAAGCTGCAAAATCATTGGCCGTTGGTTACCTACACGACACGCCAGATTCCGGCCACCATTTCGGTCGGAAACTGGTTGGGGAAGGTGTCAAAATTGTCCTCACTTGGCGGTTATTCACTCTCAGTATGAGGCTGTACATGGCATTTTAATGTACTTGCGTGCACTGACGACATGCGTGTTTTGCAGGCTATTGTGCATGTTCATGAGTTTATCTATTGGACATCTGAAGGATAGTGTCTACGGGTTTTTTTTTCCCATGGTAACACATTGATTGTGTTATGTGCTTTCTAACTAAAATCTTAAAACTCAGTAGACTCGGTAGAATAATACTTGAAGCACAAATACGTACTGACTATCAGAAGTTTCACTAATCTCAAGTGACCAAACAAGAAGACAGACACTTGAATCAACATGAACTGTTTATTAACATGAAATTAGCACAGCACAGTGAAGTACGTTTTCAAATAATAACACAGTGAGGTAAACAAGGAGCGTAAAATCGGAACAAATACAGAAACATCATCCAATGCATCCATTAATTCAAACAGCTTTACAGCAAACAAACTATATATTCAACTACACAATTGAATTGACAATAGTACATTCTCTGACATTGAACCATGCTGATCAGTTGCACTCTGTTGATGAGAGCTGCAATGGTTGAAAGATGAATGATATTAGGAGCAAAATTTGCAGAATACTAATAAGATAAGATCAGCCCGCCCACTCCAAACAATCAGCAGTTTCTCCGCTTTGGGCCCATGCCTCGCGGATTTGTCTCCCAAGGACCACCCCATAATGGGTATGGGAAGCCTGGTCCAGTAACTGACCTCCTGTAGGTGCAGACCCGACCAACCATGAGCCTCAGCCCACAGGCTCGGAACCTAAGGAAAACCAGTCGCTGATTGTTAGGGAGTTTGGCCTCCCTTATATCTTGCACTTTACTTCCACATCTAGGCGATGTGGGACGAGTGTGTAACACAGAAAACTAATAACCAAAGAAGGTTATTAATAAATTTGATGCACAGCTTGACATGCCATAGTTAAACAGCATATTAAGCTTGCTATATTAAGAATGAAGATGATAGAACATCGTTTCACAGCAATATGACCAATTATACATCATCGGAGTTGCACCGACCATAACATTATAGCACAACTCACCAGTCACCATGACAGCATCTGCTTCAGGGTTGATACATACATCACATACTCATCTGCCAACAGGCACCCTGCATTCAATAAATGCACGTTAATACTTGAACTGAAAGCTGCAATATCATTGATTGATTGAGTATTAAACTGCAAACAAGTTCTTGTGCTGCTCACCAAAACAATGGTAAATTCGTCAATTCTAATGATTATTTGTAGACCCAGTAAAGAGTAAAAAATCAAGTTCCTCTTAATTTCTGCATATACTTCCTAATTTTTCTAATCCCGCAAAACTGTCTTTATCTTCCTTGTAGGCCGAAATTTTGGTTGAGCGGGAAATTGCTGTACGAATAATTCAAGTATAATCATCTTATGTCTCATAACACTGCTAGAATGAAGGATTACTTCAAAACTTTTTGTTTTCATTACTACATATAAGTTTTAGTTTACATTGTAAATTGTATCTCAAAATGATGAAAAAGTTTTTCATATGACAGATGCACTAGATTAAACATGCTGCAGCCCATCATTTACAATCAATTAGAGACAAGAAGGCATAAAACAGTTTCCCTTGAAATCTAGCGCAGCATTATTTTTTATTAAAAATATGGCAGATATGACAAACAATAGCTGTACGCCTGTACTAGTTACAAAATGGATTTTCATGAAATAAATGGTCAGCTAAAACAAGAAATAAAATTTTCTTTGGAATAAAGTTGACAAAATAAGTGTACTTAAACGTTTGTAAAATACTATATTTTTAGCTACGTCAGCATCCATCATGGTATCTCAAACTCAACAAGAGAACATGCCATCCAATTCCAGAAAAAGTTTGAGTGGATATGTGCTCAGAGACATAAATAGGTGAGTTCTTGATACTTTGAGGACATAAACGAGACAAACGAAATTTTGAGGACAAAATCGAGAAAATGTGCAAACTTGACTATAAAGAAATGACATTCTATAGAGATGTTTTGATAGTTTAGCATAAAAAAACCTATCAGATGCTATATGAGAATAATGAAGAGCCAAAATGATTCAATAGCAGTATTTATTTTCATGGAAGCAGAAGATGTTTACTTAACCAAAATATTAAACAATATTCCAGCTGGAAAGTACCTGTTAGCTGGAATGTAATCCTCTAGGTGCGTTGATTTCAGAGAAACCTGTGGAACATGAGCTAGAGCCAGAGCTACACTGTGCCGCAATTGCCCTGTTCCCATTTTTCATTTATCAATCAGTAATAGAAAAATTTTAATCTTAAATTCCTTCATGGCGTTGAGCTAGTGCCTCCTACCTGGCCTTAGAAACAAGTCAGGACATCTTTCAATTTCGACCTTTTTGAGCACAGTGAAACTCTTGATCCACAACGGCAGTGTCGACAGGTTGACACAAGAACGAATAGAGAGGCATTGTAAAGTTTTTGACGACCCTAGAAGCCACTCAGGCAAGGTAATCAACTGTGGTAATTCATCGAGGATCAAGGATTGAAGGCTCAGGTCAAGGAGTCCACTTTCTTCCACTCCCATCAAATTAAGTTTTTTACAGTCCTTTATCAACAAAGTCTGTAACATAGTTGAGTACTTCAAATTTGGCAAAGAAATCAAATTTTCACAGCTCGAAATATGCAATGACCGCAATGACGTCAGGAGCTGAATTCCTTCCAACAAAAACTCAAGATTGCTACATTCTTCAATAGACAAAAATTGACGAGATTTTAGGCTCCCTATTCCATCCGCTGGCAGACACTTTTGTTTAACCGTCATAACAAGACATCTTAATTTAATCATGCTCCTCATGTCTCTTGGCAACTTTTCAAGTCTTAAACATCCACCAAGGCATAAAGATTGTAAGTTGTGCAAATTGCAAATTGAATCGGGCAATTCCTTGATCCTATAATTTCGGCTTAAGTTAAGATATGTCAGATGTTTCAAAGCACCAACTGAGCTTGGCAACACAGCAAAAGACGATCTTGCTAAATCCAACATCCTCAAATATTTGCATGAAGAAATGGAGTTAAAAACGAAGGATTGAATGGTAGGCCCTTCTGCTTTAGATTGGAAAAGTATGGTCCGCAAATGGCTCGACTTTTGTAGGAACTCTGGAATCTTCTTGTCAAGTAAAGCCTTGTCAAAGAATGACATATGTCGAATCCCTTCAGAGATGTTCTTACTGCGAATGGTTACCATCGAGCACTCACCTTGTGCCACTGATAATGCAAGATCATGCACTAGATCATGCATTTTAAACACAAAAAAGTCACCATGATCAATAAAATCTTGAAAAAATGACTTAGAATATAATTCCTTGATATATTGTAATCCAATATCTTCAAGCTCTTGCCCTTCATCAGAAGATTGGAGAAGCCCATGCGCCATCCAAACACGAGGCAACCAATAACTACTGAATTCGTAATCCTTCGGGAAGATTGAGCAAATAGCAAAACATGGTTTCAAGTGAGACTTCATTTGATCATAGCTTAGTTTTAGTGTTGGTAAAATGTCTCCTTCCTTTTGCTCCAACTCCCACACTTCATTTTCTCTAATGAACTTCCAATAATGATCTTCATTCCTCTCATAGAGTAGAGTTGCTAGTGTCCTCACTGCCAAAGGAAGTCCACCACATTTTTTGACAATATCCTTTCCAATTTCCATACGGTTTGGGTAATGTTCCTCTTCTCCTTTGTTGAATGCCCATTTCTTAAACAAAGACAAACAATCTTCATAGGGAAGACCTTTCAAGTTATGCGCCGAAACAGTACCAACTATTCTTGCAACCGAGGCACTACGCGTTGTCACAATGACTTTACTTCCATCATCACCTTCCTCCAGTAAATCTCTCAATTCAGACCATTTATAACGATCATCACTCCACACATCATCCAGAACAAGTAAAAACTTCTTGGACTTCAGTTTATCTCGAATGAAAGTTTGCAATTGTTCAGGATCCAGGTAACTACAATTCTGATGAGTTAAGAACTTGATCATTTTCACCATGATCTCTTTCTTTTCAAATTCCTCAGATACACACACCCACATCTTCAATTGAAAGTTTACATCTACCCTCTTATCATTGTATAACAATTTAGCAAGTGTAGTTTTCCCCAATCCACCAATTCCAACAATAGGAATAACAGAGACAGACCCACCTTCACTTTTTCCCCCTGATTGCAACAGAAATTTCATGATTGTTTCCTTGTCAACTTCTCTTCCAATAACATTTGATGTTCTTAACAAAGAGTCAGTCAACTCTCTTTGTCTACGCGTGACAGGTCCATGGTCAACGAGCTCTCTAAGATGGAATCTAGATTTTTGAGTCGCTAACACGTCTAGTCTCTCATTAAGATCGTTAATCTTATGTGAAATAGCAATCCGGACTGCCAGCGGATTCGAGTGAGACAAGAGTCGACGTACCTTTGCACTAGTGCTCCCGTTCTGTTTGACGAATTGTCTGTGTAAGACTTCATAGTCCAACTCATCCAACACGTCCTCTGCATCGAAGCAGAAGTTCTTCAGCCTGCCAAGCCAAATGCGTAGCTCGTGATTGTGTGCCTGTTGTTCCTCAGCATCCAGTAGCACTGCTTTGATTGTGATCATGTTTTCCTCTAGCCTTTTCAATTCAGTTTTGAGAGCCCGTGCTAGACGAACTTCTTGTAAAGCTAAAGACCCCAACTTGCCTATAACAGCAGATGCAATCGTTGAGAGCAATGATTCTGCCATTTTCTCATATGGAAAAGACGACATGAGAGCTACAAAATGATCCTATGCTCTGACCTTCCTCCTATGAGTATATACAAACATGTATGATGTATGTGTGCAATCATCTACCTATAATTTTATGAATATTTAAAGGCCCCGACCTATATTATCCATATATATGCTGTATGCAAGTCGCTGGGGGTACAGGGTGTCGGCCACAGCCTGTTTGTGTTTGACTTCCTTCATGGGTTGGACGAGAATTAGGGCCCGTTTAGCAGTTATAAAAACGGCTGTGCTACTGCAACTAATGGATTAGCAGCTAGATGGGCCAGTAATTCCCGACAGACATTGTTGGATTGAATCCGCTTGCTAGTTGATAAAGGATAATGGTGGTTTTCAGTTTTCATGGACCCCGACTTTTCATTGAGCCTCAGGCCTCAGCCTTGATATGTAACGGGTCTTGTTTATTGAGCTTTTGATTGTTGAGCATTTGAGAGTTGAGCTGCAGAACAAGGTAGTTGGGTAAAAGCCCTTGATAGTAGTCCACATGAACATGGATTAGCCGTTTAGCCCATCATCGTGAAGGTCCAATTCATTCACGCCCGATTAGGCTCTGACGAAATCCCACCACCGGCGATTGCTGCTCGCGCCGGAAAGTGGCTCTCTGTCTTCCGTATATTATCAACTTTCCTGGGGAAAAGAACGCATACGGCTTGAGTTGCTTTGTAAGTGATAGTTACTGGTTTTGGGACTGATATATCCGATTAAAATCTTTCTTTTCTCTGGCTTAAAGATCAAACAAGGATTGGATCAACACAAGTGCACATTTTTAAAAGAAAATACTCATCGGGTTTTATATAATTAAGGTTTTCATGGGGTATTATAAGGATTTGCTGGTTTGATCTTGTTATTTCCTTGTTCAATTTGCTTGGGATGTATAATGCGATATTCACTGCCTGTTAGGTGCATGCTAGATGGGTTGGCTCTTGGTAATTTTTTCATTGATCGTGCTCTGGATAGCTTCTCTGTGCAAAGCTCTGCTTGCACCTTCCAAGGATTCTTTCCTAGATGATCGTGGGTATTCCAATGTGAATGTTAGATGGGATTCTTTATATGTTTTCCTTTTCATAGATTTGAGTTTTAATACACAGTTCTCTTAATTGAATCCAGGTCATATTTTTATCAAGAGAAATGTCTTGTTGGTTATTGCTCACCCAGATGATGAGTCTATGTAAGTGCTAAATGCCATATTTGCCAATTGTCATAAGTGTGTGATTTCTGGCTTTAGGTCCAGTTTGACGTAATGGTGATTCATTGGTGATTCAAACTTCTCCCACACTGTCAAGCTGATTCCTCATTTCAGTGATTTATGAATCTTTAGTAAACATTGCCTATTATAATCATAGTGTTTACAATCTGGGCTGAATGATTTTATTTATCTTTTATTTGAGAAATTTTATGATGCAATTTTTGGGAACCGATAATGTTTGAGTTTATTTTTGTAGTTAAACCTTGTATTCATGGTTGCAGGTTCTTTTCTCCAACAATAAATTATCTGATAGCGCAAAGGCATAATCTCCATATACTGTGCTTATCAGTTGGTAACACAATTTCCTTGGATTGATAAATATTTCCAAGAACACAAAGAAGTAGGATTAATATCAAGTACTTCTAGCAGATTACAAACCTATAGATTACAACAGACCTCGATCAAATTGCTTACAGGGCTAAAATAAATGCTTGATGAGCTGCCATATTTCTAAATCTAAATAGCTCATAAGTCAAAAGTTAATATCATCAAGATGAAGATTGTCTTGCTACAGCATTTTCTCTGTGCTTAACTTCTTTAATGGTTTCTTTGCTCTTTGTTTTATCCTGTATGTAGGTAATGCAGATGGTATGGGAAACCTTAGAAAAAATGAACTCTACCAGGCTTGTGCAGTCCTTAAGGTGATTTGAAATGGTGAACAAAAGACACTACATTTATTTGCATGGTTGTCCCTAAAACTAGGAAAAAGGTTACTTAAGTTGCTCAATTTCCTATGTTATCCTACTACGCAAAAAAATTTTGGCCAATTTTGCAAAGAATAATATCAAAAGAGGTTATAAAGCCTGAAAAGATGAAAGGAAATTAATATTGTCAAAATATTTTTGATTATATATGCATTATTTTTCAGGTTCAACTTGAGAAAGTGCGGACTCTAGATCATCAAGAGTTGCAGGTTTTACTCCAAGAATTTTCGTAAGAATCTCGTGTATTTAATTTAATTATTTTTCTTGACTCATCTATTATAAATTTATAGGATGGATTTGGTAAAGTTTGGAACCACAGCTTAGTGGCAAAGATCATTGAAGAGGAAATATCTGGTGCTGGCATTGACTTGGTATAATCTGGATTCTGTTCCTTACAATTTCTCTATTCACTAGTGTTCTAAGGTTTGAATAAAACTTGTTGGGGGTTTGTCGATTGCTTGCTTTTTCCTTGTGCTGCCATTAGCATCTTTTTGTTAGTGCTACATGTTTAGCTTACAATTTTATGTTTACATCAATATTGATTATTCATTTCTTATTTCCCACTCGTTACTTGAACTTTTTAGATTATCACTTTTGATCACTATGGTGTTTCGGGTCATTGTAACCACCGGGATGTGCATTATGGGGTATGGTAAGCAAATTATTGAATTTTGGTCCGTTTGGTACACTCAAAATATCTTCTTATTCTGTCATCATGTTCATGTAGGATTTATTTAGTCCTTCATTTATTTACTTATATATTTGTCTTCATTAATTGTATGAGCAGCAAGTACTTTCATGATACTTCACGAAGAGATATTGAAGCCTGGGAACTAGTACGTATGCTTTGATTTTAACTTTCTCGCGCAAGTTAATATCTTTTCTTTTCCTTATAAAGGATTTTTTGAGGATCATGAATACTGTTTGTTCAGATTTCTTTCATTAATAATAATTATATGGTGAAATAACAAAACGAGTTGGAACCCATTCTTCGTAATACACTCTTTGACAAACCAAGACTGCTCCTGAACATCAAATAGGATTTTACCTTTCCGTTTCTCCAGTTTAGTCATATCAAAATATAGTTTTAATTATGTGGCGGGAAAAGTTCTGGGCCCTATTTGTAGTCGATCGAGCTCAGACAACTTTTCTTTGAAGCTTGAGTTATCATATTATCTCATTTTAATTTTACATTTATTATCAGGTCAGTACAAATTTATTCCGCAAGTATATTGGACCTATTGATATTTGGTTGTCTAATTTCCACGCCAAGCGAAACCCAGGAAGGTTGACACATTGCATCGTAAATGAACATCCAAAGAAAAGCTTCCATGCAATGGCACAGCACTCTAGCCAATGGGTTTGGTAAGTACGATTTCGCTTACTGTCAGAAAAAGAAAAGCAAATCACTTGTAACTTTGTTCTGATTCTGTATAGGACAGAGTGGATTGCTTCTGTACTCTGAAGTCTACTTCAATGCTTTTGTTTGTGAATCTAATTCATTGCAGATTAATCATGAGTCATGACTCATTTGCGCAGAAGACTCTTGGGTTGTCTTGCTTGCAGCATAAAAATGAACTACCCATTAGTTAGCAATATTTTAACATGCAAACATATGGTTCAGTGGTAGAGTTGCAGATGTGTAATTAATAGGTCACAGCCTCACAGTTCAATTGTTGGAAATAGCTTTGTGTGTGAGTCTTGTTTACCTTTACTGATGTTACTTTTTCATTTCTGCAGGTTCCGCAAGCTTTTTGTATCACTTTCCAGTTATACGTATGTGAACACGCTCAGAAAGATTAACAAGTAGACACAAACATTAATGGAGGATACCTCAATCATCTGTTCAACTCTCTTGGACAAGTCCCTTGGACGAGAATTTGCGTCTGCTACATCACCTAATAGTTTTTACACATTTTGCCAGCATCATGAAGTGTCATTGGAATGAGAACTTCAGGACCAGATAAATCCCTCGCATGTAAGGTCATGAGTAGCACTACTATGTCTGTACTCTTTAGTGTGTGACCTGGGATGGATGCTATGCGTTGCGCTCCTCGTTTCCTGGAAATTTGAGGGAGTGATCATATGTTCACTTGTAAATGCCATGCAGCGGCTTGTTAGTTTCGCTTATTTTTTGTCGAAACACTTCTGCATGATACCTGACTTTTTCTTGTAATAGCCAGACAGATTCCAGTTAGGCAAGCTTACCCTGTCTATTATTCATGGAGCCGCAGAAGGATAAATATCAGAGAGCAGTGTACATAACATCAGGAACTTTCACAGTTTCACTCTGCCAGCAACAATGATGGGGAAATGCTACATCCATTATAAGCAATCCACATTTCCAGAGAAATTGAAGGCTCAAGATATCAAAATGGGCTTGCAGAGATTTTGATCACACGCTAATCCATTTTGATCCCCAGCCGAATATGCCCTTCTTAAGATTGGGATTATGGACAACACATTGCAGCCTATAGAGACAAAGCCCATGGGCTTCTCATCCACGTATAGAGTGTGAGACTGTGAGGACTGAGAGAACAGTAGGGTAGCTTCGTTATGGACCACCCATTGCAAACCCATCTGTCATGGATCCGTTCTTCCATAACAAAGCCCATGGGCTTGTGATCCACTTAGTGTGTGCTGCTGCTAAGTGGCGTCTGTTAGTCCATGCCATGTTACGGTGTCACTATTATGCATGTTACAGGAGTTGCAGGCTATATTTTACATGCTTTAAATCTCAACCGTTGGATCTGATAATAATGATTGAGATTAAAGTCAATAAAAAATTTAAAAAATCACCATCACATGCGTGTTTTGCAGGCTATTGTGCATGTTCATGAGTTTATCTATATTGGACATCCGAAGGATAGTGTCTACAGGTTTTTTTCCCATGGTAAACACATTGATTGTGTTAATGTGATTTCTAACTAAAATCTGAAAACTCAGTAGACTCGGTAGAATAATACTTGAAGCACAAATACGTACTGACTATCAGAAGTTTCACTAATCTCAAGTGACCAAACAAGCAGACAGACACTTGAATCAACATGTACTGTTTATTAACATGAAATTAGCACAGCACAGTGAAGTATGTTTTCAAATAATAACACAGTGAGGTAAACGAGGAGCGTAAAATCGGAACAAATACAGAAACATCATCCAATGCATCCATTAATTCAAACAGCTTTACAGCAAACAAACTATATATTCAACTACACAATTGAATTGACAATAGTACATTCTCTGGCATTGAACCATGCTGATCAGTTGCACTCTGTTGATGAGAGCTGCAATGGTTGAAAGATGAACGATATTAGGAGGAAAATTTGCAGAAAACTAATAAGATAAGATCAGGCTGCACACTCCAAACAATCAGCAGTTTCTCCGCTTTGGGCCCATGCCCTCGCGGATTTGTCTCCCAAGGACCACCATAATGGGTCTGGGAAGCCTGGTCCAGTAACCGACCTCCTGTAGGTGCAGGCCTGACCAACCATGAGCCTCAGCCCACAGGCTCGGAACCTAAGGAAAACCAGTCGCTGATTGTTAGGGAGTTTGGCCTCTCTTATATCTTGCACTTTACTTCCACATCTAGGCGATGTGGGACGAGTGCGTAACACAAAAAACTAATAACCAAAGAAGGTTATTAATAAATTTGATGCACAGCTTGACATGCCATAGTTAAACAGCATATTAAGCTTGCTATATTAAGATTGAAGATAATAGAACATCGTTTCACAGGAATATGACCAATTATACATCATGGGAGTTGCACTGACCATAGCATTATAGCACAACTCACCAGTCACCAAGACAGCATCTGCTTAAGGGTTGATACATACATCACATACTCATCTGCCATCGGGCACCCTGCATTCAATAAATGCAGGTTAATACTTGAACTGAAAGCTACAATATCATTGATTGATTGAGTATTAAACTACAAACAAGTTCTTGTGCTGGTTACCAAAAAAATGGTAAATTCGTCGATTCTAATGATTATTTGTAGACCCAGTCAAGAGTAAAAAATCAAGTTCCTCTTAATTTCTGTATATACTTCCTAGTTTTTCTAATCCCGCAAAACTGTCTTTATCTTCCTTGTAGGCAGGAAAATTGCTTGAGCGGGAAATTGCTGTACGAATAATTCAAGTATCATCATCTTATGTCTCATAACACTGCTAGAAATAAAATTTTCTTTGGAATAAAGTTGTAAAATAAGTGTACTTAAACGTTAGTAAAATACTATATTTTTAGCTACGTCAGCATCCATCATGGTATCTCAAACTCAACAAGAGAACATGCCATCCAATTCCGGAAAAAGTTTGAGTGGAGATGTGCTCGGAGATATAAATAGGTGAGTTCCTGATACTTTGAGGACATAAACGAGACAAACGAAATTTTGAGGACAAAATCGAGAAAATGTGCAAACTTGACTATAAAGAAATGTCATTCTACAGACATGTTTTGATAGTTTAGCATAAAAAAAACTACCAGATGATATATGAGAATAGTGAAGAGCCAAAATAATTCAATAGCAGTATTTATTTTCATGGAAGCAGAAGGTGTTTACTTAACCAAAATATTAAACAATATTCTAGCTGGAAAGTACCTGTTAATGTAATCCTCTGGGTACATTGAGTTCAGAGAAACCTGAGGAACATCAGCTAGAGCCAGAGCTGCCATGCGCCGCAATTGCCCTGTTCCCATTTTTCGTTTATCAATCAGTAATAGAAAATTTTTAATCTTAAATTCCTTCATGGCATTGAGCTAGTGCCTCCTACCTGAGGTTACAAACAAGCGAGGACATCTTTCAATTTCAATCTTTTTGAGCACGGTGAAACTCTTGATCCACAACCGCAGTGTCGACAGGTAGACACAAGAACGAATAGAGAGATATTGTAAAGTTTTTGACGACCCTAGAAGCCACTCAGGCAAGGTAATCAACTGTGGTAATTTATCGAGGATCAAGGATTGAAGGCTCAGGTCAAGGACTCCACTTTCTTCCACTCCCATCAAATTAAGGTTTTTACAGTCCTTTATCAACAAAGTCTGTAACATAGTTGAGTACTTCAAAATTGGCAAAGAAACCAAATTTTCACAGCTCGAAATATGCAATGAACGCAATGACTTCAGGAGCTGAATTCCTTCCAACAAAAACTCAAGATTGCTACATTCTTCAATAGACAAAAATTGAAGCGATTTTAGGCTCCCTATTCCATCTGCTGGCAGACACTTTTGTTTTACCGTCATAACAAGACATCTTAATTTAATCATGCTCCTCATGTCTCTTGGCAACTTTTCAAGTCTTAAACATCCACCAAGGCATAAAGATTGTAAGTTGTGCAAATTGCAAATTGAATCGGGCAATTCCTTGATCCTATCATTTCGGCTTAAGTTAAGATATGTCAGATGTTTCAAAGCACCAACTGAACTTGGCAACACAGCAAAAGACGATCCTGCTAAATCCAACATCCTCAAATATTTGCATGAAGAAATGAAGTTGAAAATGAAGGATTGAATAGTAGGCCCTTCTGCTTTAGATTGGAAAAGTATGGTCCGCAAATGGCTTGACTTTCGTAGGAACTCTGGAATCTTCTTGTCAAGTAAAGCCTGGTCAAAGAATGACATCTGTCGAATCCCTTCAGAGATGTTCTTACTGCGAACGGTTACCATCGAGCACTCACCTTGTGCCACTGATAATGCAAGATCATGCACTAGATCATGCATTTTAAACACAAAAAAGTCACCATGATCAATAAAATCTTGAAAAAATGACTTAGAATATAATTCCTTGATATATTGTACTCCAATATCTTCAAGCTCTTGCCCTTCATCAGAAGATTGGAGAAGCCCATGCGCCATCCAAACACGAGGCAACCAATAACTACTGAATTCGTAATCCTTCGGGAAGATTGAGCAAATGGCAAAACATGGTTTCAAGTGAGACTTCATTTGATCATAGCTTAGTTTTAGTGTTGGTAAAATGTCTCCTTCCTTTTGCTCCAACTCCCACACTTCATTTTCTCTAATGAACTTCCAATAATGATCTTCATTCCTCTCATAGAGTAGAGTTGCTAGTGTCCTCACTGCCAAAGGAAGTCCACCACATTTTTTGACAATATCCTTTCCATTTTCCATACGGTTTGGGTAATGTTCCTCTTCTCCTTTGTTGAATGCCCATTTCTTAAACAAAGACAAACAATCTTCATAGGGAAGACCTTTCAAGTTATGCGCCGAAACAGTACCAACTGTTCTTGCAACCGAGGCACTACGCGTTGTCACAATGACTTTACTTCCATCATCACCTTCCTCCAGTAAATCTCTCAATTCAGACCATTTATAACGATCATCACTCCACACATCATCCAGAACAAGTAAAAACTTCTTGGACTTCAGTTCGTCTCGAATGCAAGTTTGCAATTGTTCAGGATCCAGGTAATTACAATTCTGATGAGTTAAGAACTTGATCATTTTCACCATGATCTCTTTCTTTTCAAATTCCTCAGATGCACACACCCACATCTTCAATTGAAAATTTTCATCTACCCTCTCATCATTGTATAACAATTTAGCAAGTGTAGTTTTCCCAATCCACCAATTCCAACAATAGGAATAACAGAGACAGACCCACCTTCACTTTTTCCCCCTGATTGCAACAGAAATTTCATGATTGTTTCCTTGTCAACTTCTCTTCCAATAACATTTGATGTTCTTAACAAAGAGTCAGTCAACTCTCTTTGTCTACGCGTGACAAGTCCATGGTCAACGAGCTCTCTAAGATGGAATCTAGATTTTTGGGTCGCTAACTCGTCTAGTCTCTCGTTAAGATCTTTAATCTTATGTGAAATAGCAATCCGGACTGCGAGCGGATTCGAGTGAGACAAGAGTCGACGTACCTTTGCACTAGTGCTCCCGTTCTGTTTGACGAATTGTTTGTGTAAGACTTCATAGTCCAACTCATCCAACACGTCCTCTGCATCGAAGCAGAAGTTCTTCAGCCTGCCAAGCCAAATGCGTAGCTCGTGATTGTGTGCCTGTTGTTCCTCAGCATCCAGTAGCACTGCTTTGATTGTGATCATGTTTTCCTCTAGCCTTTTCAATTCAGTTTTGAGAGCCCGTGCTAGACTAACTTCTTGTAAAGCTAAAGACCCCAACTTGCCTATAACAGCAGATGCAATCGTTGAGAGCAATGATTCTGCCATTTTCTCATATGGAAAAGATGACATGAGAGCTACAAAATGATCCTATGCTCTGACCTTCCTTCTATGAGTATACACAAATACGTGTGATGTATGTGTGCAATCATCTACCTATAATTTTATGAATATTTAAAGGCCCCGACCTATATTATCCATATATATGCTGTATGCAGGTGGGTGGGGGTACATGGTGTCGGCCACAGCCTGTTTGTGTTTGACTTCCTTCATGGGTTGGACGAGAATTAGGGCCCGTTTAGCAGTTTTTAGCTACTGCTACTAATGGATTAGCAGCTAGATGGGCCAGTAATTCCAGATAGACATTGTTGGATTGAATCCGCTTGATAGTTAATAATGGTGGTTTTCAGTTTTCACGGACCCCGACTTTTCATTGAGCCTCGGGCCTCAGCCTTGATATGTAACGGGTCTTGTTTATTGAGCTTTAGATTGTTGAGCACTTGAGCTGCAGAACAAGGTAGTTGGGTAAAGGGGGTAAAAGCCCTTGATAGTAGCCCATCATCGTGAAGGTCCAATTCATTCACACCCGATTAGGCTCTGACGAAATCCCACCACCGGCGATTGCAGCTCGCGCCGGAAAGCGGCTCTCTGTCTTCCGTAGATTATCAACTTTCCTGGGGAAAAGAACGCATACGGCTTGAGTTGCTTTGTAAGTGATAGTTACTGGTTTTGGGACTGATATATCCGATTAAAATCTTTCTTTTCTCTGGCTTAAAGATCAAACAAGGATTGGATAAACACAGGTGCACATTTTTAAAAGAAAATACTCGTTGGGTTTTATATAATTAAGGTTTTTGCATGGGGTATTATAAGGATTTGCTGGTTTGATCTTGTTATTTCCTTTTTCAATTTGCTTGGGATGTATAATGCGCTATTCACTGCCTGTTAGGTGCAGATGGGGTGGCTCTTGGTAATATTTTCATTGATTGTGCTCTGGATAGCTTCTCTGTGCAAAGCTCTGCGTGCACCTTCCAAGGGTTCTTTCCTAGATGATCGTGGGTATTCTAATGTGAATGTTAGATGGGATTCTTTATATGTTTTTCTTTTCCATAGATTTGAGTTTTAATACATATTTCTCTTAATTGAATCCAGGTCATATTTTTATCAAGAGAAATGTTTTGCTGGTTATTGCTCACCCAGATGATGAGTCTATGTAAGTGCTAAATGCCGTATTTGTCAATTGCCATAAGTGTGTGATTTCTGGCTTTAGGTCCAGTTTGAAGTAATGGCATTTCATTGGTGATTCAAACTTCTCCCACACTGTGAAGCTGATTCCTTATTTCAGTGATTTATGAATCTTTAGTAAACATTGCCTATTATAATCATAGTGTTTACAATCTGGGCTGAATGATTTTATTTATCTTTTATTTGAGAAATTTTATGATGCAATTTTTGGGAACCGATAATGTTTGATTTTATTTTTGTAGTTAAACCTTGTATTCGTGGTTGCAGGTTCTTTTCTCCAACAATAAATTATCTGATAGCGCGAAGGCATAATCTCCATATACTTTGCTTATCAGTTGGTAACACAATTTCCTTGGATTGATAAATATTTCCAAGAACACAAAGAAGTAGGATTAATATGGAGTACTTCTAGCAGATTACAAGCCTATAGATTACAACAGACTGAGATTAAATTGCTTACAGGGCAAAAAAAATGCTTGATGAGCTGCAATCTTTCTAAATCTAAATAGCTCACAAGTCAAAAGTTAATATCATCAAGGTGAAGATTGTCTTGCTACAGCATTTTATCTGTGCTTAACTTTAATGGTTTCTTTGCTCTTTGTTTTGTCCTGTATGTAGGTAATGCAGATGGTATGGGAAACCTTAGAAAAAATGAACTCTACCAGGCTTGTGCAGTCCTTAAGGTAATTTGAAATAGTGAACAAAAGACACTACATTTATTCACATGGTTGTCCCTGAGAGTAGGGAAAAGGTTCTTTAAGTTGCTCAATTTCCTATGTTATCCTACTACTCAAAAAAAATTTGGCCAATTTTGCAAAGAATAATATCAAAAGAGGTTATAAAGCCTGAAAAGATGAAAGGAAGTTAATATTGTCAAAATACTTTTGATTATATATGCATTATTTTTCAGGTTCAACTTGAGAAAGTGCGGACTCTAGATCATCAAGAGTTGCAGGTTTTACTCCAAGAATTTTCGTAAGAATCTCGTGTATTTAATTTAATTTAATTATTTTTCTTGATGCATCTATTATAAATTTATAGGATGGATTTGGTAAATTTTGGAACCACAGCTTAGTGGCAAAGATCATTGAAGAGGAAATATCTGGTGCTGGCATTGACTTGGTATAATCTGGATTCTGTTCCTTACAAGTTCTCTATTCACCTAGTGTTCTAAGGTTTGAAACAAACTTGTTGGGGGTTTGTCGATTCCTTGCTTTTTCCTCATGCTGCCATTTGCATCTTTTTGTTAGTGCTACTTGTTTAGCTTACTATTTTATGTTTACATCAATATTGATTATCCATTTCTTATTTCCCACTCGTTACTTGAACTTTTTAGATTATCACTTTTGATCACTATGGTGTTTCGCGTCATTGTAACCACCGGGATGTGCATTATGGGGTATGGTAAGCAAATTATTGAATTTTGGTCCGTCTGGTACACTCAAATATCTTCTTATTCTGTCATCATGTTCATGTAGGATTTATTTAGTCCTTCATTTATTTACTTATATATTTTTCTTCATTAATTGTATGAGCAGCAAGTACTTTCATGATACTTCACGAAGAGATATTGAAGCCTGGGAACTAGTACGTATGCTTTGATTTTAACTTTCTCGCGCAAGCTTAATATCTTTTCTTTTCCTTATAAAGGATTTTTTGAGGACCATGAATGCCGTTTGTTCAGATCTCTTTCATTAATAATAATTATATGGTGAAATAACAAAACGAGTTGGAACCCATTCTTCGTAATACACTCTTTGACAAACCAAGACTGCTCCTGAACATGAAATAGGATTTTACCTTTCCGTTTCTCCAGTTTAGTCATGTCAAAATATAGTTTTAATTATGTGGCGGGAAAAGTTCTGGGCCTTATTTGTAGTCGATCGAGCTCAGACAACTTTTCTTTGAAGCTTGAGTTATCATATTATCTCATTTTAATTTTACATTTATTATCAGGTCAGTACAAATTTATTCCGCAAGTATATTGGACCTATTGATATTTGGTTGTCTAATTTCGACGCCAAGCGAAACCCAGGAAGGTTGACACATTGCATCGTAAATGAACATCCAAAGAAGAGCTTCCATGCAATGGCACAACACTCTAGCCAGTGGGTTTGGTAAGTACGATTTCGCTTACTGTCAGAGAAAGAAAAGCAAATCACTTGTAACTTTGTTCTGATTCTGTATAGGACAGAGTGGATTGCTTCTGTACTCTGAAGTCTACTTCAATGCTTTTGTTTGTGAATCTAATTCATTGCAGATTAATCATGAGTCATGACTCATTTGCGCAGAAGACTCTTGGGTTGTCTTGCTTGCAGCATAAAAATGAACTACCCATTAGTTAGCAATATTTTAACATGCAAACATATGGTTCAGTGGTAGAGTTGCAGATGTGTAATTAATAGGTCACAGCCTCACAGTTCAATTGTTGGAAATAGCTTTGTGTGTGAGTCTTGTTTACCTTTACTGATGTTACTTTTTCATTTCTGCAGGTTCCGCAAGCTTTTTGTATCACTTTTCAGTTATACGTATGTGAACACGCTCAGAAAGATTAACAAGTAGACGCAAACATTAACGGAGGATACCTCAATCATCTGTTCGACTCTCTTGGACAAGTCCCTTGGACGAGAATTCGCGTTTGCTACATCCCCTAATAGTTTTTTACACATTTTGCCAGCATCATGAAGTGTCATTGGAATGAGAACTTCAGGACCAGATAAATCCCTCGCATGTAAGGTCATGAGTAGCACTACTATGTCTGTACTATTTAGTGTGTGACCTGAGATGGATGCTATGCGTTGCGCTCCTCGTTTCCTGGAAATTTGAGGGAGTGATCATATGTTCACTTGTAAATGCCATGCTTGTTAGTTTCACTTATTTTTTGTCGAAACACTTCTGCATGATACCTGACTTTTTCTTCTAATATCCAGACAGATTCCAGTAAGGCAAACTGACCCTGTCTATTATTCATGGAGCCGCGGAAGGATAAATATAAGAGAGCAGTGCACATAACATCAGGAACTTTCACTCTGCCAGCAACAATGATGGGGAAATGCTACATCCATTATAAACAATCCCCATTTCCAGAGAAATTGAAGGCTCAAGATATCAAAATGGGCTTGCAGAAATTTTGATCACACGCTAATCCATTTTGATCCCCAGCCAAATATGCCCTTCTGAAAGTTGGATGGGCGTAAATTTTGGGCCGTCAATGCTTACGACAGATAAGATTAAGCCGAAATCATGCAGATAGTGTAGAAGTTTAGAGAAGGAGAAAGCAACACAAGAAGAGTTTATTTCCTTACTTGATTGATACATTTTCTTACACATATGTAACAAAAATAACAAAGAAGGTGGGAGTAGTGGACTCAGTGGGGTCCAGATCAGGACAAAGTTGCTTTTGGTTGTGGATACTTAATCTACCTGAGCCATGGAGGTGCGATAATTGTTACGAATACAACATTAGTTGGGTTTTACCCAATTTAGTGATTTATAAAGTTAGGCTCACGCTTTTATATTTAACGAGGTATTTTTCTAAGTGAGTTGGATTTTGACTCGTAGTAGTTGGATTTGCTCAGTGAGTTGAACTTCGATATGTAGTAGCTGGGCTTAGGAGGATCAAAGTTGTGCGGATCCGATATATCCACGGGAGTTGATAAAACCCAAAACGAACAATATTGTTAGCATGTATGAGGGTGTGGATTTCTGAAATGGTATCGGAGCAATTCAATCCAGTTGAACATAACATTTACTCCATTTGTTGGGTCTAACATAACGTGAGCAGGGGAGTGTTACGAATCCCACTTTTGTTGGGTCTTACCCAATCGAGTGGTTTATAAAGTCAAGTCCACCCCCTTACATTCAACAAGATATTTTCCTAAACTTAGTGAGTTGGGTTTTGACACGAAGTAGCTGGGCTTGTTCAATGAGTTGGGCTTCGGCCTGTAGTAGCTGGGTTTAGGGTGAACAAAGTCGTACGAGATCGATAGATTCACGAGAACCGATAAACTCAAAACGGATAATATTGTTGGTATGTATAGGGGTCCGATGTATCCACAAGAACTAGTAAACCCAAAGAGAACAATATTATTGACATATATAGGGGTGTGGATTTCTAGCAATAAATCCACGGAATCAGAATTTCACAAAAAAATATCCCTTAACTGTATAGTTAGAGCTCCCGACCTCAGGCACCGTAAATCATAAAATGTTCATGTCATCTCTCCCATCCCTCTAAAACTCACTACCACGAATTTTTCCTCATGGAGGTTGCAATTTCTTGCTCTACTTCGAGTTTATGCCCTAATTGGGTATGTGGATGGATCCACACCTTGCCCACCAACACCAACTACAGATTTCACCTATTCCGCAACTGCAAAACTTCATTCTTTGTGGGAATCTCAGGACCAATTTATTGTGCTTGCAATTGTAACCTCTATTGATGGTGTTGTTTTACCTCTTATTGGAGAAGCCAAAATCAGTGCTCAAGCATGGGCCAAGGTTCAAAAATTGGAAGTAATATCCTGTGGATACGTCTTCCAATTAATTCCTATAGATCGCATCATCTGTCAAAGCAATATCTCCAAATTCAAAAATTGGAAGTACGATGCATGAATGAGAGAGCATATTTCGTTCAGCTTGATTGACATTATCATCACCTTCACTATCATGATCAGAACCAATACCATGTTCCGATTTTTCAACCTATGAATTATTGTTAGCAAATGGTTGTTGAAAATTGACCATCTTTTTTCTCTACTACACATCTTTGGGATCAACGTTACATTCACCGATAACGATGGTGGTTGATAAGAAGTACCATGAACCATTTGTGTATAATCAACCGAAACTTTCATATAAAAATTTGTTTATGGGACTTTCGGTTTTATGAGATTGGGCCGTACATGTGTCCGAATCCATTATGAATCTGCGCCTGTGACACTACATTTGTCAACAAAGTGTCAGTCTTTCGTAAACGGAAGAAGGTGACCCTTGCATCAGAGTTCATGACTTGCACGGTTGAAATTTCTTCTTCTACAAAGGCAATTAAATGTATTTTTTATTAGACGCGTATTTCACAAACTCAGATTCATTGGTCTGCCTGAACTCTGAAGGACTCGGACAACGTTGCCGTTGTGGCTCCACCTGATTAGACTGCGGTTTCTTTTCAAATCTCATTGTTAATCGGATTACCACATACATGAATTAAAGCGGTGAAGAGGGTGGTTATCAAAATCAAAACTTTGCAACTCACTGATTAAAACTGCTCTGCTTTGTCTGTCTATTTCTGCTTTCTTTCTGTTTCTTTTCTTCACACAGAGGACAAGAAGAAGAAGAAGAAGAAGAGGTGGGTGAATGGCTACACTAACCGTTCCACCGGTGGCTATGTCTCCACGAGACGATGCCATACAGCTTCATCGTGCCTTCAAAGGTAACCACCCTTTTAATCTCTCCCACCAACTTTTAAGAGTCAGGAAAACAAAATTTTGTCTCTTTGGAATATTCTGCTGAACCCTTCTAGATTCAATTGCAGAGTTCATAGTCAATTATTGGCTGTCTTTTTTCTAGTAATTTTGGGCTCCAACTTTACTGTTTTTGCCTTTATATAAACTGGATTGGCTCTCTGTGTTGTTTGGCCATGGCTTAAAGGTTCGAGTTTTCATTTTTATTGTTATATTTTTTTGGTCTTGGGCGAAGATGGAATTGGGGTGATAGGGTTTTTCTCGATCTGTGTTGCTTGGCCTAGGCTTAAAGTTTCTATTTTTCTAGAGAAAGGAATTGTTATGATATGGGTTTTTTTTCTTCTATGAAAAGTAATAAAGAAATTCGAGAAAACTTTGTTTAGGTTTTCTCTTAGTTGAAATTTATGCTTCTCTGTTTAAATCGACTGATTGGAGTCTGATGTATTTTTTTTGTGTGTTATGCAGGTTTTGGATGTGATACTGCTGCAGTTATCAATCTCCTCGCACATCGAGATGCGACATGCCGTGCTCTCATCAGCCAGGAGTACAAGGCAATGTATTCAGAAGACATTCGTAAACGCCTGGTTTCAGAGCTTACTGGTAAACTAGAGGTTGGTACATCACGTCACTTTTTCGCGCTGATATATTCGTGGACTTTCACATTTATCAATCACGGGTAGAAACTTTGTATCCAGTATCCTGCCAGAATTATGAACTTTACAGCAAGAGTTTCCGATTGATTGTTCCTTAACTATAGTGAGACTTATTGTCTCCATTTATTTTTCAGTATTAAAAATCTTGTAATTGTTCAATTTTTCAGACAGCTGTTCTGCTCTGGATGCACGATCCGCCTGGACGAGATGCAGTTGTTGTCAAGCAGGGATTGAGTTCGGATACAACAAATCATGAAGCTGCAACTGAAGTAATCTGCTCTCGGACCCCGTCTCAGATTCAAGTAATGAAACAACATTATTATGCAAAATTTGGTGTTCATTTGGAGCATGATATTGAATTACATACTTCTGGGGATCATAAGAAGGTAAACTCGCTACATTCTTACAGTTGTTTGCGTTTCAGCAGTAGCTTTAAAGCTTAATGTTTGGAAATTCTGTACCATGTCAATGTTAAATTAGTCCATGTAAATTGGTTTAAAGCCTTATCCTGGATGTGTCGGAAGCTTATGTCATGGTATAATAGTCTTTGATGAATTACAGCAGTTGATGTGCATAAGGATAGAGAGACGAACAAAACATAGCTTGGTCATTAAATGTTGGCGATTGGCTCAGAAACAGCTCCAAAATTAGGGTCTCAACGTCTAGTTTTCTTTGTTGTGGACTTGAAATTGAGTTCTCTGGCTCTCGTTTTGCTAGCACTCTACTGATAAAAATCTTTTTGGAGAACTGATAAATGCATACACCATGTCTAAAGTAAATAACGAGGCGTGTGCTGATATATTATTAGATGCAGAGTTACTTGGCACTAAATTATATGAATTTTACTTGTAGGGCTTTTTGAACCCCAGGTTGAACTTCATTGAACGTGGTTGTTCATGTAATGCTCTTTAATTATAGCTTCAACGTGCCTTATACTAAGTTGATATACTGTTATTATGCTATTTAAATTTTCCAGAACTCCCTTATTTTCGGATAATCATACTAGGAATTTGAAAAAAAAAATTGGTGCAGCTATTGCTGGCATATGTAAGCACACCTCGTTCTGAAGGGTTTGAAGTTATTAAAGAGATGGCCGAGAAGGATGCAAAGGTTTTATATAGAGCAGGTGAAAAGAAATTGGGAACCGATGAGAAGACTTTTATTAACATCTTCAGTCAGCGAAGCCGGGCACAATTATCTGCCATCTCCTATGCTTATCAAGACATGTATAAAAACTCGCTGGAAAAGGTATATTTTTCTTTGGTCTTTGTCATCTATCTTTGCTCTTTGGAATTTGCTTTGATGTCATGTCAAATTAAATCTCTATCAGGCAGTGAAGAAAGAGACTTCTGGAAAGTTTGAGCATGCGTTGCTGACAATTCTCCGTTGCGCTGAGAATCCAGGAAAGTATTTTGCAAAGGTACTCTCTAAATGAAAGCATACTTTGAATCTTTAACAGAACGACTTTTTGATCGTCTTTCTACTTGGGATTGTTTTGTGTTTCATTCATTTATTTGTGGTCAAGTTTTTTATTCACAGATACAACTTTAACCCTTTATAAAACTTTGCAGGTGCTGCACAAGGCAATGAAAGGTTTGGGCACCAACGACACAACTCTCATAAGGGTAATTGTAACAAGGACTGAGATTGATATGCAATACATAAAGGCTGAGTACCTGAAAAAGTACAGGAAGACCTTGAACAATGCGGTTCACTCGGAAACATCAGGTCATTACAGGACCTTCCTGCTATCTCTTTTGGGTCCAAACAATTAGCCAAAGTTGGAAGTCTTATGTCTAAGTAACTCCACAACTGTGTAGTGTGTCTTATGTGTATTGAATGATTTCTTGAATCATGTCTGTGACGATTTTCCCAGAATTTGATTTGGTGTGAATTAGGCTGTTTTATATTGTAGTGTTAGTTTGATTGTTTATATACATATATCATTGTGGATTTCTTGGTTTTCACTCCCACCTCTCGAGGAAATATTGCAAAACCATGCCAATGAATAGTCCACTCAATGGAAGCAGCCACAACATCCTTCAATATTTATGCTTTCAGTATTGTCTTCTACACTACAACATCCTTCAATATTGAACTGTGTTGTCCACAGTTTCATCAATGACAAGCAACTCTGTATCTAACTTTCAAACACCCAACTAAATTCAAATATTCAAATGTGATAAATAAATAAAAAAATAAAAAATCTCATTGATCAGAACATGCAGCAGCAGCGGCACCAAAAGCCTGGCCAGCAAAGAAATACTTCATTTCATGTGTGCATGTTGATCTTGATGGGAGTAGGGAATTGGATAACTCATTCAAATTTCTTGATTAGAGCTAGTTCATTCAGCATCTTCTCGATCGTTTCCTCGTCATAACCTCTTCCTTTGGTCTGCAAATCAAAGCAATTCATTGATGTTAAGTTGATGAAAAAACCTGCTCCACGCACCAAGGTTTTTGATAATTTAAAGCCAAGGAAGAAAACATTCATGAAAATGACAGGAAAACTGGAAAAGTACTTTCTGTCCAGTTATCTAATGCAACTAAGAAAATAAGATCTGTATAAGGTCAGCAAGTATAAATAAATACAGTTATTTATCCATGTACTAATATGACAAAAAAAATACTTATTAAAACAAAACCAAATCAGAATCTTTTAAGATACTGAATTTGTTTTCAACAAAATTCCTTCAGTGGGTGCAACAATTTGGATGTTTTGATCGGAACTACAATATGTTTTCATTGGATTAAATGTGTGCACGATTGTTAGTTATATTCTAGTCAACGAAAAACCTAGAGGGAAAATGTGTTTGAAAAGGCACACCTTTAGAGAAGGCACAACAGCAAGAGCTTCATCCGCAGCTTCAGGGCGAAGATTTCCAATAACAGCAAGCTGCAGAGCAGAAAGCAAGAGCAACTTCACTAAACTGTTTTCCTCTGTTGGATACAAAACAGACTAAAGCGATCCCATAAATGGTTTAACAACATACCTCGTATTCTGCCAACTGGTATCGACTAAGTACTCTGATTGTCAGTTAAGGATTACAGCTGACTTAAAAATAGAAATGGCTCTGAATAGTTGTCAAAGATATTAAACTTGATCTAATGCAAATAAACCTTCCAAGAAAGAAAGATTCCATGTCCAACAAAGAAAAAAGAAGATATCAAAGTGGCTCAGACAGCTCAGCTGGGTGGCACAAAGGGCTGAGAATCACTTGGCCACCACTTCAAATCCACTTCAAAATGGGCACAGGGCCAAAGGACACATAGTCGAGAGTATCCACAGGAAAACGACTTACCAAATGGGAGAATCTTTTTATTTAGCAAAAACTAACTGGATAATGAAAATTAAGGGGGAAAGGTCATACTCAAGAAACCACTTAAGTACAGGAAAATTTTTCCCAAATCAAATTACTCAGATCAGTGATAAGAGAGAACAGATTCAAGGTGCAAGCTTCCTTAACCCATCAATAAAGCTATATTGATCAACTGATTTCGACAATTTATCTAAATAATAAAAATAACATATAAAATTGTTGTTCTGTTGTCAAGTTACCTAATCGAAAAACTTTAGGGCTATTTGTTAAGAGAAAACCCAGAAAACAATACATACTAAAACCTGTCACATAAGCCTTATGGATCCATTAGAGCATAGAACATATGTCATGAGAAGGAACGGCGAGTGAAAATAGCCCAAGAAAGGTTTTGACTCAACATAACAGAAACAGATCTCCTGGAGTTTTTCAATGTTGTGCAGGGTTTATCTCACAATTAAATATAAATAGACAAATCCTCTACGTATTTGGAAGGCTTCATTCCAGTCGAGAGGGAATTAATGCAATGTTTATTTTAAGTTGTAAAAGGGAAAAAAAATATAAACTTTCACATAAATAACTACACCACAAATATAAAGGGCATTGGGCTTCAAAATGATGGATACTCTCGAACCTGCTTCACAGCTTCCTGATTGCTGAAGCGGCTAAAACGCTGGACATACTGCAGTGACTTCTCAAAAACTCTAGAAATGCAAGACGACATAATCAAATAATCACAAGGGTAGTATTTTGATGATAGTTCAAAAAAAAGACTGACGGGAAGAACAAACTACAAAGCATAGAATGAAAATAAAACGATTACAATATAGGGAAAAAAATTTATAATTAACCTTAACAATTAACATTGTTAAATAAAAGAGTGTCGAGGACTCACTGTGGAATTCGATTCAATTGATCGTCAGACATCTGCTTAAGTTGCTCGCATCTATGCTCAAGAAGTATTGCCACCTCACTATTCATCAAACATTTGGCCTTCACAAAATCTGTAAAAAGAAAACACAACATCAGCACCAACCAATGATTTCACCAAATAACACCATCAACAAAACCAACGAATGTAAACCTATATACTTTCATCAGTTAAGCCCCATATTTATTTCTTCCAACAAAAGGGTATGTTGATCAGCACAAACTCCATACGACATATCACCTTACTGTAAAGCTCTTAAATTTCTCAAAACCCAATGGAAACAAATCATCCCCACAACTCAAGGCTCAATGAATGATTTCACCAGATGACACCATGACAAACAAACCAAGGAAAACCCCAAAAAAAAAAACTTCCAATTATTTAAGCCACGTATTTATTTGTTTCCTCCCAAAGGATAGCTTGATCAATCACCAGATATATACTCACAGGACAACAACCAGTAATATAATAATAATAATAATAAAAACATGAGGGAAGAATAATAAATTAGAGAAAAGAACAGAATAACAGAGCTGGAGGACCCATGAGAAGAATCTTCTCAATCAAGATTCGGGGACCCACCATCGGTGATCGTATCGAATGTTTGAGTATTACAGAGAAACAAAGAATGTATATTTATAAATGAAGGATACGATTTGAGGATTAAAGAAGAGAAAAAGAAGAGGGTCGGGATACCGTCTCCGAACTTCAGCTCCGCCGCGTTTTCTTCTTCTTCCCTAGACATCGTTGAGATGATCGTATGGTAATCGATGCGCAGATGAGACAGTCTATGACCAAAAATTCTGTTACGGAGGAATAAATATATGTTGTGTGTTGCTGTGCGTGCAGAGAAGAAGATGGGCCGACAGAGTATGTTAGCCTAGCCTTTAAGACTCGAAGTTCAAAGCCTTTTGGGCCACAAAATAGGTTTGCATTATGGTCCAAAGAGTAAAGCCCATTGGGCTCATTTTGGAAAAGCATTTGGGCCGAGAAAGTAGTATAAGCCTTAAGGCATTGCACTTTGGGCCCCTTGCGGCTCAAGTCTTGTATAGTCTAGTCTACATTGAATGATAAAGAGGTCCATAATGTATTGGCCAACCCCACTGAAATCTTATAAAATTAAATGTTTTTTTTAAAAAAAAATGTGTGTGGTTAGTCCAAATTCATACGTAAATAGTGACTCCCTAAAATATATTGTATGTATAGGACAAAATATATCAGGCTCCCAATGAAAAATTGTACCGGACCACATAAGAAAGTGTATCAGGCTAACTAAAATAAAAATGTAAGTCCAATCAAAAAAAAATGTACAAACTCCATGCAACCTCTATTTTTTGTTTCTCTCGCTCTTAGTTATCTGTCTTTTCATTTCTTGTCTAGGGTTTTGATCCCTATCAACATTTTGATCATGATTATTGTCTATTGAATTTTTGAATAAACTTTCATAAATAACAATTATGATAGATAAAAGGACAATACTAGAGACCCCTAAAATTTGACCCCTAAAAATCTCTCAAATCAATGTGATATTAAAATAATCATTGATTAAAAACATACATGTAGGGCCCACTTCACATCCAACACTCTACGTTAAATGGGGGTCGTTTGGAGATCACTTTTTAGGTTCTCAAGTATTATTCTAGATAAAAATATAATATTTTATTATTTAAAATTATTACTAATCATTATTTCGCCACTATTTACAATTAAAAACACTTAGAGTGTGTTTGGATTGAGGGATTTGGGGGAGGGGGAGGGAAGGGAAGGGAAAGGGAAGGGGAAGGAAGAGAACGGAAGAGAATGGAAGGAAAAATACATTTTCCTCTCTCATGTTTGGATAAATAAAAAAAATGAAAAAAAAATAGTTTAATTTACTAGTTTATCCTTATTTTTTATGTTTAAGTGTTTTGTATAATGGTAAAATAAGTTTTAAACATATAAGTAATTTAATTAGTAATTTCTTCCCTCAAATTACTTCATTTTGGGAGAAAAGAATTTTGACAAAAATTTAAAGAAATCTTCCTCCCAAATCCCCTCAAATCCCTCTCCTCAATTTTTTATAAACTATCCAAACAAGGGAATTGGAAGGAAACTTCATTTTCATTCTTTTCCCTCCCCTCCAAATCCCTCAATCCAACCACACTCTTAATAAATGAAAGTTAGTTAGTGGAGGGTCCAATAAGATTCTTTTAAGGTCAAAGCTTTAGGATAAAACCGCGAATGTTCCGCTTTGTGAAAAAAAAAAGGTAAGAAATCAGAATATTCCAATTTCCAAGTCTTATCCCAGAACAGATTCGTCAGGATATTCGCATATCCTGCCTCATCAACCACTGTAGCCAGCCAGCCAACCAACGCCCATAGTTTGTTTCAGTTGCAGAAAAAGAAACTTGAAACAGAAAGTAACAGACCCTAATAAAGGCAAACTATTCTGAATGGAAGAAGAGAAGCCCAATTCCTGCATTAAATCCTGTAAACTGCCCATAATATGGAGAGCTCTGATCACATGTATAGTACCCAATTTCCTTGCTAGAGATCCTCCAACAGTCCAACTTGCAGGTTTTTCTGTGGGATTCATGAGCAATTCAGTTTAACTGATTGTTGTTTTGTGTATTTCTGAATGATTGATTGGTCTTTTATGGCAATATAAGAAGAGGGTATCAGGTTAATTGGTATTCTCATCATTGCTACTTCTCTAGTCTTTCTTCAAACACATAGTAGGCATGTCAGGTTTCAGAGGAACAACAATGGTTTCTTGGTTTGTATTGGCAATTGGGTTTGGTGTGTATTTGCTCTGTGGGTCTGCAGAGCTTCAGAGATTTGAACATCCAACAAAGAGTGATGGGTCACTGAGTTTTTTGGTGATTGGAGATTGGGGAAGAAGAGGTGGTTTCAATCAATCTGAAGTTGCTTTTCAGGTTATTCGCCATCTTTTCTTCTTGTTGTATACCTCATTCAGTGAAAAATCAATTTTAGTTTCTTACAATTTTTTTTTTTGTTTTCTGGTTTTGATTGTAGATGGGAAGGATTGGAGAAAAGCTTGACATTGATTTTGTAGTTTCTACTGGCGATAACTTCTATGACAAGGGACTGACAAGTGAGCATGACACAGCATTTGAGGAATCATTCACTAAGATTTATACTGCTAAGAGTCTGCAAAAGCAGTGGTACAGTGGTAAGAACACTTGACCAATTCTAACAAAATTTAGTCTTTTTGCATCAGTTTTGGTACGAGACGTTCTACGGAGCATATACTATTAAGTTGTAGTTAAAATTCTTTGATTACTTTTCTTTTCTTTGTTTAGTGTTGGGGAACCATGACTACAGGGGAAATGCAGTGGCACAATTGAGTCCTCTTCTCAGAAAAATTGATAGCAGATGGCTTTGTTTGAGATCCTTCATTGTCAATGCAGGTGATTTGGCTTCTTTCATTCAAAAACTTAACTGAATTCAACATTTAAGAACATAATCATGGAAGTTTTGACCTGTTTAATTTTGAATGATCTGCAGAGCTAGCTGAGATTTTCTTTGTGGACACCACTCCATTTGTGAAAACATACTTCACAAACCCAGATGGCCAAAACTATGATTGGCGCGGCATCTCCTCTCGCAAGCGTTACATTACAAACATATTAAAGGTTTGATTCTTCTCCTAAACAGAAGAGAATGAGTCAGGATTCCAGCATTACTGACAGGAATTCAAATGTTCAATATTTGTTAATAGGATGTGGAAATGGCTTTGAGTGAATCAACTGCAAAGTGGAAAATTGTTGTTGGTCACCATGCAATTAGAAGTGTTGGACACCATGGTGACACCAAGGAACTTGTAGACCTTCTTCTCCCAGTTCTTAAGGCCAACGATGTCGATTTCTACATGAATGGACATGACCACTGCCTTGAACATATCAGTGACACAGAGAGGTAGAATTCTGAAGAAGTGCACATGGTTAAAATTTAGCTCAATCTTCTGTAACATATAATATGTCCCTAATTCTGAAACTTTGTTGCAGCCCAATGCAGTTTTTAACAAGTGGAGCCGGATCGAAGGCGTGGAGAGGAGATACTAAAGAAATGAACAAAGAAAGTCTCAAATTCTTCTATGATGGGCAAGGATTCATGTCTGTGAAGTTGAGTCAAACTGAAGCAGATGTTGCATTCTATGATGTTTATGGCAGAGTTTTACACAAGTTGAATTCATCGAAGCAGCTGCTGCTTCACCAGTCGATATAAAGCTTTAGATCAATAGCTGAAGTAGATTATGATTGCATTTTACCATCGATTTATGCAGATGATTCTTTCTTGGATGTAGTTTTGAAAGATTTGAGATACTAAGAAATGGAGTGTAGAACTTGTGATGTTGTTATCAGTTGCATGTTAAGATTGAATGAAAAAATAGTACATCATTTTTTATGATTGCCATTATAATTATCAGAGGCCAGAAAAAGATGTGCAAGATGATGGTGTCATTATATTTATCTCTGGGAAGTTGAATATCAATGATGTAGGACTACTCTCATCTTTATTACAAGAATACCTTTTGGTAGGATTGAAAAGTCACGAACTCGAAATTTCGTAAAATTTATCCTAGTGACTCGATTCGGCATGGTCATTAAGACTATATGCTTTGCCCCTAACCCGGCTGTTTTGGCCAAATTATGTTACTATTTTTGAGCATTGCGTAATATTTGTGATTTCCTTTGTTTTAATACATTGTTTACTAGGTATTCAGTTCCCGATTTATTTAGGATAATCGGTTTATTTAGGATAACAATTTACTTCTCTTTGGTGGATTTCAGTTTCTTGTGTTTTAGACTTAAACGTAAGTTTAGCCTCAATATTACGTTTTCGACTGCGTCAATCAATCACAAAAATTGAAACTGAGTACCCGAACTGATGGGACCGTGAATTCTCTGTACTTTTGTTCATAATTGTCTGCATGGCTTGCAACATCTCTGGTCACCTTCTCTTTTATATGAACCACATCCATTTGTGCCATCAGAGTACTCTTTCTTGGATCTAATGAAAATTTATTCAAAGCAAGTCTGTTCAGATATCTTGAAGAATCCAAAAAAAAACACAAACTGGAAATAAAACAACAAACGCATTACAAAATTTTCTGCACTTCCCCTTGAGAATTATTGTAAAGAACTCCACACATTTTATCTTGCATTCTCAAACATCCTGTTCTGCTGTTTCTTGCTCGAGTACGCCGGCATGTTGCAGCAAAACCCACAAGTGTGTCACAAATTCTCCACCTTTGACTAGGTGTTCAGCATGAGCTGTTTCATCACCTGAGATTGCCAAAAACAGCATCAGCTCTGCCCAGAATTCAGCCAAAATTTTCCATCTTTGTGGTGAGTCTTCAATTATTTCCATCAGTCTTTTACCAAGCACAGCTCCCCTTCTCATTATAGTACTTTCTTCAGGATCACGTTCCGCTAAGAGAATCATTTCGTCGTATCTACTCTTCATAGAGTAACATCCATTGAGATCTTCCCTTGCTTCACAAACTACCTGATCGAAAATAAATTTCGCGGAATAAGCATGAACTGGTAACAATCTTGGACAAAATCCAACCAAATAGGCACAGTACTTGGACAAGCTAGCTGCCACAACAAAATCTTTTTCTCTTTGCACTTCTGGATTGGCTCCTATTGAAGAATCTATTTCACAAAGGGTGGTGGCTATATGCCATACCATAATGACATGAACAGGTGACTCAAGTTTACAAGCCCAGCCAAGCTTGTGAGCGACTCCATTTCGATTCAATGATGTAAAACCATTTGCTACTCGACGACCTGTTAAGTTTAGAGTATGAGAAACTTGTTGCTTCACTTCCACAGGCAACTTGATAGGAGTCCTTTCTTTTTGACCATTGCAAGGAATGTCCATAAAAGCAGCAGTAAAAGAATTGTACAGGAACTTGCTGGGGTTATGATCAAAGGATTCAAGAAGAGAGTATTGGCCAAGCACTCTCCCCCATGGACTTAACCATTGTCTGTTGCATATGAATTCTATTACTTTTTCTACAAACTTGTTCTTCTGCCATGCCGGTTTTCGGACATAATCAGATATCAATGTCATTTTAGTCCAATTTGAAAATAAAATAAAGAGAAGCTCCATGATTTCAGTAAGAAAAATTACCCATATCATTGCAGTAGTTACAACAACATCGATTCTCCAGCCAGCACCTGTGTGAAGGCTTAAATATCCATCTGGTGCTTGATAGTTCTTTAGCTCGGATGTTGCGACACAACAACCAACCATGAAAATGATAAGCTCAATAATTTTATAGATTGGGAGACCGCGTCGAAAAATAATGGGGTACTTTGTGTACAAAAAATCTTGAAGAAATGCCAGTTCCACCTCAATCACTCTGAATGGTCTTTCATAATCGCTACCATAAGCAAGCAAACCAGAACGAGTTAGAAGCGTTAACTTTTCTTGAGAGCGCTCGAGCAATGTGTATCCAGCAAATCTACAGCAGAATAGCTTGCACAATGCGAAAGAGAGGCAAATGTCCTTAAGTTGCCCATCTGGGTCTCCCGTGCCAGAGCATAGAAGCTGACCTTTGCACTGCCATATCTTCTCAATTGTGATAACTTCTTCTGTAATCTCAAGGCGCTTTTGGTAGAGTGGTGGCACAACTTTCACATTATTCTCATCCTCCCCTCGCACCAGGTACTTGTATCCTGCCATGGAAGTAGGATCTAGTACTTCACCTGCTTTTCTTAACTTGTGCTCATAGTTCATGAAATCTGCAATCAACTTTGTCTCTTTTGCCAACCCGTCCATTTTGCTAGCTGATCTTAGAGCTCGTGACCTCTCCCAAGTCTTGATCGCAGTCAGAATCAAAAAGAGATACAAAGGGAACGTAAATACTTCACTGCCTTTCATAACAAGGAACCACATAACTGAAAAGGCTCGGACTAGAATATCAAAATTAAATTTCTTTTGAGACTCATTGTCTCCAATACTGTAAGCAGATATGGAAGCAGTACCTCCGAGGACAATGCACAAAAGGACTGCCCATATGGGAAACAATCCGTTATGGAAAGAAGCAGATAGCATCATGCCAATGGTGTAGGATATTAAGAAGGTGGACAGAACATATGCTATCCATATAAAGAACTGGAGCATTCTGTTGTGAGACCGATGCCTGAACGATCCAAAAACAGCAAGAAAGGCTTGCAAGAATGGTGTTAATAACACAAATGATTCAATTTGAAGTAGTTTACGCTTGGCACTTTCAATCCCCTCCAAGGCAACATCTTGTAGTGTTGGATTTCCTCCTCGCAACCTTAAAACAAGGAAGAGAGGACCCTTGTCGATTTTGTAGTCATCCAAGGTATACTCATCCACTATTTGCCTCCCACCAAAGATTAGTCTCTGCTGGTCTGGTGGTATTCCCTCCCTGTCGTATATTTTTGACTTTACATCAAAGATTGTGTTGCTACCCTCGGCGTAAATGAAGAACTTTTTCCCCGCTACAGTTTTGATGATGATCTCCATTCCTCCAGACCAGAGAGATGCAATGAACTCCTAAACAATGCTGTAGCGATCAGCCTGTACCTGCGTGATGGGGTTGAAATCATCAATGTTATAGGTGAGTATTGTGAAGAAAGATCTATTCAAATAGCCTAGACGGACTGAGTTTATATCGAATGTCCAAAGAGTAAACTTGTATGGTGTCGTTCTCGGTTATCAAAAAAAAATTGTAAACTATGAAGGGTTGCAGGGTGTGCATAAAATATTCTTTGATCGATCGTCCTTGCTTGTTTTCTATCAACAAGAGGGAGAAGGGAGAACAATGGCGTACGTTGACACTCGACTGTAATACACTGCAGCCGGCAAATGAAGGCGTCTGAATGATAGATGCATCGGCAAAACGTTTACGACTTTTTTGCACTTACAGTGACAATTTTGCTTAACGAATGTAACAACTGACTCTTACTCTATTATTTGTTGTGAATTGCTCATCTCTATGTGTGTGTTCTTTTTCAGAAACATGGACTAGAAAACTGAAGAGAAAAAGGGGTCTTATTCATGCAAAGTCTCAATTGTCACACACACTTGGACATAATAACATGATTGGCTTGTCGGAAAATAATTATAAATACATACAACTACTTGCATATTAAGTAATTACCAATTTATTTATTTATTAATTACCAAGTTTTGCAAGCTACATATATAAATATAATACATTGAAGTATGAATTAAAAAAAACATTAATTTTGGCCAATAATAAACCTCAAATTGTAAACATAAAATATTAAAGAAAATAATTTAATGGATCATCATAACATCAGCCTAGCCAAGCTAGAAGTTTAGCAGAAGTATTGGATTTTATTGGCCAGTTAATATTTTGTTTATAAGATATTTTTTAAAAAATATTGATAGTCATAACAAGTTAATTTCATTCAATTATTATAATGATAAAAAGGTTATTGGTTATGATAGATTAATCAATAAATTAGATAAAAAATTATAGATAAGAAATTTAATTGGATGTTGTTTATTATTTTATTTATGCATATAATAATTGAAAGTAATTGACTTTTCTGTTTGAAATGAAAAGGACAAATCTAAAATTAATTAACATTAAAGTTGAATGACATGATCTAGGGCCAAAACTTCCATAATCGGTTAAAAACACCCCATGATAAAATAAATTTTATGAGAAAAAAAAATTCAATTGTTTGTATTGTCTATGTTGACCTTCTCACTTAATAACGACATGAAGGTAATTACATGATTAATTAAGAATTAATTTTATTTTTGGGGTCATATTTCAATAGCAAAAGTGGATACCCATTGCCCTATTGGTACATGATTAATTAACATTAGCTCCCCTTGCTTGGGAATTGAGTGTCTAATTGTTGCCAATTTGAGTTTGCGATGTGCTTGTGTAACTCATATGCTCTATAAGAGCATTTGCAGGAGTCCTTATTCGGGACTCATCTGGTGCGTCTTAGCTGGTTTCGCATGTGACTCACGAGAAGTCATCTCACTAATCAGAAGTGGTGACATTTTGTCTCACCCATATTTCTCATTATTGAGGAATATTTCATCACTATTTTCTCATTCTTGGATGGTCTGCATTAATCATGAGTTGCGAGAAGAAAACTTCTGTGCTAATTTTCTTGCAAAGTTGGGAGTGCACTCTGGTGATTCACTAACTGTTTGGGCTTTCTCCTCCTGGTAACATCAAGTTGTATTTGTTTCATTTGTTTTCTTTGGTACATTGGAGGATAAAAAAATGCGAATACGATCTTACATGACAAACACGATATGAAGAGCGGATTGATTATAGCAGTTCGAACTCCCTCGATCTCAAGTTCTCCTTGCTATTGTGGATTGTCTTTCTTTATCCAAGCCTTTTCCTGTTTGGTTGTCTTCTTATTTTTCTTCAATAAGGGGACCAATATTGTGTTCATGTCTAGCCTAGTATTTTTTTTTTTTTTTTGTAACCATTGGGAAACCACCACAAGACACAGTCCTTAGGGTCGAGCCATATGCTGTAAACCCCAAAGGGGATAATCCAACTACTCTCGCCAAACCTCCAGGCAAGTCACGGACCGGTCCAAGCAGCTCCTGGACCCAATAGGCTACTAACCCACACCAGGCCCAGCATCCACGGCGCAATTATAATGCGAATGTTTCATGTCTAGCCTAGTACTTTACACTCGAAGATTTTGTTTTCTTTCTATTAAAGCTTTTTAAGATCATTTGCAAACAAGGCTTTTTAAGCCTCATGGGCTAAAGGACACACGGCCTAAGTTTGTATCCAAAACATATTCTATCAGACTATCAAAAAAGGCAACTGAACAATACAATATAGCCCAAGTATTAAATGGGCCTTCGAAGGCCCCAAAGGCGCGGCCGAATATCAGGCCCGTCGTCTAACCTAAAATCAAAGAACTCGAGCCATTCGCCCAAGCGCCGCTAACAGCCTGACACGATCTACATGGCTGGTCACATCATCCTTCGGCTGAGAAGACAAGCCCACAGGACCTTGAGCCGCTCAACCAGAAGGCCTCTACATGGCCTGCAACTACTGAATGCACTACTCTAGCTAATGGTCAAGTCTCCATAATCTTAAGCTGCTCATCCAACTGCTCTATTGTTCAAAGTTGGGACACAGGTTGGTGAATTAACGGGCAGGAGTGTAAACGGTCGGTTTTTATTTTTTGACATGAATTTAACCGACCAATCAATAGATCATTTGTAGTTATTCAATTTTTTTGATTATTTCGATTCGATTTCTATGATTTTGTGAGATTCTCTGCCCCTGTGAGCTTCTTCCCTTCTTCTTTATAAGAGCACTCACATTGATATATGTAAAAGAGGTTTGATAGGTATAACAGAGAATTTATTGTACAAATTGTCTTGAAAATCACACTACATTGGTATCTCTTAACATTTTCTACTTTTGATACTTGTCAAGTGGGTATCTACTTGTACATAACCAAAAAAATAAGTATGTAAAAGTTTAAAATATTAAAATAATGAATACCTTTTATTTTTTAATACTAAATAAATGTTGTAAATGTTTGCTCTTTACCTCATATTTTTATTTATCATTAATTAATGTTAACTAATATCTATCATATAAAATATTCATTATTTATTATGTTTAAAAATTTTAATTTATTATAATTTAAAAATTTTTTACTAATTATTTTTATTTATAATCAATGCTAATATTTTTTCTAAAGTTAATATATAATCATACATTTTAATTTTTGCTTGAAATCAGATAATATAGACAAGTAATAATAAAATAAGAATAAACTAAACTAATATTTTAATGTTGTAGATATTTAGAATAAAGATATTGATGCAGTTGTTACTAAATAGAGAATAATCTATTAAGAGACACGAATGTGAGTTCTCTAAGGTCCTGATGAAAACCCGCCACACGGGATGGGGGTCCAAGTCTAGCATAACAAGTTTGGGCCTAACTCTCTATTGAAAGCCCAGGTTGACAATAGGAGGTTGGTCCTCCCTTATAAGCTAGACTCTAAACCTCCTGTATGGCCCTGACTGTACCATTTCGGCATACAGCCCACTTACCGCCCCAAGCCTTGCAAGCCAGGGTCACATAGCGTCGCCAGGTCCAGTGGATCTAAGGCTTTCCCAGTTACTTTTAACGGCATTTTTTCTTTCTCCTTTTTTAACGGTCTTTTTCTCTTTTCCAACCCGCCCACAATGGACACGGCCCACTGTCTGCTAACCCAACTCCACAAAGGAATGGGCTCTGGGGTAGGCCCGCCTACGATAATGTCAGCCCACGGGCCTGCACGCAGGCGCGTGCACTCTCAATGAAAGCACCAATGATGAAAACTCACCCACAATGGACACGGCCCACTGTTTGCTAACCCAACTCCACAAAGGAATGGGCTATAGGGTAGGCCCGCCTACAATAGTGTCAGCCCACGGGTCTGCACGCAGGCACGTGCACTCTTAATGAAAGCACCAATGATGAAAACCCACCACACGGGACCAATGATGAAAACCCGCCACACGGGATGGGGGCCCAAGTCTAGCATCACAAGTTTGGGCCTAACTCTCTATTGAAAACCCCTGACTGTACCATTTCGGCATACTGCCCACTTACCGCCCAGGATCACATAGCGTTGCCAGGTCCAGTGGATCTAAGACTTTCCCAGTTACTTTTAACGGCATTTTTTCTTTCTCTTTTTTTAACGGTCTTTTTCTCTTTTCCAACCCGCCCACAATGGACACGGCCCACTGTCTACTAACCCAACTCCACAAAGGAATGGGCTCTGGGGTAGGCCCGCCTACGATAGTGTCAGCCCACGGGCCTGCACGCAGGCGCGTGTATTCTCAATGAAAGCACCAATGATGAAAACCCACCCACAATGGACACGGCCCACTGTTTGCTAACCCAACTCCACAAAGGAATGGGCTATGGGGTAGGCCCGCCTACAATAGTGCCAGCCCACGGGCCTGCACGCAGGCAGGTGCACTCTTAATGAAAGCACCAATGATGAAAACCCGCCACACGGGATGGGGGCCCAAGTCTAGCATCACAAGTTTGGGCCTAACTCTCTATTGAAAACCCAGGTTGACAATAGGAGGTTTGTCCTCCCTTATAAGCTAGACTTCAAACCCACCATCTTTCGATGTGGGATTCTCATCAGGTCCACAAGACTCCATGGATAGGTCGTGGACTTATATCTTATTTATGGTTTCCTTTCCCTAACGTTTTGTGCGTATGTATTTGTCACAATCAGACACCAACTAACCTCCACATAAGTAATTATTGTGAACGTATAATTAGGGCCCAAGGACAAATTTGGTGTACCAATAAATGAATTCATAACAAAAATCACTACTTGACAAACATTAATGTGAAATGGACGTTCCAAAAATAGTTTTGCCCAACATTTTACAAGCTACTATATTTTGGGATGAATGAGACTATGCATTGCAATAACTTGAATTGTGTTCATACGCTGATATTAGACCCAATTTATCTTGTCAATTGGTGAGAAATTTTTGTGCACATCTGATGGTCCGAATTTAAAAAATAAACTTGAATTGTGTGCAATCGGTTTAAATGTTAAAATGAAAAACTAAAAAATAGTTGTTCAACATCCGTTGACCTACTTGTGCTTGACCCGGTTGCACCGGGCCCATTGCAATATATAAAAAGGCGCAGTGACGTGACAGCTTGGAATCTAATAGTAACGAACTTATCCACGTGTTAGTTTGTTACTTGTTCCGCTGACTCCGTCTCCCCATAAATTCGTTACCACGTCACGAAACGTGAGGTCAAATTTAACGGCAAAAAGCCGCCCCGAACTGGAGGTTTTCCGTTACTCTCTCCGTTAACTTTTCTTCTGCCAACTCCTCAACAATCCGAGAGACTATCGCCACTGTCTGGCACTCAAACAAATGCTCTCTTCTTCCTCGCTGACATTTTCTGGCTTTTGAATTTTCTGGATTTTGAATTTTCTCGGGAATCAAACGGAAACCGAAAGTGCAAATCGCCATGGCCAGCTCAGAACCGGATGGAGAGAACGTGTGGAAGGAAGTTCTGAGGAAGATGTTGCCGGCTGGCGCTCCATTACCGGATGAGGATCAGCTTGATTACTCGATCGCAGTCGAGTATGATGGTCCACCACTGCAATACGATGTTCCACGGGTTGATCCACTTGACATTGACTCGCTCTCAATTAGAACCACCTCGGTAGTCTCCGCTTCCGAATTATCGGGCATCCCGGTGGTAGCGCCAATAGGGAGAAAGGCTCGTTCTCCGTTTAATTGGATTAGAAACGGCCGCGTTTTTAAGGAATCAAGAGCTAGTCCAGTTGAGAGTGAAAGACTGTCGTCGGATTCGGGAGCTCAGATCGACGGGGAAACAGGAAGCTTCGAGAAAGAATCAGAGAATGGAACAGAAAATTTTGTTGACGATTCGTTCAGTTTGAGGTCCAATTCCGTGCGAAAGCCACGGTTTGCGGCCGTGGTGACTTTTAATACACCGCGACACTCTGAGACGGAAGATTACGGATACTCCTCGCGGCAGTCTTGCGCAGCCGATGCAGAAGGATCGCCGGATTTTGGAGTAGCGGGAAAGAAGCGTGGGGAAAAGAAAAGAGGTGTTTGTAGTAGGTGTGGGAAAGGGAACAGGTTAAAGGAAAAAGAGGTGTGTTTGGTGTGTGATTCGAGGTATTGCAGGAATTGCTTGCTAAAGGCAATGGGTTCAATGCCGGAGGGGAGGAAGTGCGTGAGCTGCATTGGGCAGCCTATAGACGAGTCAAAGAGGTCAAGCTTGGGGAAGTCCTCGAGGATTTTGTCAAGGCTGTGTAGCCCTTTAGAGGTAAGGCAGATAATGAAGGCAGAGAAAGAATGTGCTGCTAATCAGTTGAGGCCTGAACAGGTTATTGTGAATGGGAAACAGTTGAGGCAAGAAGAATTAGCCGAGATTTTTGGGTGTTCCATCCCTCCTCAGAAGTTGAAGCCAGGAAAGTATTGGTATGATAAGGACTCTGGTCTTTGGGGAAAGGTGAACAGTAAATAAAGTGGGCTTAGTTTTCCTTTCCTTTTGATTTGTATTCATTACGTTAATCTTGTGTGTTGTTTCCAAATTACAGGATGGAGGAAAGCCTGATAGGATAATCAGTTCAAAATTAAGCATTGGTGGCAAGCTTAGGGCAGACGCTAGCAATGGAAATACAAAGGTTTACATCAATGGCCGTGAAATCACCAAGCTTGAGCATAGAGTGTTGAAGGTACTTTTATTTCTTATTAATGCATGCTATTGTACCACCAACCGGCTGCTAACTTACTGTAACATTGTGGACTAACTTGAAACTTGCTTATAAAAAACAGAGATAGTTATCCTTTTATAATACTGGATAAATGAAGCCCAGATGTTCAAAACTTCAAATTTTATATTATGAATTCCATCTCGTGATGTTAATAGCACCAACTTGGTTTGATCTGTATATATAAATGGTAAATTCTACCTGTCATGTATGGGGATGATGCTAGTCATAAACTAAAGGAATCCTAGTTGTGCTTTCCTTGGATTGTCTGTTCCATGCAAATAGGAAGATGGATCGGTGCTTACTTTTGCTTCTGGCTACACAAAGATATTTTGGGCGTAGTTTGATTGTGTGAGTACCTAAAATTTTCCTATCTAATTTTGATTTGTGAGAGCCTTGTGCATTGGGAGTGACTTTTAACTTATTTACCAAATGATTTTAAAGTTGGAAAATGATTGTAATAGTCTTGGTTTGCTCCATACGAGAACCAAAATTTTGCTGGATTTAAACATGCGGTTTTTTGTTTCTTTGTATTGTTTCTGCAAGGAGTGTGATTAAGCAACTTCCATTGATTTTTTGGTGCTTAAGGTATTGGCATACTTCTCCGCAACCCCATATTGTTTTTAGATGTGTCCTTCGAAGTTGATAATTTCATTAAACTTGAAAAGTGTATTGCTTCTTGAAATGTTAATTAGATGCACCAAAGAATTACTCAACGCCTTAATTTCAACTTATACTTCTTTTCTTTAGCATTTGGCCCTTAATTCTGTGCTTACACTACTTTCCAATTCAGCTAGCCAATGTCCAGTGCCCTCGAGATACTCATTTTTGGGTGTATGATGATGGTACTTATGAGGAAGAAGGACAGAATAACATTAAGGGGAACATATGGGGAAAGGTTCTTTCATAAGCTCTTACTAATTCCCTTTCATTCTTGAAGTTAAACAAATGGGTTTGGATTCTTTTTTATACTATCAGTTTGATTTTTGGTAGGCAGGCATCTACTCGTTTCATTTGTTCGCTACTGTCATTACCTGTACCTCCTGGAAATCATAATGGATCAAAAGATGATCAATCTAACTTTTCGGGTAGGTTTGTGCCCGAGTATTTGGAGCAGGGATCTCAGAAGCTTCTATTATTTGGATCAGAAGGAGCAGGAACCAGTACTATTTTCAAGCAGGTTGTGCTTCATATTTTTAATTTATTTCAGTGCTGAATTGATAAAAGTTTGTGAACATGTGTTAATTATTTCCTTTTTCTTTGTTTGCCTTGGATATGCAAACCTTCAATTCCTATCCTCTTATTTGTTTGTTTATTAACTGTCGTACCTCTTGATGCTGCCCTTGAAACAGTAAATATCCTTTGTTGTCTAGTGTTTTCTTTTCTTAGTACCACATTTTCAATTATGTATTTGTTTTGACCCATTTTAATTTGTTTCATTAAATTCAATTATTTTTTTCTTCTGTTAGTTTCTTTTATACGTGGTTGTCTTTAATTCCAAGCCTATTTTTCCACTTGTTGGACATCTCTGCTCAGGTTCATATGCTATTTTCTTTGTCTTTAGAGCATTCTATATTTTAGCTTGAGTATTGCCGAACAGTTGAATTTTTAAAAGGATGCTGATGCAGTCAGGACATAAACGAAAATCCGGTGTCTATGTTGATGGAAATCTTGCAGACCACCACTATCATGCTTGCCAATATGATATTTTCTTTGGCATCGCTATTTCTTCACGTGACCCTGTTCAATTTTCTGATGTGCTCTACTTATAGTACATGCATTTTATTTCTGTGGAGCCAGGCTAAATTTTTGTATGGGAGTGGCTTCAATTCAGAAGAGCTGGAGAACATCAAGCTCATGATTCAAAGTAATGTATACAAATATCTTAGTATATTACTCGAGGGTAGAGAGAGGTTTGAAGAAGAAGCTTTAATGGAGAAGAAAGCCAATACTTGGGAAGCTGAAGTATCTGACCAAGGTATCTGCATCATTTTGTTCTTACCTATTTCTTTTCTCATTTTGTGATGGATATATATCTTGCTAATCTAGCTGAGCCAAACAGCTGCATCTTGATATCTTTTATGTGATCGACCCTCTAATTCATGTTTGCTTTATGTTATTTTTCTTGAGTTTGCATTTGTTTGGTCAAAGTTTAAATATTGATTCGTAATCATTTACTGCTTCAAAGATAGATATGTAGTACGTGATATGTTGTCAGCTAGAGAAATAAGAAGATGACGATGATACAAAGCATTAAGAATGGTCTATTGCTTGATGGGAGGTGGGAGAGGATAGTCAGTACAATATCCGAAATTTCTTATCTATAATTGAGTATTGCACTGGGGTTTCTTGACCCTGATCAATTCCCTTGGGGAACTCTTCCAAATAGTAAATAGGTTTAACATGTGAGTGGAGATTATTCTGCTTTTGATATTGACTCAGCGTCACTTCGTGGCTAACTGTGAAATCAATTCAGGTGAAACAGGAGTTGATGAGAGTAAGCAATGCATCTATTCAATCAACCAAAGGTTGCAACATTTTTCTGACTGGTTACTGGACATCATGGCTAAGGGAGAGTTAGATGCATACTTTCCTGCAGCAGCACGAGAATATGCTCCTATTATAGATGAAATATGGAAGGATCCTGCCATTCAAGAAACATACAAGAGAAGGGAGGAATTGCAGCATCTTCCTGATGTTGCCAAATATTTCTTAGATCGGGTATGCCTCATTTTTATTACTTGAAAATGAACGTTGGAATTTTCATCCCCTCCTTCCGTACACAGTATCTACATTTCTTTTGAAACATTATTGGCATCTATCTGTTTACTCTAGCCTTAAGATGTGCATTAGATTTGATCCAGTTTTTATCTGCCATGTCCTGCTTCCCCAGACCCTCTAGAGGATCCCTATAAATATAGTACAAACTAGGGAGGGAGGGAGGTTTGGGGGTGGGGTGGGGGGTTGGGGTTGCAAAAGAGAAACATTGTGATCTGGATCTGTAGTTGTAAATCTGAGTTATATGTCATGATGAAATCCAGATTACTATATTTGTAAAATGCTACACATTTCACTTCTAATTTGGCATAAGAAAATTGGAATATGAAGCTGCGTAATCAAAATAATCTCAAAATATGGGACGTCCTTAGTGACAATTCACAGTTGGCTAAAATCTACACATTTCACTTCTAATTTGGCATAAGAAAATTGGAATATGAAAGTATGAAACTGCGTAATCGAAATAATCTCAAAATATGGGACGTCTTCAATGACAATTGACGGTTGGCTAAAATTTGACAAATTTTAGCAATTTACTGTTTTATATTATGTTCTAGTGATCTACCTTGGCATAAATTGCAATTTGTCTCACTGATAGATGGAAGAAATCTTCAAAGTTGAAATTAATTGTACTTCTCTTGGAGTGCGACTCTATTTTATGTTTACTTATTCTTATATGGGGGTAGTCAATGACTTTGCACAGGCTGTTGAAATATCATCCAATGAGTATGAACCTACAGAGAATGCCATCTTATATGCTGAGGGAATCACTCAGAGTAATGGTCTGTCATTTATCGAATTTTCATTCGAGGATAAAAGTCCCGCGTCTGAGATGTATGATCAAAATTTTGAATGCCCTCCTACCTTGAATAAGTAACACCTTCACTCTCCTCTTCATTATTTATTTACCAGCATTTTGTGAATTGAACTGTATTTGCTAAAACTCTGTTCTGCAACAGGTATCAATTGATTTTCATCAATTCCAAGGGCCTCTATGATGGTTGCAAATGGCTAGAAATGTTTGAAGATTTGAGGGCGGTAATATTCTGTGTAGCTTTGAGTGATTATGACCAGATGTGGGACTGTGGTGATGGTGCCCCTCAAAATAAAATGCTGGCCAGCAGAGATATGTTTGAGAGTTTGGTGAGGCACTCTTCCTTTAGGGATGCCTCGTTTGTTCTTTTGCTGAACAAGTACGATATCTTTGAAGGCAAAATTAACCAGGTTCCTTTGTCCAATTGCGAGTGGTTCAGGGACTTCAACCCTCTGAAACCCCAGGCTAACGCCGCATACTACTATGTGGCAATGAAATTTAAGGAACTATATTATTCCATTACTGGCCGAAAATTGTTTGTGTGGCAGACTAGAGCCTGGGAACGCGCTTCAGTTGATGAGGCATTTAAGTATGCGAGGGAGGTTGTCAAGTGGGAAGAAGAGAGGGATAGTAATATGTATGGAAATGGGGATGATTCATTTTATAGTATGGAACTGAGTACCTCTCCGTATATAAGGCAGGAGTAAAGTACAGTGTTTAGTTAGTTTTTCTTTGCAAAACCAGCATTGCAGAATGAATGGTTGGAAGTTCTTCATAGCTCTGAAAACTAATTGCGTTTCTCCATTATAAGCCGACCGAGCGGAGGAATGGAGACCTGAGTTCTGGTTGGTAGTTTATTGGGATTGGGAATGATAATTGGTTTCTAAATAAGATCATGTATATAGTTGGGAACTGCAAATTTTTGTAGGTTGTCAATTTGTATAGCAATATATTCTTCTTTTTCATTGTCAATAATGCCAGCCTTTTTCGGTCGATGATTTCTGGATTGATATTCATATTGTATATATATCCTGATGAGTATCAACAATGTGCAACGTTGTTGCAGGGTGCATTAGGATCATAATTTCGTGAACTCTGGTCACTGCTGCTCATCCTTTGAAAGGAAAAAAATGGAGTCCACTGCCCTACAAACTGTGACCGTTCCAATTCCGACCCCTTTTATAACCGTTGATTTTAACATAGATCATTGGGGTGTTAATATATTAATCCCTTTGAAGGGCAAAAAAATGGGGTGGGATCCTATCCCATCTGTTTTAGGGTGGTATCTGGAAAATTTTCTGACTTCATCTGTGTATGCACATAAAAGGGTCTTAAAAGCTTTAATGGTACTATGTAGGATTTAAAGTTTGGATAGCTCAATCTCATGAGTATCTCCATAATCCAAAAATGAAAAATCCAATAGTCCATAATTATGGTTTGTTTGTAATGGAGGACTATGTTTAAGAAATCCACACCCTATATATACCAACAATATTGTTCGCTTTATGTGTATCCAATTCTCATAGATACATTGGATTCATACGAACGGGACGAAACCCAAGTCATGGGACTCGAAAAAAGGTCTTGTTATTATGTTAAAGGGTGGACTTGGCTTATTAACCCATTGGTTGGGACTTGTCCAACCAATATGGTATTTTTTAAGTCATAATACGATATGCGCTTGTGAATATCATTTAAATATAGTGGCCTAATTATTAATTGGTTGCTAAAGACTAGTATTATTTTTGATAATAAAAGTAGGAGTGGTAAAACTTTGTCCGATCTGGATGATTAAATTTGTCCGACTCGGATTAAACCAAGTTTGAACATAAGTTATATGTCCGAAATCCAGGTTAAAATATAAAAAAAAAAATTTCAAGCATAGAAATCTTGTCCTGACTCTGACCTGAATTAGGTTATTGTTCAGTTTACTTGTCCAAATTTAAACTAATATGAGTTTGGTTAATTAAATACATCTGAAATTCAATCCGAAATTAAGGTTCGGGCATATAAATATTTCGTAAATATGTGATGCTGTTTCACCCAGTATTGATTTTTTTTCTACCCCTAAGCACAAGTCGGTCAATGCCCCAAATCTCGGATCTCAAGTAATTGCTGACCCATTTTTGATTCATTAAATCTTTATTCACTTTCCAAGACTTTTAATTTTGTATAAATTTGCTGTTTCTTATACCCTTTCACATTTTTGACGGTAAGATTTTATACCTTTTTCAGATATTCAACGGTCAATATTAAAGCCCTCCACCCCCCATTAAACTACACTTGTCTTTCCATTTCTTTTCTAACTCATACTCGTTTTAAGGTCTCTCTCAACTTTGAACACCGCGTTTGAAAAGTTTGAAACTTTCACGTTCTTCTTTATACCTATATATATACCCTCTTATACCTAACAACGAAACCACTTTCTTCTCTGTTTTTCTCTTCTGGGTTGGATTGATTGATTGAAATTCTTCTTCTTTTTGGCTTTCTTTTCGTTCTTGTGCAAATGTGTTTTGGTTGGAGAAAAAGAAAAACTGCCTTAAATAGGCAGAGAAAGGGTGATGTTGATGCAGAGCTTGTGATTCAAGAATGGTGTGTAGAGAATCGAAAATTCGGGGCTGATAGAATCCCAACACCCAGAGTGCCGGTGACCGGGATTGAGGTCTCGGAGATAATTTTTGGTGTCAAGGAATCAGCAAAACGTTTGGATCGATGTGGGTGCTCGGATTTGGTGAAAAAGGTCAAAACTTGGGGGAGTGAGAGTGAAAGGAACAGGATGTGCATTGTGCAGAATGGGACTGGTAGTGCATTAGCAGCAGCATTTGATGAATTCGCAAGAGATTCATATGAGAGAAATGAAGTTGTATTGGAAGAGATTTTGTGTTGCTTGAATTGGATGAAACCATTTGATGCTGAAACCCAAATTTACTTGGGATCCAAGGAATCATTAGGTTGTCTGGTTTGGTTCTTGAGAAATGGGGATTCAACTTCAGTGAAGCAGAACTCAATTGTTGCCTTGAAAGAGCTTGTGTCCTGTGACCAAAAACATGTAGAAGCACTAACTGGAATAGAAGGAACTGTTGAAATTATGTTCAAGTTCATTCAACACCCAATTAGCACTACAATCACCAAATCTTCTCTTGTGCTAAGTTTCCACTTAGTTTCATTCAGTGAGAAGATCAGAAACTTGTTTTGTCAGATGGGTTTGGTTTCAATACTCTTAAAGTCCATGATTGATACTGAAAGGAGCGTATGTGAGCGAGCATTGGGCGTTCTCGACAGGCTATGTGATTGCGATGCAGGAAGAGAAGAAGCATATAAAAATGCTCTAACAATTCCAGTTCTGGTGAAGAAGATATTGCGCGTGACGGATTTGGCGTCGGGGTATTCAATTAGTATAACTTGGAAGCTAATCAAGCATGAACAGAAGAAGAACAATGGAGATGGATCAATGATATTGGTTGAGGCTCTTCAAGTTGGTGCATTTCAGAAGGTCTTGTTGTTATTACAGCTTGGCTGTGGAGATGAAACAAAAGAGAAGGCAACAGAGGTTTTGAAATCCTTGAATCCTTACAAGACTACTCTGGAATGCATTGAGATTGCTGATTTCAAGAACCTCAAGAGGTCATTTTGAAAGATCATAAGGAGATTGGAACAAATTCTTCTTCTTTTTCATTAATCATTTGTATATGACAAGAGCAGTTTTGTAGACAAAATGAAGATAGTTTCTCCAATTTAATTTAATTGTTTGATCGAACTAGTCAATTCAATTGTTTTTCAAGGATACTTTTGATTAGGAAATATTGAAATGGAAATGAAATTCTACTCAACAATGTAGACATTCAAACTTGTTCATACTTAAATTTCAAAGGTCTACAAGAGAGGAGACTTTAGCTGGGTTCGAATACTACTGAGACATCGGGAATTGTTGAAAAAAGAACAAGATGTTTCTTTAATTAATTGGTGTTTGATCAATTCAAATCATGCATATCTTTTTCCCTTGACTGAAATAGATTTTAAAATCAATCTTGAATTTTTTTTTATCAATAGGTTAACTAAATTCAATCCTACCTTCAACCGCGTGTTTGGCTCCACATATCCTCGAGTGTTTGAAATTTTGAATTGCCCTGCTTTGCCGTACCATCAAGGGAGTTCACTTTCTGGTTTGTTTGCTTTTCTTAGTATAATAAGGCAATGCAAATATATGAATGATGTAGTTGAAACGTCACGCCTCCCCCACTCGAACCCTCTAACCCATGATCTCTTGGTGATGGGTGAATGATTGATTGGTGATGGATGAATGAGCATCCAACTTACCAACTAGTCCTGTGAGGGGATACCATCCTCTACCAAAGTGGTTTGCTCAGTTGCACGTTTTCCATGTTTTCCCCAAGTCAAACATCTTTAGATCCAATGAAAAATTTGCCTATGAAAAACCCAATTGTGTGAATGGGAGATGATCACACTCCCTTCTTTGATTCTTCAAAGGCTTTGATCTCTGTGAAACCGTCCCATGGCTCTTGATGATCAGTGACTGCTGCCATTATAATACATTGATTTCCCTATCTTTTCATGTAAAACACATCTAATAGTTTCAAAGCAGTCGACGACAACATCAGCAGAATGGGAAGCAATGCGGATAAACATTCAACTATTAGTTTCCTGCTATATGTGATTTCTGAAATACTCAAACATCACAAGTAAAGCAATGCTCAACCTAAGCTGTTTCTACACTTGGATTAAACGGAAAAGCTATTCATACACGCTTCAGTGGCACATATTGCACGCGTTCATCTTCACATATATTCTGCAAGAAGCCAATGAAATGATCAGTTAGTGTGTGCAAATATGAAACCCGAAAAATATAGACACTCAATTGCATTGGAGATGCACATTGTAGATGAAACAAAATCGGTTGGCTTTCCAATACCTAGGCTAATACCCTGTAAGTTAATGTCATGAACACGTTTTATTTTGACAACCAAGAGTTTCATCCGTACATTGCTAAATCGTGGATGACATTCCAACCAAACGAATTATAAGAAGTATATAAACCAGGTTACGAAAAAGTTTCTAGGCTGCATTTAAAAATGTCATGGCAATTATATTAACTTGTTTTCTGTTTCTGAATCTTTCCACAAGTCCATGATTAGGACATTACCAGTTGCAAGTCATCAGTCGAAGATTGAACAGTCAAAATCAAGGTTCTTCCATTGCAGGGACGGGAAGGCACGGACATGGGCAGCATAAACAACAAAGTAGCTTCAAACTATAGCAGAAACATTATACTTTTCCCCACATTTATCATTGCTCTAGAGATTAGTTATGTTAGTCCCATTTTTTCTGTATGTGCCCAGTCCATGAGATGGATTTCACTGGCAACTCCTATCAGAATAGCAGTAGCACCGCTTAAGTCACCAGCACACTTAGATGTGTCATTGCTCTAACACTAGTGTTTTTTTTTATTCTTAAAATGGGACACGGGTCTGAACTTCTACCCTCAAGGCAGAGTGGCGAAGAGCTAGCCGCTGGACCAGTGTATGCTCCTCAAAAAATGCTATCCCAGGGAATTGCGAGCAATGAAATATTTATTTTATCTTCGAACCAAAATGCTCAAAGATCGAAGGACATAGACAGATGGATCAAAACAAAAAGTAAGAAAGTGCGAGTCAATTTTAGATTGACAACTCATTCTACCATAGAATCTTACTAATTGAATGTTATTCGGTTTACATAAGAAAACTGATATCAATTGCACTTCAGGATTGACATACTAACCTGCATATCTTCTGGAAGAGTCTCTGAGACCGCAAGAGTATAGACACCAGGTAGAAATCTACCTGCAAAACAATTGGAAAGAAATCTTGGAATCGGTATCAGAAGAGTTAATTGCTAACAGACAGTAACAATACATACGTACATATGTCAGACAAGCCATGCTAAGTTGCTAACAACAGGCATCATGAATAGATAGATTAGAACCCTTTAGACAAGCCAAGAGAAAGACGTTCAGATACTAAAGCAAGATTTGCCACCATTTGAAGGATAAATGCCGGGATTATTCTTAACAGCAAGAAGAGATTTTAAACCCTAAACCCTTGTACTACACCAAGACTAAAACACTGAGTTATAAGGAAAGGAGTCAAGACATAAAAGAAAAGTCTTCTAGTAACACTTCAGCTATAAGGAAAATTAACATACCAATTCGCAGCCAACGAGCAGCCCAGCTTCTACCTGGATCCATGGCAGAAATTATCCTATAAAGCGAACGAAATTAAAACCAGTTTTATGCAAATTGTGGCTCAACTTCACACGAATTCGAGAAGGTTTATGCACGAAGATTTCCATACCCATTGAAATTGGGGGTGGTGCAATCAACAACACGTTCGGGGTCCTCTTCCATCTTGAAGAAGGTACAGTTCTCGCAACCCGATTCTCTAAACTGAAATAAACCCATCAAAATAACCAAAAAAGAAAACAAATTGCGTAGGAATCTGCACCTCTTCGTTAATTCAAGAGAAAAGAGAAAGAGAAAGAGCACCTGATCGTAGGTTTTGACGACACGGCAACGAAGGCAAGCCCTCAACTCATTACCAAAGCTGTGGGGATTTGTGCTGGTGCAGCGCTCCCCATCTCGGTTTCCGCTACCTCTTTCTGTTCTCTAACAATCAATTCACAATAACTGGAAATGTCTTGAATCACAAACGCTTCGAAGAGGACGAAACCACTACTCACTCACTACTCACCAGGTCATTGAAGCATGCCCCTGAACCAAAACTAGTGCTATGGTGAGGAAAATAATTGGGCTATGAAGCTGGGAGCCCATTAATATTTGGGCTTCATTAAAGCCCTAAAAAGAACCTCATTGACTATGGGCCTGAGGATATGAAGCTGGGAGCCCATTAATTTTTGTGAACCCCACCTGACTCATATGATTCTCTCTCAAAAATAAATAAAAAGAACTAATAAAAAACATGCCTCATCAAATTACCTGTACATTATCTATTTTAGAGAAATGTTACAAGGGTTCCCCATATTTAAGTAACCATGATGGCATTACATATAAATAAAATAATAATCTCTCTCATCCTCTGTCCCGTCACCTCTGCATCCTCTCTCAGCAACATCTTTTCTCTTTTGTTTTTCTTCACTGTACTTGTTAAATATATCATAAATCCAAACCATGTAATATATAAGGAAACCCATTTCCCTATCATATTAATAGGCTTTTTCCTAATCCTAAGTCCCATTAAGTAAAATGGCTCAGGATAACAAAGTCATACAAGCAAGATGTATCCATTAAAACTGGTAAATTCAAAGTGGACAATATCTTTAATGTGTGTAGCGTTGAGATTTTCAACATAGTATCAGAGTCATTACCTGTCCACTTGTTGAGTTTAGCATAATTCAGTCCACAAGTGCAACTAGATGCTAAATATACCACATGGTTTGGGAAACTCAAACCATGTGTTATATAAAGAAACTCATTTCCCTATCACATTAACAGGTCTTTTCCTAAACCTAATAAGTACTATTAAGTGAGACGATCTAGAAAGAACGAAGTCGTGTGGACCCGTTGTACTCACATAAACTGATAAACTCAAAGTGGACAATATCTTCTTGTTTTTTTTTAGAGAAGCAAAATTTTATTAAACTGGACAAATCCTGGGGCGAGATACCCCTACAACGTCATCCCAAATAGAAGGAATACAAATAACAAGAGGATAAGAGAAGAAATGCACTCCCTAAGACAAATCAAAGCCAAAATTGGCTAACCTATCAACACTGAAGTTAGCCTCACGATATACTTCTCACGATAAATTCAAAACAGACAATATCTGTGATGTGAATTAGGGCTAGGATTTTCAACACACCTGTTCTTTTTTTCATCGCTATTGTACTGCCTAGCTTCATCACCTCTTTCATCCTCCTCTCATTTCCCAACCTATGTAAAAATAGAGAATAGCGATATTCCGTTTCTATTTTAGTTAATCTGTTAAGATAAACTGGTATAGATGTTCTTATGTATTGTTTTCATTATCGTTTCTATTCGCGTACTTGATGAGGTCAGCCATTTTGTCCCTCAACTTTTTCCTGTGTTTGATCCTTTTACTATCAATGCTGTCATGTTACCAAGCAGGAAAGCACCAAGAATCATATCAAACGAAACACAAACCATGACAAAAAAATCATTTCTCTCACGTTTAGTGCGTGTATCTCTTCCATAACCTGCAGAATAAAGCATATAATGATTAGTAATTAGATAATGATTTGCATTACCCTTGATCTGGGCATTGAGAATGAGAGAGTGAATTGTTAATAAAATATATGTTTACTCATGATGAAATGGCCCAAGCCCTCGTAAATCCTCGTATGCTTTTTTTTTTTGATCAATAGTGGCATCATACGAGTTTTTCATTTAAATATCTGATATGAGCCTAAATTTGAAGTCATATGATAAGTTGAGTCAAAACTCATCACGTGATAAAAAAATGTATTGTTCTACTGAAAATCTAACTCAAGAACTCCGAGTCCATACCTTTTGACCCCAGAGAAATTCACCAATTAAAATTTACCATTAAAAACCCTTGAATACTCATACCACAAACCCTAAATTAATTAAGCATTTTGAGAATGATAATAAATTCTTGTATGGGTGCAAAAACCGTTTACACAAGAATTCACACTACGAAGTCCGTGAGAGCCCCTATCGACAAATACTAGATCCACAAGAGTCTAAGTTGAACTCGGTAGGCCTAAGATTCAGCCAACACTAGACACATGAGAGTGTAAGTTGACTTGGTAGACCTAAATCAATTGGCAACTAGACCCACGAGAGTTTAAAGCATAATCTACTAGGAGGGCCATGAGTGCCAACTCCAACAGACTCATAAAGGACCATCTATTTCTCAAAGACTCAAAGCCCATGTTGTCAGGAAGCTCCCACAAAGGCTCTTGGGCCCAATCAAAACCTAAGGTTCATCCGTACGGTCGATACGTGTCAACCACGTGACTCAGAGTACTATAAATATGCGTGGCCCCAACCTCAGTAACTCTCTAAACTACTCAAGGTATGTCTCCATCTTTCTCTCACTAAAAGCCTTTAACTTCTCCCGCTACAAACTACATAACTGGTAACTAACTTGATCGTCGAAGCTTTCTCGACCGACATCACACCGGTATCCAAATTTCACGGTCTACATCTTGTGCAATCTTGTAGGATTATCATTGCTTGCAAGGTTTCGGGTCTACAATTTTAAGATGACTGGAATTTGAAATAATTGACCCGGGGGGGGTGAAAGAGTCTACCAAGTGCTCTCTTGTTTACACCCATGTCAACAACAATTAATGTCGAAGCTGATATAGCTAGGAAATTAGGTGGGATATGGTGAAGCTACACCCTCCTAAACCATCAACTTCTTCCTTTGTTCAATATTTTGTAAATTTCTCCCTTGTTTAATAGACAAGATATCATAGATCCCTCCAAATTAAATGACGTCACTTATTACGTAGCAACCATTGTCGCCATCCACCGAATGATCTCCTACCAATTTCCCTCCATCTTTCCTCCTAATTCACTACGTCTTCTTCTCACGTTCTCTTTTTCAAAAATGATGGGGATCTCAGTCATATCAATAAAATGATGTTAGTATAAGGATTCATAAAATCTTATGATTGAATCAGAGAGTGACATATGATTTATTGAGATAAATTATTGAATTTAATATTTCTAATAAATTAGAACAATTTATCGAGATTATAATTATATTAAAAAAATGTTCGATTTTCATTGATAGTTCCTTGATCATTACAATCAATATTATAAATAATATTATATCTATTAATGCACGTGAGAATAAAGAACTATTAATTAATTGAAATTTTGTAAAATAAAAGGCCATCTGGAGCACGACCACATCAGCCAGTCAATTGTGGGATGCCACGCCCACAGTTCGATGTCAACTGGTAAAACTTTGCCTTGGAGGCCAATTTAGGAAGATAAAACGAAGGAACAGCTCATATTTTATAATTCTTTTTTTTTTTTACAATATTTTTGTATAAAAAAAAATAGCCAAGATGACATACTTAATTACGCAGTCACATTTGTCGCCATCTTTTAGAAGGCAATCCTTTTTAAACTCATTCTTTTTTTCTTTTTTTTATCTAATGATCAAAAAATAACCACATATCAATAATTCCAATTCTCAAAAAATTTAGAAGGGAAGTGAATATATTTTAAATTAAAGTTAATTTAATAAGTTACATGATTTTTTTTCACGGCTCATGCATACTTTTATATAGAAGAGAGTAAGAGGCGGCGAGGTAAACCTAAAAAAGTATAGCTTAAAGTAATAAGAAATTATATGAATTTAATTGGACTAAATGAACGTATGATTCATAATAGAAATAAATGGAGAAAAAAAATACATGTGATGGATTCTCGGTGATATCATCAAATACTCATGTAGTCAATACCAATAAGTACGTCTTTGTTATAGTTAAAATAAAGACATTTGTTTTCAAGACTATTGATCAAAGACTGATATTAAAACTGATTTACAGTTTAGGTTTGGGGACTTACCCAAAAAATTTAAGATTTAGGGATTATGATTTTAAAATTTTAGAATTTAGGGTTTAAAAATTGTTTAATCAGTTTTAATCTAAACCATGGATCATGCACGTAATGAAAGAGACAAACTCTCTCTTTTCACTATTCTAATCTTATGTTTTATTTTTACTCTCTATAGTCTATAATATATAAGCATGTATGGTTACATACAATGATTGTAGCAAAAATATCAAAAGCCATTTATTTGGATAGGGAGGCTCCCACGTCAATTGGTGGGTTAGAGTCTATTATTGGGGGTTTTTTTTATTTTTTATTTTTTATTTATGCCAAATTGATCAATCCAAGTCTTTCTCGTATTTAATTCTCCAATTGCTGCTCAACCTTGAAGGCTACTTAAAGCTTAAGGCTTTGTGTGGGAGTTTTTTGTTATTGGCTTAAGTTGGTTCGTAAAGTATTGGTTGGGGTGGGTTTGTTTTGTATTGGCTTGAAATCATGTGTGGGAGTTTCAGAAATTAATGATTGGCTAGGTTTAAAACTATGTGTGGGAGTTTGAGACATCATTGGCTTTGATTGTTTCATTTAACAAACAATTACTCATATACCCTTTATTACAAACACATTTTTACTTCCTATGTAATTAGAAAAATAAAAAGAATTGCAAGTAATAAAAATTCACAAAACAACAAAACAAACCCAAGAAAGGATTGAGCCAACAGGACCTGAAAAATATTCAATCTCACAAAATAAAGCTCGACATAATCATAGAATAATTGGAACAAATTTATAAGTAGCAACATAATGTCAATATGGTAATGTCTATATGGCAAAATCATCCAAAAGATAACCTGTGAAAGGTAAAATTACAATCACCAAATAAAACTTGTAACACAGTACTTGAATAGATGGAGTATAGTTCTTAGGAAAATGGAGGAGAGTTCTAGGCGAAATAGAGGAGAGTATTACCTAGAAGGAGCCGCGAGGGGTCTTCGCAAAATGGAGCTGCGGTTGTTGTGCGACTATTTGATATGTGAGAAATTGATGTTGTATTGTGTTGGTAGGGCTAAGGGCAAAGTTGGCATATGATTTGTAAGATAAGGGTATATTTGGATATTAATTTTTAAACCAACATGAACCCACCGATTTGGTGGGTTGTAAAAGTGGATCAAAACCTTCTTTAATTGGTTTCCCTTGTTTTTTAAAACCAATACAAACCAATCATTTAAAATGTTAAAAAAAACTACCACACATGATTAAAGTGAACCAAAACTAAACAAAACAATGAAAACCAATGAAATCTTAACTCTCACACAAGGCCTAAAACTCTGCCCAACTTGGGTATTAAATTATTAACACCTTATCCACCTTATATATTATTATAATTGTATATTTTTATTCTTATAATTTAATTATCATTTCCATTCACAATGACGGTATATCTTTTTGGTTAACTTAAATTCAAATTGCGGCATGACCACACTGATTTGCTTATACTAAGAATCATACTCAAGCCCTTTTAAATCCATACGATTTAGGGTTCGTTTGACACAATATATGCTACTCATGTGTCAAACAACCATTATGCAACAATCATTTCAAGTACAAAAAAGATACAATTTTGATGGCATTTTGGAAGGCAAAAAGATACTTTTCGTCCCTCAACTAAGGGGCGAGTTTCATTTTTGTCCCTAAGCTTTTTTTTCTCCCATTTGCGTCCCTTAACTATTGAGAAGTATCATTTTCGTCCTTTCAAGTGAGATTGAAGTTGGGAAAAACATGATCTGACGAACAATATGATGCCACGTAGGATTTTTCAATGGTCGGATTTATTCGAGGGATAAACATGATACTTTTCCATAGTTGGAGGACGAAAAAAGGAAAAAAAAAAGCTAAGGGACGAAAATGAAACCCGACCAATAGTTGAGGGATGAAAAGTACCATTTTGCCCATTTTGGAATGGTGGTTGAGAGGATTATTTTACCACAATTTGAGTTTTCTTGACTGATATGTCCTCACATTAATAATGATTTGCCCATATTACCCCCGCTTGAAATATATATACATTTTGTAAAATAGAAAATTCTTTGATAATAATATTAATTCATTGACTTAATTTGTATAGAAAATATTTATATTTTATTAAAACTGTATGGATATCAAACTGTTCATTTTAATTATTCATCTCTCTATTAAAAAATATTTATTTATATATGTTACAACTTAAATGCATAATATCCCTGTGTAAGTAATTTGTCAATACATTTTCAACACCTTTATGCTATCAGCAAAAATGCAATCAAATACCACCAGCATTTCAGAGTATATGTGCTACAAGCCTACAATTATTATCAAACATATATGCTACCACAATATCTACTAGAATATAAGATAAGTTACTGTCAAACAGAGTCTTAGTCTCAAAGAGATTCATCACTACACTATCACCTAAGTATACCGAATTTAAATCTAACAATATTTGGAAGTTTATGGTTTTCAAATATATTTATAATTCTTCTAAATAAAAATGTAAAGATAATAAAAAAATAGACCTCCTTGTTGTTATGCTATTTGTCTTTTCCTAGATTCTTCAACATTAAAACAAAGGAGATAATCCCCACTTGGTGGCTCCTAATTTATTTTTTTTACAAAATTATTTTTTATAAATGAAAAATGATTTATAAATAAAAAAATTTAGGTGGCGGGCCATATTTGGTAGTAGGCCCCACAACCTACCCCATCCTTCCTTCCTGCCACTTTCACACTCCTTTTGTCCGCTCCGCTCTTGGAATAGCCGTCACAACGTGCTTTTTACGCCTCACTTATTTATACCCCCAACGGTCACCCAATCTCTTGATTCTTCCTTCACCACCAAAAGCCCTCAAATTCAATCGCCGATGGCTCTGGTCCGCGAGCGCCGGCAAATTAATCTCCGACTCCCCCTCCCGGAACCCTCTGAGCGCCACCCTCGCTTCCCGTTACCCCTACCACCATCTGTTTCCTCCTTATCCGCCCCGAATTCATCCTCCTCGGCCACAGTAATCCCCATCACAGACCTAGAAAAACTCAACGTCCTCGGCCACGGAAACGGCGGCACCGTCTACAAAGTCCAACACAAGAGAACCTCCGAGATCTACGCTTTAAAGCTCGTTCACGGAGACTCCGAACCCACAGTCCGTCGCCAGGTCTTCCGGGAGATGGAAATTCTCCGACGCACAGACTCTCCACATATCGTTCGATGCGATGGAATCTACGAGATGCCCTCCGGAGACATAGCGATACTTATGGAGTACATGGATTTAGGTACACTTGATACTCTGCTTCAACGGAACGGGACCTTCACTGAGTCCGCACTCGCCGATGTGGCGCGTCAGGTGCTGAGTGGACTCAGTTACTTACACAGTCACAAAATCATTCACCGTGACATCAAACCCTCAAATCTTTTGGTGAATAATAAGATGGAAGTAAAGATTTCCGATTTCGGAGTGAGTAAAATCATGTGCCGGACATTAGACGCCTGTAATTCATACGTCGGTACTTGTGCTTACATGAGCCCGGAAAGATTCGACCCGGATGCGTATGGAGGGAACTATAACGGTTACGCCGGGGATATATGGAGCTTGGGTTTGACTCTGTTTGAGCTCTACGTGGGTCACTTCCCGTTTCTGCCTCCGGGTCAGAGACCCGACTGGGCGACCCTGATGTGCGCGATTTGTTTCGCGGATCCACCGAGCCTGCCCGAGACTGCGTCGGAGGAGTTCCGGAGCTTTGTGGAGTGTTGCTTGCAGAAAGAGTCGAGTAAGAGGTGGACGGTGGCTCAGCTGTTATCGCATCCGTTTGTGTGTAAAGATCCATGTCTGTAAAATGGGCGGTGATTCGACGCGGATAGGAATCTGGTTGCCCCAATTTGGAACCCTGGTTTTGTAGGTTCTGTAAATACGGGCCGGATCCTGAAATTTTGATTCCTTCTTTCTTTTGTACAGTCTTTCTACGTAATTCTCTTTTGATTAATCACTAAAATTAAAAATTTTAGACCTTAATTTCAATAATCCTTCGTTGTGTATTATTAAAGCTCATTAATTAATTAAAAAAACTTATTAATTAATTAATTAATTAACTTGTCCAATATCTTATCTCCAACTCAACTAACAACAAATTATATACTTGAACAATGTTGTTCAAGAAGAATATTCAAAATTGGTAGCCTTGGAAGTACTGAATTAAAGGTATATGCTTGGGGGTTTGTAAGATGTTAGAATATGATCGATCACGTACAAAACTATTTTGATCTTGATGACGTATCATGTGTTCGGGTTAATTGTTGGAGGCGATTATTCGGCTATCCTTAACCTCATACATAGAAGAAAACATGAGCTATGAGGGATCGGGGTTTGTTCTTAGAAGACATCTCTGACACTCAAATTAGTTTGAATTGCTTTAATTTGGGAATGATCAGTGCTCGGAGCTCTAAGTCTCTAGACTAATACTATTCCCTTCGATGATGTTGCTTGGTTTAGTATTGAAATGTCTTCTCGGCTCAGCCACACTGCTTGGGAGCCGTTTACTCGGATGTGTCTTGGTCAACAGTTCGGTGGGAGCTTTTTTGACATCTCGATCGATCAGTGCGTCAGCTCTGCAAAATTCATTTAAGTTGCTTAAATTGACTTAAAATCTACAAAAATTAACATAAGTATTAGTTTTTATTGTCAAAATTCAAACTATTAGGTACCATGGGGCAACAATTTTAATAAAAAAAAAAAAAATCCTGGAAGAAGATGTGGTCAGGTTGTTGGACTCAAAAAGTTGCCAGCCAAAGACGCCCAAGTAACTGAACAAATAATTTTCCAATACAGGAAATATGGACAGAAAACAACATTATCGTGAAAAATAACCAAAATCTTATTGCACATATAGCACGTGCTCCAAATAAAATCTGTGAAGTTGTCAAACAAAAGACTTTTATTACAATGTTGTAATAATTTTCCTTTAAAATTCATGATAAATAAATTACTATTTTTTTTGTAAAATATCCCAAATCACTTGGGTTGACAAGCTTGAACTTGTACACATGATGCTGATAAGTCAGTCTACAAGGGTGTTGTAAATCCACACCCCCATACACACCAACAATATTGTCCGTTTTGGGTTGTCAGATTCCCGTGAATATATAGGGCCCGCACGGTTTTGTTTCTCCTTAGGCCCAAGCAGGTGGGCTACGCCCAACCCACTCAAGCCTAGGAAAAGGTCTTGTTAGTGGTAAGAGGTGAGTTTGGCCTTATAAATAAGGCATGAGTGCCCACATCTTTAGATGTGGGACTTTTACGAGGATAGAGGAGACCCACAGATTATGACATGGTATCATATTGGATCTATGGTTTAGTTGGAGCGCACTATCCTCCACGTGTTGAGCTGTTGAATGTCCACCTCACACGTGCGAAGGAGTGTGAAATATCTCACATCGCTTGAGTTGACAAGCTCAGTCTTATATATATGATATGAGTTTCATTCTCTTTGTAACTTGGTTTGCAAGGGAGAATATAAAACTCCGTAGATTATGACATTTTTAGAATTTAGATTTCAGATGCAACACGTATGTATGCAGGATGATGACAAACATATAGAAAGTGAGTTGGATGGTCGTGGAAAGTTTCGAAGCATGATTCGAAGAAGAAGAGAGGAGGTTTCGAATGAAGTGGACAGATGAGTCAGCACACACATGGACATACTTTGGCAAATGGCAAGATGCATGAACGTAATATCTTGGCAACCAAACAACTTGGTGAGGTAGCCATCAGCAATTACGTCACGTGGGACTTGGATTTATTACAAAAATATCTTTTTTAAGTCCAAGGATGCAAAAAGGGTAAGTGGACATATATGTCACTTTTTTCGAGCACTTTATTGAGTCATCTTATGTCAATTTGGTAAGTAACGAAAAAATATTAATTGATTCTCAAACAATTTAGTTAATCTAATTAATTTTTTATTTTTTTTAATCAAAAAGGACAGGTTTCAATATCCTTTAATTAGAGTGTTCTAATATTTAATTAATGTATTTATGTTTGTTTTAGATTAATTTCATCCATATGAGTGTGTCTTATTGGTATTGCAAGAAACGAGATTAAAATGGAACTTTTGTAACTGATAAAGAGATCCATAACAAAAGCCGTCCGAACACCATAACCAGATGTCCGAACAACTGGTTGACTCAGAGGAATATCGTGTTAGACAAAAGGGGTCAAGAGAAGAGGGTGTCCAAACACCTCATTGAGATGTCAAGAAAACCTATGCATTTTCATCCTTGTTCAAGGAAGGCACCCTAGACATTTTCAACCTTGCTCAATGAAGGCCTGTCTGGACTCCCTTATAAGTTGTCCGGACAAGTGTCACGAACCAGCAACATATTTTTCAAGGACATTTTGGGCAAATCTCAATTATAACTAAAGGGGGACGGTTTTGTAAGGATAGTTTACTATTTAAAACCCTAATCTAAGGAATGGCTCTCATCCTTCATTCCATTAGTGTAGATTTAATTTCTCTCTTTGCTTTTCTTAGTTCATCTCAATGATTTTGTATAAACACTGATTTTGATGACAATAAATTAGATGTTTATTACCAATTTCATGAGTGACTAATTGTCTTCTTTAGTTTCTAATCTCGAAGGGTGGATGTGATTTTTGATTGTTAAAGGTATGTGTATAGAATCGTAGCTTCGATTTCTTTCATGCCATTCTGTGATAGTTATTTGTTGGGTACATATGAATGGGTATGCTATTGTTGTGTTTTCTTGATTCGGAGTGTGAATCGGATACGACGACTAGGATAGGTGACTACCCCTTTGCATTCATCGTAGACCAAGAGAGTCGATGACCTCCATGTTTTAATGGAAGTCTTTATGCCCAATTTTCATTGCATATGCATGATTGGTGATATCATACAATTTCGTTGTGCATGAATGTGTGTGTTTGTAATAATACCTTGAGCATGAGAATTGACCATCCACTGGGACGGATTAGAGGCTAGAGTTTTTACTTAATTATTTTCTTTATTCTTGCTTTAGTTGATTACAAAAATGGCATGCTTACCAAGTCATTCAGTTACTTTTACTTTTTTTTGCATCTTATTCATTATTGTTTGCAAGCTCTTTAGTGAATTGTTTGCATTCATCCACCAAAATTACATTTAGTTTTCCCGTGGATTCGACTCCGAACTCATCGAATTATTACTTGTTGACTACCTTACACTTGAGGTAAGTTCAGCACATGCAATTTGGTGTCAATCAAACAACGCCATACAAATTTATTTGATATAGGTCTAAACTCAAACTGATCGGCCTGCGCGCACAAAAGTTTCTCACCTGACAACATGTTAATTATTAAGTTGGGTCAAACCTCAGCCTATGACCACAAGAGTATTGGTCCTAGTGGAAATCGAACTCAAAACCTTATGAATCCATACGATTTGGCTCTAGAAAAATTTACTATTAATCTATCACCTTACTGAGGGGATAGGTGGCTAAAATTAGTGCAACCAATTCCACCATATCTCTACCATACAATGCAACCATGTATTGGATTTGACAACATCACACCCAATGCATTCAATGGTGCAGATTATGTGGAATTGCCGAAATCATTCCAACAAATCCTTTTCCCTTATTGAGATAAACATGGATACATAAGCAGGAAGGATTCATTGTCGGGCCGGCCCCTTACATGATCAATTAATCTGTGTGATAATGGTTTGGGCCGTACAAATGTCCGGCCCAATTGATGGAATAGGACAAAGCCCAAAAAAAACTGTTGGACAATTAATCAAACTTTCTAAAATCTTCGAAGCCACGTCATTTCTTGTCAAACTCCCGACACTTCTTTGTCGACATTATTGAAAAAAAAAAACTCAACAAGAGCAGATAAACTCACATGGAATATAATCTAATTTATCCAATAATTGTTCATATCAGCATAAAGACACAAGATTTCTTTGAATCCCGGGTACCATTATTCACTCAGATTCAAAAAATCTCTTCCTTTTTCATTCTGATTGATTTCCCACTTCGTGAATTTTTCTCAACTTTCAATTCTTGATTCACATGGCGTCGCTGAGTTTGACCCAGTTCAGAGGCAGGAACTTGGTGGCTGATTCTCGGATTAGGCCTTCTCAGACTGTGAATCGGCCTGGTAGAGTTGGGTTTTTGAGGGTGGTTGCGTCGGACACTCGGGCAGAGCCGGATTTGAGTGTGACTGTTAATGGATTACACATGCCCAATCCATTTGTGATCGGGTCGGGTCCTCCCGGGACCAACTACACGGTCATGAAGCGCGCTTTTGATGAAGGCTGGGGTGCTGTTATTGCAAAAACGGTTCGTCGATTTTTTTTCCCTTTTCTAGTTCCTGATTTTGTTTGGTTCAGTACTTTCCCCTCGACAACAGAGATCTTGATTTTGTTATAACAGAAGGGAAAACCCATTTCACTGCCACTCTTACTATTGCATTTACCCATTTCACTGCCACTCTTACCATTGCATTTATGGCAATTTCTGATCAGATTATAACTTCATTGGGAAGGCTTATTGTAGATTGAAGGCTGAATATGCATTGTTAGGACAGTGTTTGAGTTGATGATCTGCAATGTTAGGCATAGCTATTACCAATAACAAGATAGTTGATTTTGGGATTTGAAATGGATAGCAAATGTAGACTATTGTTTAATGCAAGAACTCTACTTGTTTTTGAGAGTTTTCTTCACAATTGGAAACAATGAAATTGTTGGTTTTTGTATCTTGTAGTTGACTTTGTTTTTCAATGTAAAATTGATCCTGAATATTGTTTTGCTAGGTATCACTAGATGCATCAAAAGTTGTAAACGTAACTCCTCGATACGCCAGACTACGAGCTGGTGAAAATGGCTCATCCAAAGGGCAAATCATTGGCTGGGAAAATATAGAACTTATTAGTGACAGGCCTTTTGAGACTATGTTAAAAGAATTCACGCGATTGAAAGAAGAATATCCTGATCGGATTGTAATTGCCTCTATTATGGAGGAATACAACCAAGCTGCTTGGGAGGAACTTATTGATCGAGTTGAGCAAACTGGGATTGTAAGTTATAGTCATCTAATTGTTCTTCTTTTAGAAAATGTCTTTTGAATCTGCTTCTTTTCGTCATCCATTTTTTTTTGACAATTTTAAAGGATGCCATTGAAATAAATTTCTCGTGCCCTCATGGCATGCCTGAGCGCAAAATGGGTGCTGCAGTAGGTCAAGATTGTGCATTGTTGGAAGAAGTTTGTGGATGGATCAATGCAAAAGCTACTGTTCCTGTGTGGGCAAAGATGACTCCTAACATCACAGATATTACACAGGTTTGGTTTCTATCTAGTCCTCTGTTTCGCTGGTTAAATTTCTTCTCATTGTGATTTACATCCTCTGTGTATATACACAGCCAGCTAGGGTGTCTCTAAAGTCGGGATGTGAGGGAATAGCGGCCATTAACACAATCATGAGCGTGATGGGCATCAACCTTAATACCCTACGTCCGGAGCCCTGTGTGGAAGGGTATGCTCTATTACTCCAATACGACAGATTCCTACTGGTTTATTACTCTCCTTATGTTGTATCTTTACAATGCTTAATTTTTTTTTTTGGCCAGATACTCAACTCCTGGTGGTTATTCTTCCAAGGCAGTTCATCCTATTGCCCTTGGAAAAGTGATGAGTATTGCAAAAATGATGAAAGCAGAATTCAATGATAAGGATTATTCACTTTCTGGTATTGGAGGTGTCGAGACAGGCGGTGATGCTGCTGAATTTATTCTTCTTGGAGCAAACACGGTTCAGGTGAGAATGCTTTATTTGATTATACCAACATAAGTCTCATCTCAGATAAAACATAGGTCATGATGTTTGTGGTGGTGAAATTATATGTATGAAGGTTCTTAATTTTCTTTCTAAATACTTACAGGCGTGATTGTCCTTGAAAGTAGTACATAGGAAATGTGTTGAATATTGTTGCATTCACTAAGCGCATGTTTCCCTGTGATCATAGGTATAGAAGTGCCGTCACATACTTATTTTCGGCCGTCTCTTCCTCCCTACCTCTATTTCTCTTGGATTCTTTCTTCTCTTCTTGGCTTAGTTCTCACTCTGATTTCAATTTCTGTTCCAACTTTTGATTGTGTCCTACATCACTATTTTTTATACCTCGCAAATTTTACTTCTTTTTTCTTTTTCATACTGCATCGTCTTATGCGATGTTTGAGAAAAGTTTTGTTTTTTAGGTTTGCACTGGTGTTATGATGCACGGCTATGGCCTCGTGAAGAAACTTTGTGCTGAGCTGAAGGATTTCATGGAAATGCACAACTTCACATCCATAGAAGATTTTAGAGGGTACACAATTCTAATGGTTAACAAAGCTAAAACACTGCTCACATCAAATCATTTAACTTCCCTTCTTTTTTTCTTTGGTCTTACATTACAGGGCGTCACTTGAGTATTTTACTACTCATATGGATTTGGTTCAAAGACAGCAACAAGCAATTCAACAAAGGAAAGCTATAAAAAAAGGTCTGCAGTCAGATAAAGATTGGACAGGAGATGGTTTTGTGAAAGAGTCTGAGAGTATGGTTTCTAATTGACATGTAAAAACTCGAGCTATCCCTCTCGGATATGACTAGAAAAATGGTTTTACTGGTGTTTCTTCTGATTTGAAAGAACTGAATTCATGAAAACATGCACTTTACTTGCTTATTTCTCCTGCAAATCGAGTTTTGGATTCGAAATTTCAGTCCTGTATCATATTGAATGACTGACTGGAGGAAAGTACTCTATTTCTTGACGGATATATAGAAGTGTCTTTTGTATTAGCTCTACTCAATTTAGATCATTACTGGAGTTTTGATCAACTAAAGATGAGGTGGAAGGTTCATGGTGATCAGGTGTAGCAGCATCTGATAAGATTAAGCTCCCTGAGTTGTGATTGCATGCCATTGATGAAAGCTATTGTTAATTCCTACTACTACTACTATCATCCTCCATATCTCCAACAGTACTCAAAAACCAATCTGTGCTTACCATATTTAATGGGCTGAGCCCGTGAAATTATAGCTCTTAGTGATTTATGCAGAACCTTGAAAACTTATCCTACAAACTAATTGAAAATGATAAGCATCCCAGTAATTCTTTTGTCCTAAGATATTCCAAATGATGAGATGGACGCACCTCATCTATGTGAATATGAGACCCACATGATTCATATGAAATCGTGTGCGTCCATCATAACATTTAGAATAGCTTGGACAAAAATCCGCTAACTGTTGCAAACCATTGCAGCAACATGCATTATTGAAAGAATGTATAGACCACACCAACTTCAAGACAATCCTTAAAACACCTCAAAAACTCATCATGTAGGACTAAACTGTGACAACATTCATTCAGAGTATAACATCTGTGTTGTGTTGATTGTTTATATTGTATAGACCATACCAACCTCCACAAGAGCTGCATGAGGAATGTTCAATGCAACTGGATGGGCTCGGCAATTCTGATCGCAGACAACGTAAGTCTTGATTAGAAACTGCTTCAAGAAGCTCGAGCCTTGACGAACGGTTAGATGAGACCGGCCTAGCAAATATGCAGTACCACTCTCTCTGGCATCAATTAGTTCTTGTAGCTCCTGCCTGACGAATACGTTCATTTTAGGACGATTTTCAGGCAATGTAAATCGTACCTTCTTCTTTCTTCGGACAGGAGTTTCATTGTTCGCCACGCTTGTAGTTCCCACATCTGAGCAAGTATCCTGTACAGGAATTATGGCATTTCCCTCCGGAGATGGCTTTCCAACCACAATCATTCTTCCTTCAGGGGAGACTAGTGATTCAAAATCATTTTCTTCCTGGGAAATGAATTCTGCAATCGAACGAATAATCTGCTCCTCAAAATCATCTGTGTCCCGAATACGATCACAATACCCGTATCTCACAATGCATCGAAAGATTTTATACGTCTTGGCACCAACCCGGCCTATAAGATAACGTCGACTTGGGGGCACATGAGGGACAGGTAAAGACTTGAAGGACACAAAGATCAGTACTTGATGAAATGCAGGAAGATTTGTAATGAAATGTGAGAAGAAAGCTGGGATTCCTGTCACTATATCAGTAAAGATGAAACCGATTCCGGGTACTCTTGCAACTCCAAGGCCTGGACTATAGTCTGTGAGCCATTCTGTAGATACCTTGTTTTGCAAATCAAGCTCGTACTTCTTCATAGTTCCATAATGCCATGCAAGCATGATTGTCAAGGACAATGCCACAAACACAAACAAAGACCAGGCGCCTTTGTGAAAATTTAACATGCATGCTGATAGGTAAATGGCTTCCACAAAGCCAAAGAAGAGTAAGAAGCACAAAGAGACCAACCAACTCTTCTCCCAGTATAAAGCAATCACAAGTGACATCAGAAAAGATGTGACTAGCATTCCGGAAACAATTGCTAAGCCTGTGGATCATTTAACCGATATGTGTGAGACAAGCCTATAAGGACAAGATTATTAAACAATTTATTACTTATTAGTTTTCTCTAATTCTAATGATTGCGTGACATCTTTGTAAGTAAGCTGACATTGTATTTTTCAGATTTCTAACATCATAAATAAAGAACAAGATATGAAAACGTACCAGCTGCATTACCAATCCGCACAGCATCATGGAAACCAATTGTAACACAGAGACTAAGGACCATCAATAGCCAGTTGACATCTGGAATATAAACTTGACCATTAAGTTTATCTGATGTATGTATAACTTTTACTCGGGGAAAACAACCAAGTGCCAGACACTGATTTATGATGGAGAAACTTCCCGTTAAACTTGCTTGGCTTCCTACGACTGAAGCAAGAAGTGAGAGCACTACGAAGACATGGCGTGCAAGTTCTGCGCTTCCCATGCATTTCAAGAGTGAGAATAAAACAATCTTATGAAAAAGTAGCCGTCAAAAAAATGGAATAGCAACTGAATAGCTTACTAGGTACAGATCGACTGAGATGATTGAAATCTTCAAAATTTTCATAGTTCTTGGAAATAAATGCAGCTTGACCCGCATAGCACAGAATTAGAATTGGATAAATCAAGGACACAAACACAATCTGCAGCACACACAATGGACAAAACTCTTCTTATTTGTACAAAGCACACTTCATTTGAAAGCAACAGAATACTATTGATTCCGATACCTGGAGTGGCTTTCTTGAAAAATGACCTAAATCTGCAAACATAGCCTCTGTTCCTGTGAAGTAGATGGAGTATGGAGTGGTCAAACAACGCGTTTATTACTAAAACCAAGCATATTTCAAGGGAAGGGAGTTAATTGATAGGAACATGAGAAAATGTCTCAGTTCAACACGCCAGAACTTCAACCTGCACTTACCTGCAATGCACAAAAGGATGCTCCCCAATGACCTCCAACTTCTTTTGTCAATATTTCTGATGAATCTATACATATATACTGGGGAGATTGCAGAAATGATTTTGGGTTCACATTGCACTATATTATGTATGCCTACTCCACCAATGAATAAGAGCCATACGATGATAATTGGAGCAAACATAAAGCCTATTTTATGGGTCCCATAGTGCTGGAGTGTAAAAAGGCACACCAATATGGCACAGGCAAACGGAACTGGGACATCTGACTCGAGGGAAAAAAACACGAACACCAGTTTTAGGGTCAGTGAACGCTTTAAGAGACACGTGAGAATGATTCAAAATGCATTTGATTGAGAATATTGTACAACCATAAAAAATCATAAAAAGGCGATGAGAGACAGAAAAGCAAGAACATTCATATTACCAAAATCAAAGAAATCTACACTGGGAATAGAGTGCTTACACTTATTCAGGTCTTCTGCGATAAGGTCCTGCTCTTTTGGTGAAGAGGAAACTGGAAAGAGCCACAAGACACAGACACCTTATTAATTAATGTGTTCTCGATAAAATGGGTTCCACGGAATGAAGAAAATCATGCAACTTTGTTTTTTCTTGTTCATCAGTGAGAGAGCTTACATATATCTGCCATATCGGCTAATGATCGCTGAAGACCTGATGAAGCAGATAACACTGGCAAGGAGAAAGAAAAACGAATATAAATCACTCAAGCTAAATGGTTACTATCATGCGAGGAAAAGACAAACGCAAATTGTATCAAATTATCAACAGATATAATCGGAAGGTGATGGGACTGTCATACCAGAAATAGCTGGGGTAAGCACTGCATCACCAATCATCATGCAAGCACCAAACAGGGCCGATAGCAGCATCAAATAATGACTAGTTTTATTGTTTTCTATTGCTCTTCTAGCCCTCGTTTCCTTCTTGATCCTAAAAGGGCTTCCAGCCTCATAATGCATAACCTTGTTAGCATTTCTATCATTAGGAAGCAGGCCAACTTTAGCATGCCTGCACAATAATGAGTACAGCGCAAATGGACCACCTGCACAAATAAAAGACGACTAAAATTCATGTTCCAATCCTATCAAAGGATAACTTTAAAAATCATGGTTATTTGTAACCAACTAACCATTACCTTCTCCATCATCATCGGCTCTCAATACAATTATGGCATACTTTAGCAAGGTAACGATTGTCAGAGTCCAGAAAATAAAAGATAAGTATTGATATGCAGAATCAGACGATGTGAATTCTTCTACAGGAATCGTGCCATAGACATATAAGGGAGCAGTGCTTAAGCGACCAAAAACTACTCCAAGGCTTTGGAAAGACAAAAGGAGTGTATGCTTCTGCATTTGTACAAAACTAAAATTATTTCAAGAAACTCAGATCACATGGTAACAATAGAAATATTGCACTGCAGTTTTTGCAGTAGACGGACAAATTAATAGATTTTAGTGATAGAGAATAAAACAAGCAAGGTCAAGAAAACTGAATCTTGATGCCTTCTTCCAACAGGTTTCGCCGAATTGTCAGCAAAATAAGTATTAATCTCATCTACCAGTGCCACAATTAACCTTGGATCAAGAATAAGAAGAAGAAAAAGCAATAGTTTTTCCAGCAGAACACACAAAGTGACATCTGGTTAGAGAAACAAATCAAACAACACCAAATTAGGCAACTTTATCATATGTAAGAGCTCTTCATACTACAATACAAGAAAACCCTTAAGAACAAAATATATTCAGTCCATCTATTCCACAAGTTCAGACCCTCAATCGATCAGCTATCTTCAATATCAGTGCATGTGATTTGAAGAAACAATCTAATCCTAAATCTTGCATCCACAATTGAAAAGGGCTTCATTGGCAACTGAGATTCGAAGTCTATTTCATACAATTTGGGGAAAGAAAACACTGGAAAATTTTACATAAAAAACAAACCCATGAAGAAAGAACTGTAAGAAATGAATCAAACGTACAAGCAAAGTCATGTTTTCCCCAAACTAGAAAGAAAAGTTACCTTAAACCCATCAAGCGAGGGACTTGAAGTTAGTTCAGGATCCATTAACAGATGAACAGAGAGAGCAATAGACTGAGTGACAATAGAGAGAGTCAGAGATAAAAAAAGAAAAAAGAAAAGAAAAGACAGAAGATTAAATGGACCAGCGATTGCGTCTATGCTTCATAAATTCTATCACAGTGAAGAAGAGAGAGCGACGGAGAGATACAGAAATCATAAAAGTCAATACATTTCCATTTCCTTGTTCTCTTGTTCATTCTGCTGGTTTTTTGCATTAATAATTCTTCTTGCTGGAGAGTTGTGTTTTCTCCATATTTTTCAACGGTTTTTCAATGTTAAATATGATTTTTTTTTATTATCATATTAATTAATTGCTTAATTATATATAGTAGAGAGTGTATGCCGGAATAACAAGGACGGCTTGGGATTTTTAACATTCTTAAAATAAGAAAAATATTTTTTTGTGTATCCTAATAAATAATTATTAGATTCAAATCCATAAAGAGTCTCTCCGCATGTATGTCGGAAATGATGCATATATATATTCTCGATCCCACCCATTATGATGATGCATATATATATCTTGTATGTTCACGACCTCATCCATCAATCACCATCATATCATATATATATATATATTCTTGATCCCACCCATTATGATGATGCATATACATATCTTGTATGTTCACGTCCCCACCCATCAATCACCATGAAACGTTTGTTCACCACAGTTTTAACTTTTTACCTTAATAAATGATGGAAAATGATTATGAATGTTTATATGAACAGTCAAAGCAATTAATGAAAATTATTTATTAATTAATTTATGCATCCAAATCACATGCCTTTCCGTTGAAAAGTTGGGATCGGTGTGATTGGTCCACGTGTTAACACTCTTTTTTCGTTAGAGGGTTCGTTTGGAGAGAGAGTTCGGTGTTTGAAATTTTGTAGTGTAATTCGATATTGTCTGGTGTTTGTAAATTCTTAGGTTATTTTTGTGGCACTGATTTTAACATTTATTATCTTGGAATGAAATGTAGGAGTTTCAACTCTTTTTTAAAAAAAAAAACAGAGAGAGATGATTTCAATGATAAACGAAGAATAAAATTCCTTTTGTTTATCAATTTTAGACCATGCGAAATTAGGGTTGGGAAGGTTCTGCATAAAATGAAAAATAATAAATATATATTTTATTAACCGAGAATGGTATCATACAAGCTTGTTCTTTGTACATTCTATATGGGAACAAGTCTCTCCAATGTAAGTTTGGTGGTATTGGAAGAGATACCGAGTGGCGAAGGGGTTAAGTCTTTTGTCTTATATCGCCCAAGAGAAGATATGAAGTACAATATATAATAGGTCAAACTTCCTAAATAATAACAAACGCTTTTCCTGGGCTCAAACTAATATGGGTTGATGCTGAGCCTAGGAAGACAAAGTTGTGCAGATCAGTATGGATTTTGAGTTTCACTCCTAATGACATAGAAAGTTGGCCAAAATCCAATGCATACTCATAAGGGTATTGCATAACCATATGCCTGCAAGGGTATTACTTCTAGTGGGAATCCACCTCAGAACCTTCTTAGTCAGTACATACATATTAATAAGAATTTGATATTTAAATCTCTTTTGGAATTCAAGTAGAAATCCAACCAAAGAAAGACTAACCCCAGTCCCCCTGTTTGCATTAATTTGAATGCATACGTGTGTCGTGTGTATATATGATCTATAGATATATCATAGTGACTAATAACTCTTTAAGAAAAGAAACTGTAGTTGCAATTGGTTCCAACTTTTGAAGTTCTAATTGTAAGAGGATTCCTACTGTAATAACAATTCCTGTTGTGTATATACATATATAGCTATACATGAGATCAACTATAACAATGTCGTGCTTCATCAAAAGAAGAAAAACTATACCCTGTGTTTGAAGAATTTTAAGGTACATGTAAACAAATTCAACCACAAAGTAATTGATGTGTTTTTCTTCTGATAATCAGAAAGTTCAACCTAATCAATGTGTTGTGAGATGATTCTCAGGGGCCGGAAAAGAAAAGCCGAAGAAAAAAAGTCGGCTTTAGATTTCTCTGCAGTTGAAGCAAACCCCATGACTGAAGTTAGCAGCATAGTCCATTCTGGTGTTAGTAGCTATGTTAAAGAGATATACGAAGTTTACAAGCAGACTGAGGTACATATAAATTCTGGGTTTGCTTTAATTTGTGTGAATAATGCTTATACATGACATGGGTTTGTGTTTTTGCTGCTTGTTTCTTGAGAAAACTGTGTGATTTTCCCAGGGAAGTAGTGTGGTTGATGACTACATGAGCAGGCAACCAGAAATCAATGAAGAAAGCAGAGCAATACTTGTGGACTGGTTGAATAAAATTCACACCCATATGTCACAACTAGCACAAGAAACATTCTATCTTACCATCAACATTCTTGATCGGTTCCTCGCGAAAGAAACTGTGAAGATGAATGAGATTAAGTTAGTAGGAATGGCTGCAATGGTTGTCTCCTGCAAATATGATGAAGAAGAGTATCCCAATGTACTCACCATTGAAATCTTTCAACAGATTCAGTATTATATACATACTTGAGTTCATTATTATTCGCTAAGCGTGCGTTTATATGTGTTGGAATTTTCAGGCCGAGACTTTTCGAGAGGCTCCTGGTATAGAGAACAGCTCAATGGAGAATACTTTCAGTCAAGAACAAATAAATGCCATGGAAGAGAAGATATTGCTCAAACTGAACTGGAAGTTAACGGTTCCAACGCCTTATGTTTTCATCGTTCGATGTCTAAGAGCTTGTTCTGATGGTGATAGTAAGGTTATAAACACAACAGTAAGAGTATCTTTCAATCTTGTAAGTAAGCTTTATGGGAGAATTGAATTTAGTACCTGGTTTTTTCTTGTTGCAGATGAGGAGCTTGATCTTCTATTTAAGTGAACTTTCTATGGCGCATTACGCCACCATTAAGTACTCTCCATCGATGCTTGCTGCGTCTGCAGTCTATGTTGCTCGACGAATGCTAAAACCCCAATGTCAATGGAGCAAAGCACTGGAGGTTCACTCTGGCTATAAGAAAAGACAACTCAAGTACATTCCTCATCCTCCTCTCTTTTTGTCCTGCATTTGCTTAGCGCTCGCTTGGTATTAACTGTTGTGCATCTTTGAGTAGGGACTGTGCGGAACTCATTTTGCAGCTGCAAAGAGAGATGGCGAACGAAAAGCCTGCAAAAGAAAGAAAGCTGAAGGAACTTCATAACAAGTATTCACTTTCTGCAAGAGATGAGGTCGCACTGCTTCCACCGGCAAGTCTTGTAAATCTCCATGTGAAACAAGAGAAACAAAAATTTTAAGTACCCCAATACAATTTTTTTCTGTTTTTTTTGCTTTCTTTTATTCTTCTGCAATCTTATATACAAGACAAACCCACTGTATTAATTCTGATGACATAGAAAAACATGGAGTATATATCACAAAAACTAAAATCTTTTCTACAATTGAGAATGAAAGTGCACAACCAGAGAAGTAATCGTTGTCTTGACGGCTGACGCAATGTTGAGGGGAGAGGTTGAGGAGAGCAATGTCTAATGTAGAGGCAGACTGTAAGCAACTAAAGATGACTGAAGCTGGAAGGTAATCAAAGTGGGCATCAATCCTCCTGCAAAACAAACTCTAATCAGGTTCGTCGCAACGGCAGTCTCAGAAAGCAAGTAGATGAATACAGATATTAACCATGACCATGAAAACAAGCTGCATTAAACCGCTCATGTTATTACAGATAAAGAAAACTGCATACGTATGAGTGTATGACAATCAAACTGCGTACCTCCAGCTCCGGCAGCTTCTGCTGCGTACACCAACGAAGCAAGTTCATATGAAGACACTGTTTGATTGCAAGATTTAGGTGCAGAATGTGTGCCTGCCATATGACTTGAAAAAGTACAGTTCTTGGATTGCAGAATCCAAGGTTTCCTCACTGACCCAACAAACAGTAAAGGAAAAGAAAACCTTGCCAGAAATTTGAACTGAAAACATTCCTTACCAGCCTTTTCTATTTGAATCATAGAATAAAAAATCCCGCTCATATTATAAGATCGAACAGAATGTATTAGTATGTGCAGAAAGATTGAGAATGAAGGGCATCACCATAAGCTAAACGCCAAGGAAGATATCAACTCATCTAGATACTCTTATCAAACTTCATTAGTTCATTCCATTCCATGATCTTCTGACAATTCTCTTGGAGTCTCTTAACACTGTAATAAGTCATAGAAAAAAATGACGAACCCTGCCAATGTTAATGCATCACAGACAAAGGAATCTAAGAGAATAAGACTGATCACAAAGCAGAGAATGGAAATTATGTTAGACATTAATTAATCGGCTAACTTTTGATAGTTCAAATCAAGTATAGAAATTATGTCAGAAGGTCTTAATCAGCTAACTTAGGCAGTATTGACTTCACACAGAACATAAACTGCATAAATCATACAAATGGTAAAGTAGACATAAAAGTTAGTTTATGTTCACAAAAACGCTAATCAATCAAATCACATGCAGATAAAAATTAGACTGATAATAAAAACATAATGCCTAGAGCATCTCTTCCCAACACATCTGAATGTCAATCAGTTCAATTATCTATTGATTAACAATTTCAATAGACCATTGTTTGTATGAGGTAGGTCATGTTAATAAAGCAGAAATCAGAACTAGTACTGCCAGATAACTAATTGAAAAATAATTACAATCACTAAAAAAGACCATGGGTTGAAGCTGCCATCTTGAGAACGACAAAGACACCACAGAATCTTCACAGTATCTTGAGAATGAGGAAGATAATGCTTTTACCTTATGGTCATTAAATTGTTTTACATTGAAGCGCAATTTATAAATATAAAAAAGGTATTCAGCATAAAACGACTAAAAAATCGCAACCCAACCTCATTTGCCAGAACCTTTGGAACAGAAATCCTAAAGACATTCCAATAGAGTTCTACGCCAAATGGAATAAATGTTGAAAATTGTTTGCATCCTAACCACCTGCCTTATACCTAAAGCATGCCTTCAAAGTTCTGATAAAGTAAATTCAAAGCAAAGTCTCACCACTAAAAAAATAGGTCGCGACAACGCGCAAACTAATGATTAGCTCAAAGATCCAGGATAAAACAAAGCAGGCGACCCCCAGAAAAGTTTCAAATTCAAACAGAACCGAAATTCTCTTGAGCCAAACATGCTACTGCGATTTTTCCTTTCGCTTCAGGCACCTAAAGATTAAAAAAAAAACTTTCGCTTCAGGCATACAGATATAAAAACTTTCGTGAACAAGACTATCGCAGTAGGCGAGGTCGGGAACTAACAAGATGTACGCAGAGCTTACCCCCACATAATATGTGTAGAGACTTTTTAGGAATTGAATATGTGACCTCTAGTTTGCACTCTACCACCGGACCTCGTGTTAACATGTTCCAAAAAAATCAGACAAAGCCTTGCACACATCAATAAAAGCTCATTAATTTCAGAACAAGAAGCAAAAATCACTTTCCACTTTCACACAGATTCACGTATCAAGTCCGCATCGATGCCAAGAAACTCTAGAAAAGGGAATATGATCAGTCTTAGAATCTAAGCTATAGCCAAACAAATCTGTAACATTTAATTGAATCTCTATAATACTCTGAAAGATTTCTTTTACCCATTTTGTTATCCAGGAAGCATTACCAGGTTCTGCAGTCACTACACCCAATGATTTCCTATTTGCAGTTTCTACAGAAGCTACTCAAATCACAATCATTTCAGGTCCTCTTATTATTATTCTTTCGCAAATTCTTCATCAACACCCATACTAGTCTTAATACCAAACTACTCCAACAGGAAAAGCAAAGTTGATACTCACAAGGAAGATCGACTGGGTCTGGGACTCATCACACCCAAGTCAGGAAGAAACATAGATATGCTAATTGAGTGTTAAATCAGTAATAACAAGACAAAAAAAGACACCTTAGCTGATAAAAGAGAGAAAACAGACAACGCTTACACAAATTCAGCATATAGTAGAGATTAAGCTGAAAGGACCTAGGGTTTTTCGGCAATCAACCCCATGTCTCCTAGCCACCACCAACTTGCTCTCGCATCTGTTAAAGAAGAATTACAGCCCTGACAAAGGAGGTTCACTGTTTGACCTTGTCTTTGCACAGCCAAACATGTGCCATTGCTTTCGGTCTTTGTCTTTGTCCGAACTGTAATTCTCCTTTAATAAAATGCAAGACAGACGGACGGCATTTTTGACGAGAGAGAATAGAAACCATCCAAGAACAAAGAAAGATAGGGTTTTAAATTTTAGGGTTCCAAACATTATATACTTTATTTATAAAGTATATGCTCCTCGTAAATAGAGTTGATCAAATATGGGCTCGGACTATCTTTAACATGAATTTTGTTCCCAAGTCCAAGTCCAAGCCCATTTAGATAATCATCGTACTTATTAATGGCATTAAGAAATGTAAGATATTAAAAAAAAATCCTATCTCTCACAGTATCTCTATAGATTGTGTAATCTTGTTTAATTTTAGTGTGTGAGTGGATTTCAGGGCGTTTGTGTCGAGATATATAGTTGAAGTTGTATCATCATCATCAACCCATTTTTGTTGGGGATAAAATCATAAAATTAAGTAAAAGAAAACATGCCATACCCACCTGACCATGCAAGCCAAACACATAAGTATCTCTTGAAAGCTTAATCTCTTTAAGAGACAATGAATCAGCTGTCTCCTTTGTTGGCCAGAGGTGGACTACCAGCACAAAATTCCACTCAGGCAAAGAAGATTATGGGCCCAGTCTCTGTTTTTTTGTACATTATGGGTCCGAGCCCAGCATGCTAGTCCAGATTCATCACAAACTACCACGATATTAGGGACGTTCGCGGTCAGTTTCAGTCGGGCCTTTTTGGTTTTTTTGACATAAATATAACTAACCAGATGATCACTTTTTATTATAAAAAACTGACCAATTGCTTCGGTTTCGGACGATTTCGATTTTGACGATATACGCTTTTTGGGTGGTTAAGTTGGTTGGGAATAAAAAGGAAAAAAAATCAATTGAAGTATTGAACTTTAAGTTACTATGCTAATTAACACTCCCCATTATTGCCATTTTGAAGGAAGAAGAGCCAAAGAGACGTCACAAAATTTAATTAGAACAAGTTGTTGGAGGCTTTCTCTTGGATGTGTACGTAGAAGATAAGCAACTAATTAAGCAAGTAGTAAAAAAAAAAAAAGGGTCTCTGCTTTCTTTACATGAATGATTATTAGGCCTCCTCACAAGTTAAAAGTTACCAAAGTGGCAAAGTATTATATATTTTCATTGTTTGGCATGGGAAGGCCACAATCACTTAGGTGATATTCTACTGTTGAATTTTTATGGGCTAAATCGTATCGTCTCAGAAGTTTACAAGTTTGATTCTCATTTAAAGCAGTAACCTTTTGTAGCCAGTCAATTTTTGTTTAATTTACCTCTGAGTTTAGATTCATATTGAATGTTAAAATGATTTGAGTTCGGACCACCCGTATTGAATGTTCAAATGAGAAACTTGTGTAGTATCGTTACCAAAACAAAGGTGGACAAGAATCATTAACTAAAGAATATCCTTTTAAAACTTTGCTATAATGGCTTGTTTGAAACCATTCATACGAAAGGACAAACCATTTAACGACTGTAAGAGGAATTGGAGATGTCTAATCCTGAAAAGTCTCTGTAGAAACTGAAAAACTAATTGTTCTTTAAATTCTAATTCAAGTCTTCTTGACCAAATCAAAGTCTCATGTGGAAAAACCCAGATCGATCTCTGATGAACAGAAAACAGAGGGAGAAAGAGACCTGAACAGGGGATCAGAAAACTAGCATAGATATCATATAATCCAGAGAAAATATTTACAAATCCAAGACTACGGAGAGAAAAAAAAAAAGAAAGAAAAGGAACTCTAATCGATATAAAACAGGGTATATATCAAAAATTCAATACCAAATGATATATAAAGCCAAAACCCCTGTTTTTTTTTACTTCCCCTGTTTTTTGTTTCTTCCTAAGAGTCGCCGACGGAGATGGGTCTGCCGGACAAACCCAACGGGGACCGGGAAATCTGTCGAGAAGTAATCTCTCGAAGAGCAGGTCTCATCTCCGGCTGACCTGGCAACCAATCAACAATAATCGTATTCTTCTCCGATTCTTGCTTTATCTTCCTCACTTGGCTGTGCACAGGATGAAGACCCACTTGATTTTCATAGTTGTTGTTGCTGTTCCTCTTCTGCTCCATATGGACTTTCTTCTTATTCTTCAACTCTGTTTCTCTCTCTCTCTCTCTAAATTTCTCTCTTTCTCAATGAACCTATATGTACATGTGTTGTGTGTGTGTATATATATATGTATATAAGAGTGGAGACGTAAGAAGGCTAAAGAGTTGAGTGGTAAAAGATATGTTTTTGTTGGTCCTTTTGGATTATCCCTTAGACGACTCTTTTGGACCGTGTTTGAACAAAACATTTTATTTTAATAATCACTATTTTTTTTTAATTAGAAGGAAAGGATGGGAAGGCTCGAACTCGAGACATTTATGAGATACTACACATATGAATGTCGTTTAAACTACTCGTGGTTGTCAATAATCACTAATTTTAGGATAATAATATTTCTCCTTATATAATTTGAAAAACATAATATTTATTAAATAGAAAGATAATAGGTAAAATGGGTACACAAATTTTGACCTAAGAGCATGTTGTTAATAAAAGGTGGATTTAAACCAATGATGGCGATGGCAATAGTAGTACCAAACAAAATGATCTTGAATATTGTTAATTTCATATTTTTTACATGGAAATTCGCAATCGAAATTGTTCCAACATGTTTATGATAAATCCATAACTCTGCACGGTAACCTGGTTGAAAATTTCATGTACATCCTCAAGGTGGGAATCAAACCCACAAATTCCTAACAGGGTATACAATATACACTCTCTCGATTATTAGGCTTTATTCAGATATATGTTTACAACAATATAAAAAATGAGACATTGTAAATATTGCCCGCTCCTGACCACAAGTCCACACACATCTATTCTATATGGATCATCGTTATTGGTACTTAGACCCAAAAAATATGTTTTCAATATTAGAAGAGGTGAACTTTACTTATAAATTGCTCAATCGGGTTACGTTAGATTGATGTCGAATTTTAATCTTGACGGACTATAAGCAATCGTCTCTTTCTCTTTTTTTTTCTTGGTCAAGTGGGAAGTCATTGTTGTCGTATCTATTTTTAGCCCATTCAAATGGTTTATTGATCAAAATAGCAGAAGACTTGTTCAATTCAATAATCTGAACTAAGAGGGAAAACAAAAAGTTGGTCAAACCATAAACCATTGTTGATGGTTTTTGATTCAACAGTCAAAGGCTGCGTGTGAACGGTTAAAAGTTTGTTACATATGAGAAGAAGCCGGTGGGCCATTCGCGGCGGGAAGCTTCGTCTAATTTGCCACGTCAGACCTATAAACAAACGCCAACACGGAGAAGAAACCTGAGCCCGGGGGGCACTGTATCTCTCCTGTATATGTATTTCAAAACGACTCTGGCTCTGACGTGTTGGTCTCTCTCGTCCGCCACGTGGCATATCCACTTTGAAAAGGATAATAATAATACGAGGAAATCTTGACAAATGAATTGCTTGATAATTTAAGCAACCAAAATAAGGAATTGTTGTTGCTCAATCAATCATGGCATGTTGTTATGTAAACGAAATTGATGAAAGAGATGGACCAAAATGTCCTATCCAATAACATTTTCTCACAATATGCAACCATACCCGTACGTAACATTTTGACCGTTAAATCATGTATTTAACCTTTTTTTTAATTACAGGAGAGGAAGGAGATGGGAGAGTCTCGAATTCGAGACATCTATGAAATATTATAAACATTAATGCAATCTGAGTTACTCGTGGTTATCTATCATGTATTCAATACATGTAATTCACTTTGAATCCAATGATTTAGAATCATTTAATTTTTCATACATTTTTAATTAATTTTTTTTATTCAATATAAAATACAACACTAGGTTCAAAATCATTTATATCTATCATTTATTATTTTTTTGAATTTTTAAAAATATTCATATTTAAAAAATAATTATTCATATTAAAAAATAAGTAAAATGGGGGGATATTATTAAGATAGAAGCATATCCCAAACCGTCATACTCATATAATTCATAGTCATATATATATATATTAATATAGTGATCATACAAACGGTATTAATTATAATTTATCATTTTTCTGGATTGAGTAAACGTTTCATGGAAGTAATGAGATTTTCCAACACTAAAAAGGCAAATAATAATGTTGACTGAAAGTACAATTCAGGGAATCATAATTACATTTAACAAATTAAAGTTATGCACCAAACTCCACATATACCTAAAACTAAGAGAGTTTTGGTTTAGTATGTGTGTAAATATATAATAATTAATATATATGTAGGATTTTTTTAAAGGTCATAGTCTCATAGACTTGATTATATTGATTCAACCAATAAATTAGATAATTGAGATCTGTAAATACTCGGGTCACCATGAAGATAAAGTATAACCAACAGAACTAATAACGGCCATCGCCAGACACTCTCGGATGACACCATGTTACACTAGACTCCACCGATCTAAACCGGGTAACAAAAATTAAAAGAAAAACAACACACAAATTACACCTTGGATTTACATCAAGAATCTTGGCTTCTCCTTCAACAAGAGAAACCGATCTCTCTTAGATCTGAAAATTTCATCACTATAAAGCAAATATATGTCGTCGGAGCACATTAAAAATGTTGATGATTGAAAATCCACAACGGATGAAGGAGATTTAGAGTCGGAGAAGAGAAACCCTACAAAATTGAGATTAGTTAAAGTAAAACTATCTCTGTCACCTATCATCATAGTCAATACCGACTGCTTAATCATTCAATCAAATTTACGTAAATGATTTGGTTACTTTTAATTAAATAAGAATTAATGAAATGTTTTAGTAGTTTACCAATTGGGTTACGAGTCGAACTACAAGTGTGCATTGAATGGGATTAGATGAAACATAATTAGTATTAGGTAAGGCTCCAAACAAACTTTAACAGAAACTCACCTAACAAATCTCAAAACAGGATGAGACATTTTTTTAAATAACCGAAAAAGACACCATGCAAGTTTGTCATTTCGATATTCGATATGAGTCTAAATTCGGATCGTCAGACCCGTATGTCCCGAATTGGTTGGAAACAAACTCGGAGACCCAAGATGATCGATTTTCACATTGTGGCCGTTTGATAGTGCTGTGAACTACTGTGCTGTGAGGTATAAAACTGTAGTGTTGTGAGGTATAAAACTATGGTACTGTGAGATGAGTTCAAATGCAGAAACTGTTTGGCGCATCACTTTTAAAACTGTGGTGAGGTGCGTTTGACGTAGCTAAATTATGGTTATATTAGATGACTAATAATTTTAATATAAAATCACTTAATGTTTACATTGTACATTAATTTAAAATAAAGTACTTGACCTAAAGTACTTTACGTTACGGTATAAAGCGTTTGGGAGTGCTTATATTTTGATGTTGTGAGGTGGGTGCTGTGACGTAAAAAGCTGTGGTGCTGTGAGGTGAGTTCTGCTGACAAAACGCTTTTGGCATGTCATAAAAAAAACTGTGGTGCACCTCATCACAACCAAGAAAAGCAGTGTAAACATATACATTGACATTTTATGATTTGTCAAGATACATAGGAATACGGGGAAAAAAAATTTTAGCCCAAAGAAATTTGAAGAAATGAAATACCCATTTGGTCTACAAAGCTACATTGGCCCAATACAAAACATATGGCAATGACCCAAAAAGGAACTCCATAGCAATTTAAGCATACTGGACCTCCAAACTACCTTGGTCCAATAAAAACAACATGGCATGAACCCAAAATCATTTGGGCATGACCCAAAGAGTTTACCTTTCTTTTAGAATTTTGTATTTTACATATCATGATTGATAAGATATAAGACATGTCTTTTTAATTCACGTTCCAACGATTTTCGCATGTCTTGATGCCGTTTTCCACATTTCGTGGACCATGGGATGCCTTGGCACCATTTTTTTTTCAATTTTGAAATTTCTCACTTTCCAACGAACTTGGAACAAATTGATGTAGTGGGACTTACAAGAGGACTTTATGCATAGATTGTGACCATATAATTCAATCAATGCAACAAATTGATGGAAGATATAGTCCCACCATTAATAATATGCAAGGAAAGCATCATATATATCCTTGTGCATGTCAATTTAACAAAGTTAGTTTCTTTATTTCCCATTGAGTGCTTGCTAGCTAGCAAGTATAAATTGATGTGTCTTGGCCTTCTAATCAAGTTATGCACCATGAAGTGCAAAAGAAGCTTTAACATATTTGTATATCTTGGGTGTTTGATTCACTTACACTATATATATAGATCAGGAAATATGGCATAAAATATTTAGTGGCATAACATCACCACCTTTTTTTTTTAAGAAGGCAAGTGCATAAATAATGAACTAACCACTCATGTGCAAGGTAGGTAATGGTCTTGGTCTTCGGTTATCTTCTAAAATGAGAAGGGACCATTCATGTGCAAAGTATAAGCTATGTATTAAACAAAATTGTTTACTCAAAAAAGATTCTCTCATTGTACATCTTAATGTAGACCCATTCATATATATGAAGCATAGATGGGTATTGATTCCTAATGCAATAATGTTAAGTTGTGTCAACTACAAGCAATGTTCAAAAGATTTCCACATATATGCTTTTGTTCTTAGTGTGGAAACTAATGACACATAATAAAGTTAATTTCTTGCATAAGTTGAGATATAAAGCTTTGTTGGATTGACTCTTAAGGGTTAACTTCATGCATAAGTTGAGATATAAAGTTTTTATTTTTATAATCGAGAGCGATATCTGATAAATTTGTCATTTGAACATCATATATGAGTCTAAATTCAGGTCATCAAACCCACGCGCATAGAGGTTTGTTGGTTTCACTCTTAAGTTAAATACTTCTCTTCTTTTTTTTTCTTTCCAAATTCAAATGAAATTAAGTAATTTGATTTGAAATTTTAATTAATGCATTTGGCATGTAAACAAAATGAAGCTAGTGAAAAACGGATCTTTGATCAAGATGGTGAACTTGACCGTGATAACTCTCAGCACAAGCGAGAGGTTGTGAGTTCAAGTCTCATGTGTGTTTTCATTATCGTAATTTATGAGATGAGTCATTGTTCAGCGTGTTTGTATGTTACCCTGCTTTATCTCCTACATTGGGTCTCGGCCCAGGTCTCAATTGAGAGGATACTCCAAAACCTTCAAAACTAAATAAATAAATAAATTATAGAATTCATATAGCTTTGATCCTTTTGTGTGTAAAACATTATTATCTTTTGGTGCCCCAAGTCTTGTTTAATTAAAGAGGAGACCAATTCCTATGTAGTATTAGAATAAAATACAAAAAATAATTGTGGGGTATCTTCTTAATTGAATGTTAAAAGAAGATACTGTTTGAGTGCTACCATACAAGATTTCTATTTATATTTTTTATATCAATCAACAACTTGCAAAATTATATATATTATTCAAGTTTACATCTTTGTCGTTGGTTTCCTTTGCAAAATTTTAATTTAGTTTATAGTTTAAATTATTTTTTTTAAAAAAAGAATATTTAACCTAAGCTTAATTTGTGCCCAAAATTGACTTGATTAATTGTCCATATCAGTTTTATATAGAGACAAGGTTTTCAGTTCATAATCTCAATGGGCAACATATAAAAAAATGGATATAATTAAAAATTCCTCATAAATATATCAATTAAGTAAATTAAGGAGGAATATGAACAAGAGAAGTGACAAAGAGGATAAGACCACTAAAGAAGGATAAATTTAAAAAATTTATGGGTGGTTTGGTCAAGAGTGGGAATTAATTTCCATCATTTTTTGTCTTCGTCAAGGCAATGTAGAAGGTGCTATATTTAAATGGAAAAGAAAAAATTATGCATGGGAAGTTTTGGTCAATTTTTTTTCCAAGAACTAAAACACAATTTATGATGGACTTTTTTTTAAATTGTTGATGCATTTGGTATGAGTCTAAACTTGAGCCTTCAGAGCTGTGCATATATAAGTTTTCTACATGACGACGGTATAAGTTGGGGTTAAAGGTCATCGCATGATCATGAGAGTATTACTATAAATGAAAATCGAACTCAAAATCTTCTGAGTATATAAGATTTGGCCACAAAGATTAATCATCAGACTATCACTAACTTTCTTAAATATGAATGCCGACTCCTTGCATATATATATATATGATATGGAAAGATATTCATATGAATTGTTTGTTTTTAGACGTGAATTATAAAAGTCATAGGAAGAAATTAATGATAAATTAACATCACAATTATTTGTAGTAAAGAAAGTCAATGGCCAAAAAAAACACTTATTGACTATTCGATTTGATAAACTTCTTGCTTCTTCTTTTTTCCCGAAAGAGAGCCAAAAATTTATGCAATATCATACCATCAATTAATCACTAGACTATCACTAACGTGGTTAAATATGAATGTCGACTCCTTGTATATATATGTGTTACTCAAAATCCGCAAGTGTATAGATCGCATAAGTAATATAATAATGAGTAGAGTATTGATTCCACGAGGATTGTCTAAAATTGTTAAGTACCGATTATGACTAATTTTAACATTATTTGAACAATTGAAATAGAGTTTTCAGTTAACTAAAGTAATTAAACTAATGACTAGAAAAGAACACACATGTCACAGTTGATTAATTCCAAGTTAGAAAGCACTAAGGCGTTTAATTTCACCATAACCAATTCTATTCGAATCATTAGGTCTTATCACAATTATTATCCATGATAGTTAATTTTCCCTAACCCTATTCAATACTCCATGTCCTCCATGTCTGACATATCAAAAGTATTCAAGCTATCAATCACTGGTATGTCTAACATTCGAATCAAAACAGGAAGAACCCATAAAGAACTATGAAAAATTATGTGGCGACCACACAAGTCATACTCTTACATGTCTATGAAGCATGCAACCTATGGTATCTATTGCTAGATGCAACACCCTAAACATCACCTTTTAGTCTCAGTTTAGCATCATCACATTCAAATATTGGTCAGATATTCAAAAGCATTAAAACACCACACTCAATCATGAAATAATAATTATAAATTAACATAAACCAAACTCATCGAATATTTATGGTTAGGCTACATTAGAGCCCTAGCAAAGAGGATTAGTTTCTCATTATACAATAAAACATCAAAATCAATCTAAAGAAATCCATGAGTTTAGAGAAAACAATGGCGATGACTTGCGCCTCCAACTTTCCTCTGTTTTGGTGTATGTCGTCTGTCTATGTCTATCTAACCCTAAAATAATTGAGTGCTTCTATTTAAATAGTCTAGGTCTCTTTCCTAGTCCAAAATTGCTACTTTGACTTGTTAAAAACCCCTTCTTTTTAAGATTCTTACGTTTTTGTCCATAGACTTGCTCTTTTTCTTTTTCTTTTTTTTTGTCTGCACACATGAGCTTCAAAATATGTCAAAAGTCACGCCCTTCCTCGAGCAAAGGCCTCCAAGAAGGGCAAGCTAGTCCGAATTTCATTTTTGTATAAAACATACATTTTCACTCCATATTTCACTCCAAAACCCGAAATTTAGATAAAATGCAAGCTTTACGCAATATGATAGTTCAATTCAATGCTAACAAGACAAAAACAAGTGCACTTATGGGTATGAAATAATGCAATTAACGAGTATATCAATATGATGTGGAAGGATATCCATCGGAATTGTTTGTTTTTAGACATAAATTAATGATAAATTAACATCACAATTATTTGTAGTAAAGAAAGTCAATGGCCAAAAAAAAAACATTTATTGACTATTCGATTTGATAAACTTCTAGCTTCTTCTTTTTTTCCCCCCGAAAGAGAGCCAAAAATTCATGTGAGACACGTACACATAATTATCTAAAGACTTTCTAACGTGGAAACACGTGTTGTGGTTATAACAAAATTTCATCTAGAAGAATTATTCCATGCCGTTTTTTCCCTCCCTCTGTGGGGACAATTTTCTTCCACTAAGGACTTCCCATAACATCCCGTCTCTCCCATTCGAACCCATAACTTTTTGATAAAATTGATAGAGTGATCAATATCCAAATTACTGATCAGTAGACGGAATATTATCTTGAAATAAATAAAAATTGTGAGGGGTGGGCTTAGAAATTCCTTGAGTGTGAGGGAAAGGAAAATAGTCCCCACACTTTTTTTTTCCCTCTTTTCTTTTACAACCAAAAGAGACTTTAATAAAAGATACAAGTAGTTCCAACTTGAAGGCCTAGTGTGTGGATAACCATGCTGCATGTGTATATCAATGTGACTATTAGTCATATCAAGCTACATAAAAGCTTCATGACTGGATTCATTTTTCTTTTATGCCCTATAAAGAGGGGTCTTTAAGGGCTCCACAGATATTTTTTAAAAAAAATGTTATGAATGTATTCTAATCGTGTTTACAAGTTAGATGGTATATATTTTTGTCCGAAATAAAAATTAAATTGGACGTAGAAATACATAGAATATTTTGGATTTATATAAATTCAATATAGAGATAGTCATGTGACGGTGAGGATGAATGAGAGAGTTTGTATAGGAGAGAATATGAGATGGCGATGAAAAACTATGGCTTGAAATAATAAGAAATGATATGAATTTAATAAAAGTAGATGAGTGTATGGTACATGATAGAAATGAATGGAGAAAATAAATATATGTGGTGGATTCTCGATAATATTTTTATAAACTCATGTAACCGACTCTAAATTTTAGGGATAAAACTTGATTGACAATGATTGAAAAAATAAAGAAATATCTAGAGTATCTAAAACCGAAAATGTAAACGAAAACGACATGTAGCCTATGGGAGCCTAACATATTTATTCCATTGATTTAATAAATAGAATAGTTTTATTTCCACTCTTTTATCCCAGAATTCATTGTCCAAAATTTATTGTTTTAATATAAATTCTATTGTTTTTTAAAGTACATGCTAGAATTCATTGTTTTAGTTTTGAATTCGTTGTTTTTGAAAATACCATTGAAAAAAGTAATGAAATTTCCTAAAACAATGAAATTAAGATTTATCTTATGAAATTCATCGATAATGGATATTGTTAGAAAGAGCTTTATGCGTTGATTATGAATATGTAATTTTTTTAAAAAATCTAACATGTATTTTGAGACTTAAAATGATTTAAAATTTCATTTAAAAAATTTTGACTCTCATAGACTATCACTATATGCATTACCTAACACTGAACCGAAAAGTCCAAAACCGACAAAAACAAACCAATCAAACAGCCGAAAAGACGTCTAAGTGTCTTAACCCCACCGCAAAACCTATCACCTCCTTGGAGCCGGTTGGTGACGTGGCAATTTTTAAAATTTTTTTTAAGAAAGTCTATGAAAGTCACATGATGCTTCCAAACCGTGTCTGGAGGAATAGTTTGGGGGTGGGGGGCCCCAGTATATCTATAAATGAAAACTGAGTGCGGATCGCGTTTGTTTGATAGTGTGTTGTATTTTGACTTCTTACGTTATTATGAGGTGAATTCGAAATTATAATAAGGTAAAATGAGTTATGATAATAAAAAAATGACATGTCACTAATATGCTTCATATAGTTTCAACTTCGAATTTACCACGACACAGGGTGATACCATAATACGCGTACCGGGGTATCCGCTCCCATTGACAAGTCCACAGTTTTATATATATATATATATACAACTCCGCTCCTAGCCTACCCTACTCTCTCTCCACACACGTGTACTCAACGCTCTCTATATACGCAACTATTTCAAGCAAAAACAATTTCAATCAATTGTCAAATTCTTATTGCATTCGAGCAAATGACTAACCCTTCCACGCATTAACTTCCTTCCAAACAAGAGAAAAAGGAAAATTATATAGTTTGTGAAAACCACTAATTATATATATATATATTTAGAAAGAAATTTCAATGGAAGATAATGAGTAGAAAAGTGAAAGAAAAAAAAGCATTAAAATCTATATAATTTTAGAAAAATGTTTCTTCCTCTATTTTCAAATTTTCTTATCCTGTTTTAAATCTCATAGATATAGAATGTGTTTATAATGAATGGATATTTTACGTGTCGAGTATGGGACATTGTTAATAATTTTATGGGAAAAATTAATGAGTGCTCTTAGGGTATTAGATGAGGATGAAAAAGGGTATTGAAACTTGAAGAAGATAGTGTATTTTAAGTTTTAAAAAAATAGGCGAGAGAATATGTTATAATTAATTTTTAACAAGTGTTCTTAAGACACCCGTTAATACTACTCTAATTTTATAGAACGGTCCAATAGATATGGTGTCATGTTCATATTGGGTGAGTCAGAAGCTAAAGGAAAACCCAAAATATTAAGAGAGAGAGAGAGGAGATATGATTGCATATATGGGAGAAGATACATTGGTTGTGGGTTTTGCCCCTATCTAAAGTCCACATTCACACAACTATACTTGTTTACATCAAAATTAATTTTCTTTTCTTGCGAAACTAACCCATCTATAAGCTCATTCACACAATTAGTAAGCGCATACCATTTTTATTATGAAAGTTGTTTTTTTTTTTTTAGTTTTGGACCAAATTTTGGTAACTCAAAACAAATGTATGCTTTTGATTTTAAGTATGTGAATTCTTTCATTTTGTGTTTTTGGGTATAACACTTTTGTGTGTTGTTTAATTTTAGTATGTACGTTATTGTAAATTGATGAGCATCTTACTTCATCGTCGATAAACAAACTTCCATCTACAAGTTTAACTCATATGTAGTTCGTTTCCTTTTGAGAGTAAAATATTGTGAAACCAAATAACTCCACGAACACTATCGTTTCTTGAAAAGAGGTGATTCAATCGCATTTTCCTATATGATAAATTACTTCTTTTGTCAAGAAACTAAGTTACTTTTGACAACGAAATTCATGACATTCTATCCAATCTCGCTCATCCAGTGTGGAATACATATGGGTGCACAATGATCTTAATATCTCAGGTCAAATCGTACGAACTCAAAAAATTATGAATTCAATTCTCACTAGGAGTAATACTCTTTTGTGATGATGCACTGAACTTTGACCAACTTATCCCTTCGTGTCTGAAGGCAGAAGTTTAGATTCATATCAGATGTCTAAAAGAAAATTTTGTACGATGTCGATGTTGTCCTTGGATAAAAAAAAAAGGGTAAACTATCATCTTAACAAGTTTGTATGTTACATGTAATGCAAGAATAAAGAGTTGTAATATCTACAAGCGGTTTACAGTCTGTAACCGTTTGGTTTTCAAACAAACGGTTGTAGTTTCAACTGCCGTATGCGCGCGTCGCGCGTGTGTCCATGTCTCTCTCAACTGTGTTTATTAATAGGAGCAGAACAGACTGACTTTGTTGTCCATGATGCATCTCTGCCTTCCTCTGCCATTGTAATTATTGTATTGCCATTTTCGAGTAGTGCAGGAAAACAACCACAAGCTCTTCCTCCTCCTTTTTCCTTCTCTCAAATTTGAAGCCTAATTATAGCCAGAAACCCTCAGAGAAACACAAAGAAATTCCTAATTGTGGCCAATCGATGAGGTTCCTCACAAATTTCACGAACTTTCTGTCTGTTATGTTCGCTTTTCTTGAAAAATTCCCAGTGAAGATCATGCCTATCCAACTTAAAGACATGGTCACTTTGGTTTCTCGTACTGGTCGGCACTTGCAACGTTACGACGACAAAGGATTGCGTCAAGTTGTTGGGTATGTCAAGTTCCCCTGTTTTTTTTACCTTAATTTCTCAGAACTTGTTTGTTAAAAAAGTTGAATTTCTTTGCCTTGAATCTTCTTTGGTTGAATAATCATTTCATTTTACGAAGTGGGTTTGTGTCAAAATGATGTCTTTTTAATGTTTTCTTATGTGGGTCTCTTTCTGGTTTCTGGGTTAGAGGGAAGAGGATAGGGTTGCAATTTTTTTCTGTTTTTGATGAAATTATGTCCTGATGTGTTCTTTATTTGTGATGGAACTGTGCAGTTGTATTCCATACAGATATAGAGAAGCAAAGCAATCATCTCCTCTTACTGATGGAATTCTAAATGAGGAACTTTTAGAAGTCCTTGTAATTAGTGCACAAAATGGCCAAGGAATGTTGTTCCCAAAGGTACCACCACAACAATAACTTGTGACCATCGTTGGTCTATTTTGCTTCTCATTCAATGAATGAAATGATTTATGTTCAATTCAATCTGCAGGGTGGTTGGGAAACAACTGATGAATCCATGGAAAAGGCTGCAATGCGCGAAACCCGCGAAGAAGCCGGTGTAACTGGTGACATAGAAGTTAGTATCTGAAACAAACATTCTTGTTATTGTGTTTTGAACGGCGTTTGTGTCATGTTTTGATACTAATTCTTATGGGTTTGGATTCAATTTGCAGCGTAAATTAGGTAGATGGGAATACAAGAGCAAGCGTCGAAGCATTGTTCATGAAGGGTACATGTTTCCTCTGCGTGTCAAGGCCGAATTAGAGTCTTGGCCGGAAAAGAATATCAGAGAACGAAGATGGGTAAGCGAAAATTGTGTTCATTGTGAGTTCAAGCATTGTAATTTCAATAGATAAGAAGTTGAGTTGATGATGAGATTGTGCAACTTTGTTTAGGTTTCGGTCACAGAAGCTAGAGAAATATGTCCACAATGGTGGATGAGGGAAGCTTTAGAAGAGTTCGTTCGTCGACAAACAAACCTCAAATGTAGAGGAAGTGAAGAATGACAAAACCTTCTCACAGGGACTAACATCCCTAACAGGAGATTTGGAGCTCGGTGTTATGACGTCAAAAGTCTCACATCGGGCTTGATCTATCCACCGGAACCGGTAAACCCAAAGAGGACAATATCGTTGGTTGTATGGGGTGCAGATTTCTGGTATTCGGTTTCTACCAAAACCGGTAACTGGTTGAGACGTAGATCCGCGAAGCCGTTGAAGAAACATATAAAGAAAAGGAACTCAGTGTAATTCAATTCATTCTTTCATGTTAATAAGAACTTTGAGTTTGATTCTCAACATTGGGTTTCTGTGTTCTTCAGCTTGAGAAGATTAGGTTTGCAGGATCTATTTGTCAAGTAGTGAAAACAAGTTGTGTTGATGGAGCTGTAACAACTAACAAGTTGATGATGATGGAGATGTTAGGTTGGATTTTAGTGAGAGGCTACTGCATTCATTCATTTGGACAGTTGACTTGATCACAATCTCAAGTCGTTTGAGAGAGAATATATTGGTGCAGCAATTTAAGACCACACTTTATTTCACACACACACATCCACATCCCATTAGATCTAAGTCTTCTTCCACATAAATGATTGGGAATCCAAGATTATGCTTTCATTTGTACTCTACAATGTATTTTTTCTAATATCTAAGGGACTCCTTTTGGCATGATCAAGTTCAATTTGATTGGAAATATCACTTTTCTCAAAACATTAGTAAATCTTGAAATATGTTTAGGAAAGGAAAGGCGTCTGCATGGGAGTTATTTGGATGATAGTCTAGTGGTGAATTTATCTGGGGTCGAATTATATGGACTCCGAACGTTATGAGTTATTTGTAGAAACGCCCTGGGTTTTTGTGCGGGAAATTTATGTGCACACTTTGTTCTCGTTTATCAAGAAAAATGTTTAGGAAGAGAGGATCGGAGAATATTCTTAAAAGACATTTATTTTTTAATTGAATTGCTGACAAACCCTCTTTTCTCCAAATGCCCAAAGTAGGAACTGAAGATTTTGTAAAACCAGAACAAATCCTCACAAACTACTAGCACAAAAATTGTGTTCTTTTGACACTCAAAAAACAGAAGAAAGGGGGCAAAAAAGAGTAAAGGGTGTTCATAGGAGAAAAAAAAAACACAATTTTTGTGACAACCCTGCACAATACATGGACTGAGCTGTGCCAAACCATTCCCCTTTGTGACAACATTTGTTTGGTGGTTGTCCTTCCACTTACCTATAAATGTGGGAACTTTTTAATGGAAATGTTAATGGGTTGGGCCAAATGACTAATAACTTAAACAGAGTATTGAGTCTCTGCTTATAAGGGCTTGTGAGGTGAGCCATGCCTAATCTGTGTTTGACCCATTTGGGCCACTGCTGATTTTGCAGGGTCAAGTTTGACATTTTTTTTAAAATAATGAGCAACCACCCAAGTCAACGTGTTTTTTGGACAGTTGAGTGAACATAAAATTCGAGTCGTCAGAATAACTCGCATTACATGTCTACATTGTCACTGACGACGTTTAAGATTGGGACTGAAGTCCATATGGGTAGGGGACCGAAGGCCAGTGCTGATTTTGTAGGATTTCTCGTCTATGTTGTTTGGATTTCTGGTTGACTGATTAACAATGGCAAATAAAGAAAGGATATTAGTAGGTGAGGTTGGGACAATAACATTAACAGCCATAGCCATAGCCAGAAGGGACAAATGGGCAGAAGAGTTAGAGTGGGTGATGGTTGGAGGAACATAAAGAAACACAAGTCGGTCCAATTAATAGTCTCACAACCAGAACTTGCATTAATTAATAAAACAAGACAACAAAGCATCACATGCATTTCTCTCATTATGCCTCTCTCTGTGGATATATGTATATATATAAATATAAGAATTCTTACGTACACACATTAATTTTACGTACTTAAAATTTAATGACTATAATGCTATACTACAACACACTACCCAGAGTATGTGAGTGGAGTGTGTGTGTTGGTTCGATAGTGGTTGAAGTACTGTTGTCTACCTCCTGTGTACTCCCACATCGGTTAGATTAGTTCCTCTGAAGTAGTATATAAGTTTCCACTACAACACACTTTTTAGCCTGGATGTAATACTCTGGGTAGTGTGTTGTAGTATAGCATTATATCTACTTTAGTTGTATCTCAAAAAAAAAATTTAATGACTATAATAAACTACAATAAAAGTATAGACCATACATTTGTTGTGGAACCTACTGTATGTATGATTAAAAAACAATTGTGTAAAGTTGGTGTCCATAGGTGATGCATACGTGAGAACTCCTCTTTTCATATATATATATATATATATATGTGTATGTATGTATATACACTTTTGCTTCTAAAAAGGTAGTTAACCAAGATATGCGAAGATTAGTCTTTTTTGTGGTTAATGATTAGCTTTTCCTAATTAAAAATAATTAGGTTCCAATGTGTGTTTCTTAGTTAATTAACTATCTCAAGAATGATTAATTTGGGTTGTAATTGAAACTTATTGATGAGTGTGTGTCAACTAGAACCTCCAAATTAGTTTTTTTGTTAATGATAGGTAAACAAGAATTAAGAACAACTAATCCGTTTGTTTTTCCCTTATGTTTTTTGTTTTTCATTTTTCATTAAACGAAAACTAGTTTTATTCTTCATTTTCTGTTTTCCGTGTTTTCCAAAATACGCAACCAAACATGTTTTCGGGGTGGTTTTATGTTTTATGTTAAAATGAAAACATAAAATGCTTGGAAAACAAACATATCAAACATTAGCTTTAAATTCTAAGAAAATGATAAATGATTGTCATATATTGTCAGAAATTCAAACCCCAAACAACTAACTATATTGTTCATTTTGGGGTTTCAATTCTCGTGGATACATCGGATTACCCTCACGGATTTGTTCCTCCTAAGCCTAACAAATGGGTCAAGCTCAACTCACCAAGTTAGGAAAAAAACCTAATTAATATTTAGAAGTGGGTTTTGGCCATATTTACCCATCGGTAGACACAAGTCTAACCGATGTGATACCTTTTGAGTTATTAACATATATTTAAAATAAAAGTTGAACATAATTTTTCACAACTTATAAACCAATGTCAGTTATAAGCTCCATCAAATACCTGACAGCTGATAAGCTAGTTTACTTTTCACAACTTATAAATTAGTTTATTTTGACAACAAATAAACTACACTAAACGGACCCGTACTCTCAAGTCTCACCTAAGCTTTGGGTCGTGATCCAAGTATTTCATGTTTCATGGACCAACATGTGTTTATCTTGAATTCGATTCACTCATACTAGTTGAAAACTTTGGATTATTGTTTTCATTAACAATGTTTATTTGATTTGATGCACTGATAATAATTCATTTATATTATGTTATTTGATAGGAAATGGAATGTAAAGAGCGTTGAAGATTCTAAGATATATATATATATATATCATTTTAGGGTCTTATAAGAGAATTCTTATATATAATTCAGAGAAGATAATTATAGTACGATTTCATAATCGTTACATTTTTTAATTTTAATTATTAATGAGATATTGGCAAATCTATGATATCACTCATCCGCCTGCTTCCACAATTAGTTAATGGAGATTCAAAAACAATCATATCAATTATTTTAACGGGGCAATTATATTTGTATATGATTTGATTGTTCCAATAGTTGATAAATCTCTAGCCACTATATTTGGGAAAAAAATATTTAAACATTGGTTTTTTTGGACAAATTTGAAATGGGTCTAATCTTTTTGCATTAACTTTCATCGAAAGCAAAATAATATATATATATATATATATATATATATATATATATATATATATATATATCAATTCTCACATAAGAGTCTAAAATAAGTGTTTATGTTTAATGATGTGAATGGTGAGATGACAAGTGAAACACATTATTTTGGGTCTTACATATTTTAAATTAATAGTGTAAACATAGAGCTTTATTCATCTTTACTTTACACCCTTACATATAGAAGAATTCTCACATAAAGGTCTAATATAAGGGTATAAAATAAGGGTTACGTTTTAATGATGTGAATAACTGAGATGACAAATGGGGTTCAATGTTTTGGGTCTCACATATTTTAAATAAATGGTGCAAATATAAACTTTTATTTTACATCATTACATTAGATCCTTATGTGAACGTTCGCATTAGAGACTGAGAATATATATATATATACAGAGACATACCCTCAGTCTCTAATGCGGACATTAGTAGCTTTTAAAGTCACAGATGTCTGCGTTTTACAAGCAATTTTTTTAAAACGTCAGCAACAGTGAGGCCAGTGTTTTTGTGCCCCACTAATACTCTCACATAAAGTGGCGCTTGTGAGTTTGTGAGTTACAGGCGCCCGTATGTGAGCCCTACTATATATAAATACATACCTAAAATGCGGAATTATATTTTTATCATTGATTTAAAATATGTGGAATCTCAAATAGTGTGCCTCATTTATGATTTTACTCATTCACATCTTCAAAAAATATCCGTGTTTTAAATATGCACTTAATTAAGCGCATGGGAAAATTCAAGCATATTTTGGCATCAAAACTGAATTAGTTATGAGTCCAAAATTGTTTGAGTGTTTCACTTGAAAAGCTTAGGTAAAACTCCCACATCGGTTGTTTCAAGTGTGTATAATATATAAGTCTAGTAAACCAAATATCTTTTTACCCTTAGGGACGGTGTTTGGTTAATTAGGGTTATTGCTGTGTGTGTATTTGTTTCGAAAAACTGAATTAGTTATGTTTGGTTTCAAAATATATACTTTTAAAATTGTTGACTTTCTTTCATGTTTGGATAAAATCCCTTGACTTGAAGACTTTTTAGTAAATTAATGAGATTTTCCTTCAAATGGTAATTTTACTAATTTCTAATCCAAAAAGATTTTGTATTATCTATTTTGACTACAAAATGAGATTTGCTTACTTTTTCAAAAATTGTCATATCATATGAGAATCCAATACCCAAATAGATTCATTCTCTTCTGAAATTAAAAAAAAACAAATGAGAAAAACCCAAAAAAAAAAAAACAAAACCCAACAAAAGACCAAAAAAACAAAACCCAAACAGCCATTTTCTTTCAAACTCCCAATAAAAACAATATTAGATAGGATAAAAAAAAGAGTAGAAAAGACAAAAGAAAAAAAAAAGAAGTAAAATAAGATTTTAAATTTAACCCCAAAAAAAAAAAACCAAAAAAAAACAGAGAGAAGATAATTGGAGGGAGAAACCAGTTGACGGTCTTGTCTTTCTTCAATACCAACTCTTCTCCTTCCTCTCTCTCTCTCCCCATAAACCAGAGAGAGCCTGAAACAATGCATGCCCTTGAAACCCATTAAAAACCAGACCTACAGTTTCACTATTTCAAGCATTACAAGACTGGTAGTACCCGTGGTAGCGTTTTCCCTTAAAAATGCAGACCCGAAATCTGTTCTTTCACGTCCTACTTCTTTTTCATGTTTTCCTTTTATTTCCGGTGTCAAAATCTGATCTTTCGGCCGACAGAGCGGCGCTTCTTGATCTCCGGCAGTCGCTCGGTGGCCGTACGCTCCTCTGGAATGCTACTGCGACCAGCCCTTGTAATTGGGCGGGTGTCACTTGCGAGCAAGGCCGGGTCGTGGTCCTCCGATTGCCCGGCGTGGCCCTTTCTGGTGAACTCCCCACCGGCATTTTCAGTAACCTGACCCAGCTGCGCACTCTCAGTCTCCGACTCAATGCTCTCACCGGACAGCTTCCCTCGGATCTCGCTTCGTGTACTGGGCTCCGCAATTTGTACCTCCACGGGAACCACTTTTCCGGCGAAATCCCGGAGTTTTTGTTCGGAATGAAGGATCTTGTGCGTGTCAATCTTGCTAGTAACAATTTTACGGGTGAGATCTCTGTGGGTTTTGATAAGTTACCGAGATTGAAGACTCTGTACCTTGAGAACAATGGGTTGTCAGGTTCGATTCCAGCTTTGAAAGTCCCAAAAGTGATTCAATTTAATGTTTCAAATAATATGTTAAATGGGCCGATACCGGAGAGGTTTCAGAGGTTCGATTCGAGCTCATTTTCGGGTAATTCATTGTGTGGTAGACCACTCGAGGTTTGTGCTGGTGAGAGTGCAAATGTGCCGAGTACAGGCATTGTGGAGCCTGAAAATAAGAAGAAGAAGTTATCTGGTGGAGCAATTGCAGGTCTTGTGATTGGATCCGTGGTGGGTTTGATCTTCATTCTTCTAATATTGTTCTTCTTGTGCCAAAAGAAGGGGAACAAGAAGTCTAGGTCGATTGACATTGCTTCAATCAAGCATCAAGAGCTGGAGATTCCGGGGGAGAAGCCGATTGGGGAGGTTGAAAATGGAGGGTATGGAAATGGGTTTTCAGTGGCCGCAGCCGCAGCGGCTGCTATGACTGTGAATGGGAAGGGAGAAGCTGCAGCTGCTGCAAATGGCGGAGCCAAAAAACTCGTGTTTTTCGGGAATGGGGGGAGAGTGTTTGATTTGGAGGACTTGTTGAGGGCCTCGGCGGAGGTATTGGGGAAAGGGACTTTCGGGACGGCCTATAAGGCGGTACTCGAGATGGGGACTGTGGTGGCAGTGAAGAGGTTGAAGGATGTGACTATTTCAGATAAAGAGTTCAGAGAGAAGATTGAAGGGGTGGGATCCATGGACAATGAGAATTTGGTGCCACTCAGGGCTTACTATTATAGCAGGGATGAGAAGCTGCTTGTCTATGATTACATGGCCATGGGAAGCTTGTCTGCACTTTTGCATGGTGAGGGTTTCTTGCCCTTGAGCTTACTTTTATGATTTATGTTCTGGTTTTATGTCATGATTGTTGTTTTGATTGCTAGGTTGCATTCCCTTTTAGAGATGCTTACTGTGTTCTTAATTGGTAGAAAATTTATATGTCCTATGTATGTATGTGTTTATCTCTTTTGTCTTTTTTGATTGATACTCTTTCAACTGAATGTCTCTACCAATAGAGGGATGGGCTGGATTAGATCGATATATGCCATCGTTTCTTTCTAGCGTCTTCTACGAGTTTGTTGAGCATGTCTTGAAGGAAAACAGATCTTTCGTTGACCACATACGGGCCTCAGAAGTTATAGTTTTGTTGCTGTTGTCAAGTATTCGCAAGTCAAATTCACCATGAATGATAGATTGGGGTATTCTCATTTGTGTTGTATGCAAATTTAGTTTTCATTGAATAGAAATATATGAATTGTTTTGTACAGAACAGCAATATTTGATTGTGGTGTAATCTACTAATGTTCTTCTCTTGGAACATTGTGTGGACATGCTGCTATTTAGCCTTTTATGTCAGAAAATTTGCTTAGGTTTTGATGAGATTATACATAAAATAACAGGGAAAACATCAGAATAATCTACGCGCAGGATATTTCACGTTGAAGAAGATAAAAGATGAACAAGATATATGTAGAAATGTTTTGCTTCATTAGCTTTATCTTTACAATCATTTCATTACTTAATTATACCACAGGAAATAAAGGAGCAGGTAGAACGCCCCTGAATTGGGAGACTCGTTCGAGCATTGCCCTTGGAGCTGCCCGGGGGGTTGAGTACCTACACTCTCAAGGTCCAAACATCTCTCACGGAAATATAAAATCTTCTAATATTCTCCTCACTAAATCCTACGAAGCCAGAGTCTCTGATTTTGGCCTTGCCCACCTTGTCGGCCCTTCATCCACTCCCAACAGAGTTGCCGGCTACCGTGCACCGGAGGTAACTGACCCTCGCAAAGTATCTCAGAAGGCCGATGTATATAGCTTTGGTGTATTACTACTGGAGCTACTGACTGGGAAAGCACCCACTCATGCCCTCTTGAACGAAGAGGGGGTCGACCTTCCCAGATGGGTACAGTCCATAGTTCGAGAGGAATGGACATCTGAGGTGTTCGATCTTGAGCTCCTTAGGTACCAAAATGTAGAGGAAGATATGGTTCAGCTCTTGCAGCTCGCAATAGATTGTGCTGCTCAGTACCCCGATAACCGCCCTTCAATGCCCGAAGTGTCAAGGCGGATTGAGGAGCTGTGTCGTTCAAGCCAGCGAGAAGATCACGATCCACAGCCTGATGTCATCAAGGATGTTGACGACAACTCCTCTTCTCGACGAGTATAATGATCATCTTTGCTATGTTATGCCCATAATTATAATGTTTAATCATGTGCTTATGTTGTATGTTTATCTGGGCCTCAAATCTTTCTATCTTTTTTTTTCTTCCTTTTTTAAATTTCTTCATTGATACTTTTAGGGTTCATATCTGTCCCAATTGTTCTTTGTTGGGTGGATCATATGGTGGTTGTAATTATTACATTCACTTTAACTTTTTTCCTCTTTGATGATGCAAACTTTTGATCTGTTTTAGATGGAGATGGGTTGGTTGCTTTGAACTTTATAGAGTTTGGTCATGATGGGTTTTCAGGTTACAATCTTTCTCACAAGAAGGCACAGTTTTAGGTTTTACTCTTCATGAAGTTTTGGTAAAAAATAAACATACATTTTACTGATCTTGGGAAATGCTAGAGAGAGAATAGAATAGGGATGGTCATTGTTTAATGAATGAGCTTTGGTTTCCTAAGCATTGAAGTGGCTTTTTCAGCAGTCTCTCTTGTCTTCTTCTGAATCCAAATTAGGGTAAACAGAGGAATTCCAGGACTGAAGTTTTCATGGGGTACAGTGACTCTGTGTAGGATGGTTAGGTTGGTTTCATTCAAGTCCATGTTTTTGAAAACTTTCTTTTTTTGATTGTATGTTTTAAATAGACCTCTAATTCTCTCATTCTCTCCTTTTACTACAGTATGGGTTTGCTATATTTTGTTAACCAATAATGATATCGTATAAATTTGTAATTTGGATATTCGATATAAACTTAAAGTCAAGCCGTCAAGTATGCGCACACAAGTTAACGGCCTATGAAATTTGTCTTGGGCATTTGATATAGGCTTAAACTCAAGCAGTCAAGCATGCGCACACGAGTTAATGGCCTAACAACGCATGCCCATAAGTGTATTGCTGGGAATCAAACTTAAAATCTCCCTAATTCATACTATTTGATCTCAAAACAATTCACCAACTAGGCCTAGGCTATCACCCCTAGTGGTGGTTATAGGTTTGCTATCCACACACAGGTAACTCCATAAATTTTGAATTTTGAGATTTCTGGTATTGGGTACTTGTCCTTGTGAACTTCTTGATGATATTTAAATAGAAAAGGATAAAGTAAGAAATCAGAGCTGCAAAAGAATTGGAGATGATGATGAAAGCTTTATTTGGTGGAGCAGAGTGTTTGCACATGAATGGAATGATGTTCACCTGTAAAAAAGGTGATTGTGTGATATTTTGTGGTCCTACTGTCATATTTTTTTTGTTGGCATCCAATGCACCTCTCAAGTTTGGAGTTTTGTTTCATGCATCTACTCACAATTAGACCTAATGACTTTTATATGTACATGCTCTCTCTCTCTCTCTCTATATATATATATATATATATATATATATATTATAATAAAATTAAAACATTTTTTCTCTTATCGTATATAGGTAGAGTTATTTGGATTATTAATTAATAGTTTTTTTCTATTATTCACTTTCTATTATGAAATTTTTATTATTTTCTTTTTTAATAAAGTGAAAAATAATATAACTAAATTAAATATTGAAGTTATATTTAGAGTGAAATACTTCAAAGATGTGAAACTGAACTGAAAATTATGGGGATGTGATCATATTGATATTGAAGAAGGGCAATCAAAACCAGTACATTTGGAGGCCAATTGCCAGTATGTAAGTCAGTATACATGAAATCCTGAGCTCAGACAAAACTATTCCACAATAAAATTCAAACCTGACGATTCGCTCAGCATCAGCCGGTGGAGGAAAGAGACCACATCCCGGAGCAGTTTCAGTTCTTGGGTATTTTCTTCTATATCTGCAAGTGAAGAACACCAAATCAATAAAAATGACCAAAGGGCTGACGATTTATGAAAGTTGCATTTTGAAGGAGCAGGGGGTATGAAAACCATACATGTACTGGGTATACAAACAACACACGTTCAGAATGCTCGGTAAATACAACCATCTGTTTACGAAGAAACAATCTCCCCGTTGACAGGGAAGGCACGGTGGCTATGAATTATGATCAGTTGAAGGATCATCCTTCCAACCCTTTGTGAGAAGATCGTAGTTGATTGATGCTAGCTGAGAGAGGTTCTGGAAACCAAATGCGAAAGTAAAAAGTTAAGGAGGCTGCATGCATTTGCTCGAAACATATCAACTCTCTGTGCATGAGAACTATAGCTTTGCCAAAAATAAATGCAGATCATGGATTCACAACTATCATTTGGAACTCGAGAGCTATAGCGTGGTCAAAAATAAATGCCCGATTCTTTCCCAGATCTAGATTTCTATTAACCACCAGAGTGTCCATCAGGAAAGGAAAAGAAAAGAAAAAACTCCAAGAGTGACCATGTCAATTGAAAGTCACCCAGCCTAATGTAAGAAAGTACCTTGAATGAAAAATTACTGAAGGAATAATTAACAGATGAGCTGGAATCAAACTCCGCAAGACCTCCAAATTCATCACCCTGTTCATCATATTTGCCCAATGGTGAATCCATTAGAGACTATATAGTTAGAATATATTTAGAAAATACTATCAATTTCGAAAATTTTAAACTGTGGGAAGCTACAATACCACTTCATCCTGGCGATTGCTCCGGCAACTACTGCTGCCACTGAAGCTGTCAGCGTCACTGGAATCTTCAAGATCACTGGCTTGATATCCATGCTCATCCGAAGTATTCCATGAATAGCGACTAGTAAAATAACTGGTATCAAGTGCACTATCTGAACTGGGAACAAATGCAGCCTGGGAAAAGTGCCAAATAGGAACGGGATTCCGAGGTGAGAAAAATGTACAGTAAAATGCAGATAACAACCTGTAACAAACATAAAATACATTTACACCTTCTGCCTTGCAAGAGTGTCCCAATTGATATCTTTGAAGAATACATGCTCCTTCACCTGTATCATAGAAGCCATGATTGTGTTATCCTGACATCCAAGTGAAATTAGGGAAACACACGCCCTAAATACTGAAAGAGATCCAATATCAAAAATTGGACCAAATAATCAAGTTTACCTCTGATGCTCCCCCGGCTCCAAGTCTCTGATGAGGATCTTCGGTCAATAGTCTGGATATTAAATATATCAGTAATTTGCTAAGAACTAGTTATAAATTTAACAGCACTCGCATTGTATCTCAACTATTAATTACTATTATCTAGTAAACAATATGTTGGCACAATCTCTTATTTTCTACCCATCTTCTATCGAAGGTAAAATATACCCACACACAAATGCTAAAAAATTGGTGCATGACCCTCCACCCTACTTTATGGAAGAGGAAAAGCTACTTGGCTCCATAACAGATATCAAATAATCAAAGTCTTCAATTAATTGTACTGGACCAAATACTAATCTATTGTAACATTAACTTTCAGAAATATTTTATCTTTAAGAACATATACTAGTACAATAACAATGAAAAGTTTTCTTACCGATCAATGAGATCATGTGCTTCGCGACTCAGTTCTCCAGGCACCCGGGGCCAAGGTACTTTACGGTTGAGAATATTATCAAATATTTGCTAAAAGAGAGGAAGGAAAAAAAAAAAAAACACACTAATGAGAATGCAATGATGGAAAAATAAGACCAGAATCAAGCTCAAAAGAAATTAACAAACATGTGAAAACAAGTAAGGTACACGAGACTTGTAAGAGTTTATAGATAACTGTTTTTCAGGACCAGCATCTAATTCGTTGGAAGTAAAGATGTTTGTATATACATTTCATGAGAGGGGATTATCACCTTATATCACAGAACAATGCAACTGAACTACCATTAATTAAAGTTCACTTTCTTATCGAAGTGCACACTTTCAAATTGCAACAATTTTACAAGCAAAACATGATCTGATTTCATAGGTTTGTGACTTTATGCCTGGTTCATAAAATGCCAGCTCGCAACAAAGGAAAAACCTGGCATCAATCTTAGACAATAAGAAAGTACAGATCTCGCTTCCTTTGTTACGGGCTGGCATTTTTATGAACTAGGCAGAAGGTTGCAAACCTATGAAATCAGATCAGGATATACCATATAAGAATGAGAAAAGGAAACAAAAAAAGTATAGGATAAAAGGAGATGAGATAAATCTTCTTCTTTTTCTCCCTTCTTCAGTAGGAAAAATAATTTTAAAGATAAAAGCACCAGGTGTTGCCGACCCTGGCAGCAATGGTCTCTAGCCCAAATGCCAAAGAACACACTTCATCGTTACTATTTCTTGATAGAGTCATCAGAATAATAAAAGCCAACATCATAAATGAGGGAAAAAAATTTCACGTCAATGGAAGCAGAACCACCACCATTGGTGGAATCAAATACACTCATAAGCATGGTAATAACCTGTGGATGTTCTGCATTGAAAGGAGGAATGCCCACAATCAGTTCAAATAAGATGACACCGACAGACCACCAATCTGCCGTTGTGCCTGAGGAAGATGGAATATAATAGTTAATTTCTAGACATCTGTATGTGAGCAGCTGCTAAAAGTTTGACACAACTGATAGGAGGAGTACAACATTAACTTCCAGTTCCATCATTCCATCAATTTGTTACAAATTAATTTGAAAATACAAAATTTTACTCCGTTATTGATCATCAGAGTCCAAGTTTCCTAGCTCTAGATTTCCTATCAGGATAACCAAATTTCATTTTTAAGGTTTAACTTGCATTGGTATTAGATGAAGAAAATTATAGCCCTAAAAACATAAAAGATTATACAAACCATGTCCTGTCCCCAAAAGTATCTCTGGCGCCAAATAGTCGGGAGTACCGACAGCAGAACGCTTCTTCCTCCTTTCTTGCTGATGCTCAGATGCAGATAGCTCGGGTTCATCATCCCCAAGCAGGGATGTCCCACTAACTGCTGGCCCAGACAAATCATCGGTACTATTGATGAGACCAACCTTTGAAAGCCCAAAATCAGTCAACTGTTTGAGTGCAACAAACGGAGTTTTATAAGCTTCACAAGGACATTATAGTTGTCAAAAGATCATTTAGTTGCAGAAATATTTAGTAGGGTTTAAACCAATCCAGCTAACAGAAAATTTTGTTTCATTTGTGGATGGGTTCAAACTTTTTTTCTCCAAGCATTCAACAGAGAGTCAGAGACAAGGAAACTCATTCCTCTCTGCTATTATTTAAGGAGGCATTGCTGCTCTACCTCCTTCCCTTTTATTAACCAGTGACTGAACAGAGCGAATATGAAAAGAGGATTATGAAATGCATCACTGTTAGGGTTATTGCTTGGAATATATCAGAAATTGAATAGCAATTTGGAAGATAAGCTTATTTAACATTTCACCACTGCCCTGATACAAGAAAGAGTTTCCACAATGACTTCTTAGAAGTGGTACCAAAAAACAATGGAAAAGAGAGAAGTAGTCTGCCAAAGAAAAACAAAATTGGCAAGAGGAAGCATTTTTGCTTTTCAACACAGAGAATGTAGTAATGCATAAGCTTCACTGTCAAAGCACCAACACCATGAAAAAGAAGACCGAAAGGAAAGTGAATAAGAACTTACCTTAATATGACCATCATGGGCAATCAACAAGTTATCAGGCTTCAAGTCACGATGGACCACACGAAGTGAGTGTAAATATTCCAAAGCAAGCACCTGAAATTAATTGTACTCGGTTTTTAGAATTGTACCACAAACCATCTATTAAAGAATTTCAAAACATGAACAGACACTCACAACTTCTGCTATGTATACTCGAGCAACATCTTCATCTAAGCAGCCCAAATTTCTCAAGAGTGAATACAAATCTCCCCCATTTAAATACTCCATCACAAGATACAAATTTTCACGACATGTGAACGAATAAAAGAAACGTACCTGAAAAGTTCACTTAAAGTTACAATGAAATAGAAGACTTTCATGGCTACGAAAAATGAATTACAAGCTAGACCGCTCACCACAAATGGGTTGCGGACCGAAATTAAAATGTCTCTTTCAGCTAATATACTTTCAACAGCATTCTTTCTAATCATATCTGCCTTTTTAAGAACCTGCAGCATATCCAAAGATAAACATTAAAAAAGAACCAAAATCTATCCAAAAACAGAGGATTCCATACTTTGTATAGCAAATCCAAAATAACTGAGAGTTGTAAAACTGAAAATTGACTGTTGAAACATTTTTCATAGCCATTATTATTGTTATTTTGTAGTATCTGAACTTTAGACTTCATTTCTGCTTAGAATGAAAAGAAGTGCGAGTCTTTGATAAAAGAATGACAGCTAAAAGAGGAACATTGGGGAAAATATATGGCAATAAGGAGCAGTGACAACTGACAACTCTTTCTCCAGGATTAAAAGAAATAAATTCGAATATATGGCGATAAGGAGCATTATATATCATGAAAGCGCCAAATGTATTTCTTGATAGGTACTAATGTAAACACCATAAAATTACAGAGATGGGTAACTAAATACTCATGGCATAAAAATCACTAAAGGCATTAAAATACAATACATATTACAATTGTAAGACCTGCAAAAGAAAAGCTTCTTGAAAAGGAGCAAAGAATCTATTATATCCCTAGGTAGATATGTGCATGTGTGTTTGCGTCATTGCGTGAATACAGATATAAAAAAATATTAGAGTTCCATAAGAAATAACAATCAAATACAGGTACCTTAATAGCAAAAAGATCCCCTGTTGTCCTCTTTTTAGCCAAAAAGACCCGTCCAAATGCCCCACGACTGATTGGCTTTATTATCTCAAAGTCATCTATGGAAGTACGGTCTTTAGAAGAATGTATGGGGCTTGTTCTCAAGCTACGCACAACATCATCTTCCAAAGGAGCATCTTCATCAATTACCGTACTCGTTAGTTCAACCTTTTCATCTTCCACTAGCTCAGTAAGCTGCAAATACTTCTCCCTACGGAATCACAACTCATTATATTGTATCCAAACAATAGCATAATAAAATAAAGAAAGCTTTCTAGACAAAAAAAAAATGCAAGTCTTTCACGGAAAAGCTACAAGTTTTAGCAGTTCCCACCGAATCAGCTTCTCAATGCGTGCCCCAAAAGTTTCGACAGTAAGAGCATCAAACTTGCGACGATCAATGACCACCTTTAAGTCTTCAATACAAGATAGTAAATAGGGAATTGAGCGGTCATCATCTAAAGGTGTATTTGCTACACATCTTGCAATATCAGCAAGTTCATTCATCTGGATCATAAAGAAATGATAGCTTGATATCAATCATAGCACTAAATACACAAACTCATAGTCATTGACAAATACTAACAAGCACAAATATAGCCCCAAAAAGTAAATAATAATGATATTACACTTGCTTAAGATATGCTACATTAGATGTGCTATGTATATGGAATCAGCAAATTTGATATGATTGGATTCAGTTTACATAGACTACAAACTTCCTTTAAAGACAAGACGAAATTATGTTGCCTTCAAATACATAATTGTTATATTAAAACCAAATTACAAGTTGCAATTTGTTACCAACCAGAATTGCCCTTTATGTAACTAAAGCAGTTACGACACACGAAAGTTATTACAATACATAACTTTACAAGCAACTTGCATCTTTATGACGAGTACATAGCTGAAGGGTTGGGAAAAGGTGAAGAAATACATCTTATACGACCGATGAAGCTTGATTAAGAACAAAGTCATGCAAAACTAGACTAAGAAGCTTCTTAAATCTTACAGCGCTAAAAGTCTTGTAGCTTTTACTACATTTTCCTTCTTGCATCAGATGCATCAAAAAGAGTTAAATTTAACATAAAATTGTGTAACAAAAGATTAAATTTGGAATTGTAAACTGAAGTCAATTATCTTAAACTGTTATACTAGGAAAGTGCTGGTTGAATATCTCCAAAGAAAATAAGTAGCAAAGTAAACTGTGTGGATACCTGCAGAACATCATCATGCTCGGGAAAGACGCACTTCCCAGCCAACAGCAAGTCAATATGGCTGTTCCTTGGTGTCAATATTGGTGACCTAGGAGTCATGCTACCACCAGATGATGTGGTCATTCCTTGATCAGACTTTGGCCCGAAACGTGTTCTACATGACATAGAGGGTAAACCCTTCAGGTCATCCACAAAAACTGAGTTATCAGCATCAGGAAAACAGTCAAGCATATCCTCAGACCCTCTCCGGTACCAATCACTGAGTTTTGGGGAGAGCATATCAGATTCTTCAGTCACGCTTGAATTTGATACTTTTGCGACATCTGGGCTTCCAACTGCATGTGTCATCTCCTTCTGTGCGAAATTCTCCATCATCTTATCCAAACTCTCTGAAATCCTGACAAGACGTTCATTGACACTGAGACCCTGCTGATCACATCGATCTGCAATTGCACAAATTCTTGAATGGTCTTCCACGTGTAAAGTTGGAACCTCCTCCTCACATATGCGACAAATTATTGAAGTTTCATTTGAAACAATCGGCTGATCACCCCAGTAACCCCAAGAAATTTTGTGTTTGTGCTTAGAAGAATGTTCTTGTGAATCTTTAGTATGAGGAAGCTCTGAAGGCTTCGAAGCAGTCAGATCAACATCAGAAACTCCTTTTCTGGTAGTCGCCCTCTTCAAAGGTTCAATCTTCACATCATTCTGCTCCAACAGTGGAGCAACTTCCTTTGCGCTTTTGACTCCAGGAGATGGCAGTTTCTTCCAAGAAGACATCCGATCCCTTCCAACTGGAGACTCCAAATCATCAGAAGTGATATCAGCAGCAAGAGAGACAAAATTTCCGGAGCGTGCTGCCGCATGGTCTCCCCTCCAATCCAAACCATGCTGCTCCTGACTATAGGACTTTCGTGCTGAAGCCGCCTTCAAGGCCTTTGCAGCACCAGAATTTTTCTCATCCCTTCCCAAGCCTGGAGGCATTCTTTTATCTGCAGAATGCAGTACTCTAGATTGACGAAGAGGAAAGACATGATCATCCTCACCCAGCCCACTTTCCTTGTGAAACTGCAACAATCTGGTGCACCGTGTGAGAATGAAAAGCATTCGGGTATGAAGCTGCTTCAGCATTCCTGGAGGAAGTTCTTGACGCCTGTCATCCAACTCTTGAACTATGCCTTCACACTGAAGCCAAAACTCTCCAGGAGATGTCATATCACAGCTCCGGGCCAAAACCAACAAGTCCTCAATAGTTTCCTGCCACTCAGGATGACTGTCTGCATTCTTTTCAAGAATGCCAACCAGATCTGCTGCAAAAATGGCCAGATCAGCATTCACTTCTTCCTTTGCTTTGTCAAATTTTCCACGTATAACAACCAAGATTTCCTGTATAAGATAGATAGTAATCGGAACCAGGAACGATTATGATTTCCTAAAGCATAAATAGTTATCTGAAAGGAAATATGATACAGAAGCATAACATACCTCCAAGTCATTTAAGCCTCTTGGCTTCCAAAAAAATGGGAAAGGCCGTACACCTTTTGAATTTAGTTCATGCGAAAAACTTTTGATGTCACCCGGGAATCTCTTCCTAGGTGCACTTGTTACACGGAGAATAGCTTGGAAACGGGGAGATTCAGACTCCTTTGGGTTTTCGCAATCGCATGAAGTCTACGATGAAAAAAAATAAAAAATTGGATAAGATATAGATGTGGAAGAATAAAAGGCAACAACGTAACGAGAAAGAAATGAGATTATGTGAGTACCTCAGGTGTACACACATCTGAACTTTTTAAGCTCCCAGATCGGCCCCGTGATGACTCATTCTGACCTGCTAAGGAGATTCATTGTATCAAAGGACTTCCACAAAGAAAATATTAAAAAAATTGTGTTTTATTTACAAACGGTGCATGAATGCAATAAACATTATACTTGATAGTTCCTTTTCCAAAATCAACCAAGCTTTTGATAGAAATGATACAAAAAAGTGAAGGAAAAAACAGTAGAGAAGAGTTTTGCAGCACTGATGCAAACGAACTTTGCAAAACTAAAACTGTCCAGGATCCGAGTACAAAAACCATCTCACGTAAATCCTTCTAGCAAATATTTATAGAATGGCAAAAAAATAAAAGTGTTTGGAACAATTACCAGCTACAAGATCTCTGCAAACAAATAAAGTACAATGACAATTACATTGTAGCCAGAGATCAACACTGAATACAAAGAAAAGTGCAGTTAACGATAACCAAAGTATCTTAGCATTATGCATGCATAATACTCCGGATTGTTAGAATATATTATTATAATTTAGTTCCCTAGTTTATGTTGATTTAGGTTCTTATGGTGTTTCCTTGATTTCTAAGTTATCTTAATCTCTAATTTTGACTTTGGCTGTATTCCCCTATATATTACAAGGTTTCTATTTGTACTATACAATATATCATAGCCAAGTTCCTAGCAATGTGTACCTGGATGGCCTTACCTCCACCCGTTTCTTGGGCCATGGCTTGCCCATTTGTTGCACTTGTTGGGCCGCTAGATTGTCCAACCCACAAGTGAGGGGGAGTGTTGAGAGACAAATGTCACACATCGTCTAGTTTGGGTGAATTGTATGTGCATATGTGTGATTCCCCCTCCTCTCTCTAATAGGTCCTTTTCGAGAGTGTATGGACCACTTATGAGCTAAATTTAACATGGTATCGAAGCTTGGATTCATGTCGTTAGTTTAGAAAATGCGTCTTTACTAAGACAAGGAAATCATGAGCTTATAACATGTCCATTAGATCTTTAGTTTACCTATATGGGACTTTTCTTAACACATATATATATATGTGCAAACAAGCATGTATAGAGTGTGTGTGTGTGTCTAAAGCAGAAATCTCAGAAGAAAGGATTATCTATCTGATTCAGACTAAATTAAAGGGCTAAATGAGCATCCAGCATCATTCCTTTATATATCCAGAGTTTACGTAGAATAGCAACTTCAAGGGGCCTCATTAATACTCCCTCCCCTACGGCCCTATCCACTTTCGTAGTTATTCCGGAAGGCAACAGAAATGGAAAATTTTATGGACCTAAATGAAATTTGTAGAGTGTAGTATGTGTGTGGTTCCAAATAATAATCAAAACTTCAAAATAGGGGCCCCCAAACTATACTCTCGTCATGGATGAACTTCACTATATATTCATAAAATGTCCAGTTGCTATACTGTATTCTCATATGCTAGCTTCAAGCACTACTGGCTGCTAAAACAAGCGAATGCAAGTAACTAAAATAAGTGAATGCAAGTAACCGCAAGGGGTGATCCATACCTGTTCCGGAAGACGATTCCCCAATGTGCAACCGGGACCGTGGCAGCACATTAGGGCTCTGCTCTGCGGATTGCCCCCTTCCAGTACACGTACTACCCAAATTAGTCCCAGTCCCATTATCAACCCTGCCCATCGCTCTACTCTGACCCGCAATTTCCTTCTTCTTCCCTAAGCTCCCCGACCCCGATTTCCCATAACCCAACCCACCATCACCGCCACTCAGCCTAGATAAATTACTTCCCCCGAGCACTGCCGCAGAGTTGCCCTTGTCTCCTCTCAACCCAAAGAAGCTCTCCTGGGGCAAAGGACCCGATCGAGTCTTTATCCGATTCAACCCCAACGATGACGCCAGTATTGGCGACACTGACGCCGCTTCCTCAACAGCTTTCTTCGACTTGGAGTTGAGGACAGGTTTATCAGGAGCTTTAGGTTGATTCTGCGGCACTGTCGTTGCTTTATCTTTCCCTCTCAGTGACAGTCCCTTCTTCTTGGGCGCCACATCTTTACCTAATTGCGTCTGCTTAGGTGACTCCTCCTTGGATAAAGTAGATGACTTCGCCTTCTTCTTTTCCGATGGGATCGGCGAACCGGACCCAAACGATCTGGGACTGCTGTTGGATCCATCTGGACTAGAACTGGAATCGGATTTCTTAGACGAAAACAGAAATTTATTCCTGAAAACCATCTCTATTACTTGTTAGGGTTTTCAAAGGCGGGACTTGTTGGAGAAGCAGAAGCAGCCTAAGGTGGTCCAGACGACGCTGCCATTGCTTTGCGTTGAAACTTGAAAGCTCAAGATTTGATTTCAAACAAATTAATGGCCGTTGGATTCGATATTTTGTTCAAAAATTTGGACCAAAAGTCGGAAACAGAGAAATAGAGATAGACGGGTTGAAACAAAGGGGAAGAAATTATGACTGTTGAAATGGATAGAGAGAGAGCAGATAATTTTGGAATTTTTTATGACTAAAATGGACATAAACAACTAAGTACACACTACATCGATAAGATGTGGCTTGGTTGATAACCAATTGGATTAAGCATATATGTGTATAAAATTCGATTTTAATAATTCTCAGTAATATTTAAAAAGAAAAAAACAAAATGTGAACCACAAAATTAAAATAAAATAGATTTAACAATGATAGTCTAATGATAAACCTTATTTGCACCTCATTATTTATTAAGAACACATCATTTAAATAAACTCTAATTAAAAATGTGACAATTATGAGTTCACCTCATTTTATGTTTTTTGTAAAAAACACAATCTACATCCTGTAACCCTAATTCCTCTCTCTCTCTTTCATCATCTTGTTACAAAACATCTCTTACTCTCCTCCCAAGTTCTATAACGATTTCCTGCACCTTGCATTCGAAAGTGGGACTGAAAGTGATGGGGGAGAAGAAGATAGAAGGATTTGGAGTTGAACGTGGTGGGAAAGAAGAAGATGTAAGGATTTGGGGTTGAAGGTGGTGGGGAAGAAAAAGATGGAAGGATTTGGGATTGAAAGTGGTGGGGAAGAAGAAGATAGAAGAATTTGGGATTGAAAGTTGTAGGGTCAATGGGGTGTTGAAAGATTGTGTATTTTATCATGTTAATGGGGTGTCCTTAGTAAAGTGTGGGGTGCAAATAAGGTTATAGTAAATCTCTATGGACCAATCGTGTGGACTCTCATAAGGGAGAGTTTGATTCCCACTGTAAGCAATATTTTTTGTGGCCATACGTTGATTTTTTTCCCAATTTATCATGTTATTAGGTGATAAACTTATGTGCAAATTGAGATCATATTCAAAAAACAAGTTTTGAGTTGAAAAAATAACATTGTAGATTCAAAGAAAAATAAATTAACTAAATAATTAAAAAAATATTTTACTATGCAAAATAAAAAATTTGGGTATCTTTATAAGAATGTGCCATTTTTTTACATTGTATTCTTCAATTTTCTTTTGTCTTTCCCTTTCTTTTGGAAGCTTTTCCTAATCTTTTTTTCAAAATATTTCCCAATATTTGGTACACGTCACGCCTACAAAATTGCTATAGAAATCAATTGTTTGAATTTTGGCTTTTTTTTTTGACAAAGTCAATAAAAACCATAAATTCATCTCCTTAATTTTCTTTTGTTTTTTCTTAAAGTCAACCAAACCATAACTATTCAAAATATTGGATGCTCTATTTTGTATGGTCTTATTTCCCCAAAACATCAAAATTAATGAAATCCTCATGTGATTGATTGATCGGTCGATCGCATTTTAATAATGTAGGCTTCTTTGATAATGATAATGTTATACTAACTAAGTTTTTATGTTATACAAGTTGGGGGAGGAACACGATGGGATTGTAGCAATAATCAAAAACCATAATGAACGTGTTATGATGTGAGTAAATTCTGTTGGTGGTCCAACAACGGTGGAGGCTGGAATTTTCAGGTTTGACATCATGTTAGCGTAAGATTTTGGACTCTACAATTTTATCATAAAAGTAGATATTCTGGTGAATATATAGTATGATTTGGGTAAATTCTACTGGTGGTGGTCCAGCAATGATAGAGACTGAGACTTTCAGGTTTTGGCATCAGGTTATCATAAGATTTTGGACTCTACAACTTTATCCTAAAAGTAGATACTCTGGTGAGTAGTATGATGTGGGTAAATTCTGTTGGTGGTCCAGCAACGATAGAGGCTGAGACTTTCAGGTTTTGGCATCATGTTAGCGCAAGATTTTGGACTCTACAATTTTATCCTAAAAGTAGATACTCTATAGATAGTTCAAGTAGTTAACAGCAGTAGAATCTCCCTTTCACCATATGGTTTTATATTAAATAAGATTTGTTTCCAACTGTCACGTTCAGATTGTCGAGTACAATGCATACCAAGAAATGACAATAAACTGGCTTATGATCTGGCCTCTCTTGGTGTGAATTAGGAGTTAGTATATGTCCTTTTGGAGGAGGTTTCACCCCTCCATCCACCCTCTTTATTTGACTAAATGTAACGCTTCAAGTCAATGAGGTTTTCTTTCATTTTTTTCATGATTATGATTATAGCTTATACACTAACATAAAACATATGATATAAATATAAGCACCTAAAAAATATAAGTTAAGTGGATTTGTTCAATAGAGCCCACTGGCTTGATGCTTGACCAAGCCCAGACTAAGTACAACGCCACTTCAAGCCCATAGTAAGAGACATTGGGCTTGGGCTGTGATGGGCCTGCTAGCTTGAGGTTGGGCTACGATATCTTAAAAACTTAAACAAACTGTAGGATCTCCTGGTTTGGACCAAACCTATACGGCTATGCAATACCAGTTTACCACACAATATCTGATTGGACTAGTGCATCAGGGCCTACCTTTGGGCCTGAGCCCACTTTTGGCAAGAGGTTTGAATACTAATGGGCTGAAATTATGTCCAAATGATTGAAGTGGACAGAACATCAAGCCCAAGTCAAAGTTTGGACTTTGGACATTCGTATGAATCTACGCCTAACCCGTTGGACCCATGCGTACAAAAGTTTTCTACGAGACGACGTGATAAATTGGGTAAAGCCTGATGCATGGCCACACAGATATTGTTTACAGTAAAAATTGAATTCAATATCTTTTAAGTTCATACGGTTTGACCCTAAATATATTCACCACGATACTCTCAACAAATGGTTAATATATTATATTTATATAGCACAATTCACCTCACCGGTGTATATAAAGAACAATCTCTACCTCAACAACACTTGCATATTCTACCATTTTTCCTTCAACCTATCAACTAATCATATTATTAAAGTGATACAATAACAGAAATAATAGTTTCGTGAGGATCTTTTCATTATTATTATTATTGTTATAATTATTATTATTATCATCTGTCCACAATATATAATTATATATATATATACACACACACACACATAGATGTTGCTTTCTTTGTGACCACAAATAAAGAATTCAGCATGTAGAACGTGCCTTTTCCTTTGTTTTTATCTCTGGGTTGATTGGGAGGCAGGGAGACCCCACTACTACTAATTAAACTATTATTTGTTTTTAATAATAACATAAAGGTTGATGGGGACTATTTTATAATATATATATATATATGTATGTATATATACTTATATATTTATAAATATTTTGACATTTTCCTTCTACATGCGTAAATTTTAATTCCGAATAAAACAATTGGCCCTGCTAAATTTTTAGGAACGTTTTTAAAGTATGGCACAAGGCTTTTGACTTTTCTGTTCTCATCCTCCATCATGTGAATAAAGTATTTCTCCAATTCTATATGTGTGTGTATAAAATTATATATATATATATATATAATATTTTTATATGTCTTGTCCCATGGGATTGTATACACGATTATTTGTTGTAATATAATAACAATTAATTAATTGTTTTGTCGATTAGTATATATATTTTGGTTAAATTAATACAAATTTATGAATTTAAATCTTTTGAACGGCAATTACCTGGCATGTAAGAGATCACCCACACATTATGATACGGGTTCGAATCCTACCCCCTCCTCAAACCCTTGTTTAAAAAAAAACACTTAACTAACTAACTACCACCATAAAAATCATTCGTTATGAAAAAAAAATAGAACGAGTCGTTCATAAAAAATGTGGGTTGGGTCGGGTTGAAATATTATTATTAATTTAATATATATGCATGTATGGCTAGATCAATAATGCACCACTCAAAGTGAATTAAAATATTTTTAAAAAAGTTTTATAATTCCCATCGTATTAAAAAAATTACGAAGAGATGAGCTGTAGAATGCATATGCAAACAAAAAAATTCAAATTCTTTAATATATATATATATATACACATATATATGTATATATATTGTATAGATATAACGCCAAGGAGAACAAGAAATCTTTTTTTATTTAATTATATACTGAATTATTGGTGATTACTCCAAGGTTCACTAATTGTCGTTTGTTTAATTAGTTTTTATTTTATTTTATTATACTATATTTTGCTAAAAAAAAACATTTACACATGAGCCACATCGCACGCGCCCGGAGAGGGAGAGCCCCACCACCAGCCCAGCAGGAGGTCTTCGCGCGTTAATTAGTTGACGCACGTGCTTTGTCACCGGCAAACCCCGGTTACCACTATTAAGAAAGAAACTAGAGGAATCGAATCTCACCAACAATAGACGGTCCAGATCTTGCATGTGGAGCTGACCCCACTTAATAGTTAATTACCTCTCACTCTCTCTCTCCTTTTGATTAAAGAAATGAAAGTGAAACGTTTGTTCTTTTAGTTTCTCATAGTGTGCCTTTGCAAGAGCTGGGAAGCCGAGTAGAGATTCTGTTTTTGTTTCAGAGATTAATTTTTGTGGGATTCTGTTATTTAGATGGAGAGAGATTTTCTGGGACTGGGTTCGAAGAATTCGGCAGTTACAGTGAAAGGGGCGGCCGTTGATGGTTCTAATGACTCAGGTTTGTTTCTCTGGATTTCAGAATTCAATTTTGTTCTCCTTCTAAGTTCTAACCCGTGATTAGATTTTATGCTGGTTCGTTATTGGGTAAGTCGGCGAACGTGAAATTGATGGGATTTTTCTAGGAATTACGAGTTTCACGGGACTATTTGTAGTCGGATTGATTGTTTAAATTTTTTTTTTGAGTTATTTGCTCTGTTTGGTTGCTGAGAAAGTGACTCAGAAAGCCCACAATTCCACAAATTTGGGATCTTTATTATTGAGCTTATATCAACTACTTAGATTATATTGAGCAGGTCAGGTGCGATTTATCGTTTATGTTTTGTTTGCCAATCACTATAAATTCTAAAAACTTATTAGTTATTTTTTTTCCCCTTCTATACTTTCTCAGAAGCCAAACAAGGCTAGTTATTGTCCAGGGTAAAACATTATTTTAACCCTCTAAAAGAACAAAAATTGGTTGACGTACTTTGAATAGAGTGATTAAAGCATCGCTACTTCTCACACCACTAAATAATGGATCAATAGCTGCCTACCACAAATTTTTTAAGGGATGAAAGTAACCTTATTTTGTTCTTACCGCATCGCCAACTGAGTGAGAAAATAAAATGTTAGTCGTCCAAACGAGGTATATCCGTATATGCAGTATAATATAGTTTAGTTCTTCTTTTCATTTTTAACGATTTAGAGTTCAAATCTGACGTGCCTGTATGTATTCATTGGTGGCTCTGTTGGTCAAATGTATTGGTTTCAGCTTCGTCTGCTGAGTTGGTCACTGAAGCGCTGTTTCAATATATATGTGTGTGTGTGTGTTGTATACATGTGTGCGTGATACTTTTTTGACGCATCTTGATCATTTTTAAACCATTTTTCTTTCTGGGTGCAAATTTACAACTCAATATATGCCCTACCACAGAAGAAGATACTAAAATAGGACAAGTTAAAAGTAATTGCATAATCAACAGTATGATGCCATTGAGTTATTAGGAGCACAATATATATTGGTCATTATTATAATTGTCATGTGTTGTGTAATTATTCTAAATAACGATGCGTGGATTGGTGCAATCTGCATTGTAGAAAGTATGATATTATAATAATGTTATTTGATAATTTAATATAATGTTATCTATTAGTTATTAGAGGGCAAGATTGTATAATATAAATAGACCATCTGCAACAAGATGCTTAGTTCGGAGTCACATGGTTGTGCTCGCATTTCTATGCCGTAATTATTTATTAGAACAAGGCATCTTGTTAATTTTAATTGGAATTTATAAATATATATAAGCCAAACTTTAACAGTTGTATATTAAATAAACGTTTTTAGGATTGTCTTTTAATAATGCTGTTCAAACTTATAGCTTGTGAACTTCTATAAGGACCTCAACAATGGTGTATTGACTATTGATTTGGAGTGACTTATAAGTTCATCTTCTTGAACCAGACGTTTGACAAATTCCTTATAGGTTTTTTATTTTTTCTTTTTTCTCTCCAAGGTATTAAGACAAATTTCTGTCAATGTAGCAAAAGTAAAGGAAGAAGAGAATTCAAGTCAGATCGGATTTGGATTGTGATTTTCATACTGGATACAGCTAATTGGGCTTAATTTTCCTCCTTTTATTTCCTCAGTACTGACGAGGCATTCAGGGATGCAGCTTTCATTTTCAAACAAGGATTCTGCCATTCCTCAACTCTGGTCATTCAAGGCTTCTCAAGACGACAAGCTGAGACCTATGGCGTCGTCTGGATTAATGCCTGTATCAACTTCTGATGCTTTTGATTCTTACAAGAAACAACAGTCTGTTGTAGCTCAGGTTTGTTGTCACCAACATTTACTGCATGGTATTACATCTAACTTGCATTTTAACCTCAACATACTTACATATATAGAGTGAATTTGAGATCTTAAAGCTTAAAGACCACTGGTCGATTCTGTTCATTGATCTATTTACATTAATTTATTGTCATTTTAATAACTGGAAAAATCTGATACAGAGTGAAGTTTTAACCTTGTTTGCATCACAATAGGGATATTGTTATGTGAACTGACCTTTTCCATATTTTTTTGCTTCCATGATTTGTAGAAAAATATTATACTTGATGGGAAGGCTGGTAATCACTGTGCGATGCCACCCTATGGTCAGCTGCACTTTGATGCATACTCGGTGCACCGTTCTCAGGAAGTTAGGGTATTTCCTGTCTCCAAAGAATCTAATCAAACCACTACAGTCTCTATGCATGCCCCAGTTCTGCAGTCCCATTTTCCTCCCGCAGGACACTATAGGCTTGGTAATTTTGTCAAGACCAATTCACAGCCTCTTGGAGGAGTTCCAATTACAGCTCATGTTTCTGGTTTTCCTAATACAAGTTCTGTCGTTGGCAGCACTGATATAAGGTATCTATGTGTTACCATTCATGCACTCCTAAAGTATACAAGGGATTGAAAATTGAAACCATCAACTTAAGGGACTGCTCAAATGGCTTTAGTTGAAATAGAGTTTGTTTTGCAGAAATACTTCCAAGTCCACTGGGGCACCTGCTCAGTTGACCATATTCTATGCTGGTTCTGTGTGTGTTTATGATGATGTGTCTCCTGAGAAGGTATCCTCGCCATCTGTCTTGCCTCATCTGATTATTAAGGTGGAATTTCATATCTGATGATTCCTTTTCTTTTTGGCAGGCCCAGGCTATCATGTTATTGGCTGGAAATGGGTCTTCTACAGGTCATGGGAAATCACCTCCCTCGGCTCAACTGCAGGCGCCGATCCCAAGGCCTTGTACCAGTGATGTTTATGTTGGAAACAAGTCCCTTGCTGCATCACCAAGCTCAAGCCTTCCAAGCCCCATCTCTGTGATCTCCCGTGTTAATTCTCAGCCTGGGGGAGGGTCTCATAGCATCAATGATTTATCAACAGTGATTAGAAACAACTCTCATACTGCATCACCATGCTCAAGCCTCCGAAGCCCCATCTCTGTGATCGCACATGTTAATTCTCAGCCTGGGGGAGGATCTAATGGCATCAATGATTTATCAACAGTGATTAGAAACAACTCTCATACTGCATCACAACGCTCAAGCCTTCCAAGCTCCACCTCTGTGATCTCCCATGTTAATTCTCGGCCTGGGGGAGGATCTAATAGCATCAATGATTTATCGACAGTGATTACAAACAAGTCTCATAATGGATCACCTTGCTCAGGCCTTTCAAACCCCATTTCTGTGATCTCCCGTGTTAATTCATTATCCACTGGAGGACCCAATAACATCAATGATTTAGAAGCAGCGAAGCCAGTCAGTGGTTTAACATCACCAAGAAATCAAACGGAGCCTCCCAAAGTAGTAAGTTCGGCTGGACCTGTTGGTGCGACCCTTGTTCCTAGAGGTATAGCTCTTGTCTGTCCATTTTATGCTTTGTGATTATCTTTTGTTTTTAAAATGCACAATCTCTTATCCAGTGGTTTTCTTAGCTTGGTATCGAAATCATGAAACATTTTTATCTTTGCAGTTGCTGTACCTCAGAGCCGTAAAGCATCCCTGGCTCGATTCTTGGAGAAGCGCAAGGAAAGGTTTGTAGCAATCCCTGCATATTAATTTCTGGATATTTGACTTTTCATAGAAATATTCCAGTGCTGTTAATTGGTCTTTCAACTCACTGCAAGACAACAATGTTCTTGATTCAAATAAAGTATTTTGTTTACTAGGTCAGAAATATCCCTTTGAAATTGACCTCGTATTCTTTGTCCATATTTAGACAGCTCAGGCCTCAGGGGCATGAAATATTATAATTTTGAAATATGTTTCCATTGAGTATGTTATTTATTCTGACACGGGCCTGTCTTCTAGTGCACGCCTTAAAACTCATGGAAGTTCCTTTTTTGTAATGAGCAATGATAGGACAAATCCTACCATTTCAACATTACAGACTATGTTGCTCAATTTTTTTCCCCGAGGATCGCTAAATAGGAGCTACTTTCTAACTTTTGCTTTGCCTTTTAGAAGAAATCATTGCCTCAATTGTTGGACTATTGGTCCTCGCTTTGATTTGATAATTCCATATACATGATAAATTCTCATGTTTTGATGTTTGAAATGTGTTGTGGTCATTTCTGGATATGTGTACTTGTGTCGCATGCTAAGTGTTGTTACCTGATGTGCACTATTAGTGAGGAGAATTTTGGATCCTACTATTGATATCAAATGAACTCCAATTGACATGAAACTTGATACACATACTCATTTACTTGTCTTTAATAATGTCATACCATAATAGGGAAGTTTTGAGTGGTTTAGATTGATGATCAAGTCATTCAATCAAACTGGGCTAAATTAAGGTTATGAATTTGACCCTAATCTGCCATGGTGCTAGTTTGCATATCAAATCAACTCCAATTGAGTTGAAACTTTTCATGCTCTCCTAAATACTCAAAAGAAGCATAAATACTCGAGGATTCTAGGGGAAATATTTGATTCTCACATAGAACGCCCAAAACTGCCCATTTGACATCAACGATAAAACATCAGTTAGTGCCATACTTTAGTTGCATGAGAATTTCTGTGAATTCCGTGCTGAAACTTTGTGAGCATGTTAATGTGTCATATAAGGATGTGCAGACAAATATGTGGTTTAACTGAGAGTTTTTCTCAAGGCCTCATTATGGCTTGAAAAGAAGCCATTTGCAGCCATTTCTGTGGCTAAGGATTAATTCCTTAGGAACTTAGATTGATCTGAAAATTTATATAAATATCTTTATAGGTGTCTAGTTTGTGCTGAATGCTTAATGGCCAAGTTTAGACATTCCCTAGGACACAGTTCAAGTGCTCGAATGCATTTAGGGAAATTTCTGGCATTCTGTTGGTTAGGTTGTTTAACCTACCAAATGACATTGGATTGAGCTGAATTTTTATACATATATTCTTGTATGTGTTATCTTTAATGTAATGCAATACAACCTACCAAATGACATTGGATTGAGCTGAATTTTTATGCATACATTCTTGTATGCGTTATCTTTAATGTCATGCGATTCTACGTTCAATTGCATTTTTGAGATGTCAAGTGATTTTATGAGCTTCCTGAGTTATTAGTTTTATTGTGCTTTATTACTGTGAGTTAATCAAATTCTGAAGGCCATGTGGTTGAGCTTTGGTTTGAGAGAGTGGAATGAATCCATCGCTAGATGGTGCAATGTTTGATTCAGTTTCAATAGGAAACATCCCTTTTTAGAGAATTACTGTAAAAAGGAATGCCCCTTTTGATATACTTGAAATTTGCTATACCGGTAACTAGATTATAGGTAGTTTGTTGCTTGGTGGACTATTATGGGAATGGGGGGAGACATGAGTTAATATAGAGGGCAAGCTAGGGTAGTTGGTATGTAGGAACAATCGACTTGGATCTTTAGGGGTAAATAAGCTGCCCAATGTCCCATGGGAAGTTATCTAAATTAGGACTGGATGTTCTTATTGTGAACCTTGTGTTATACTTTTGCTTAAAAGATCCCATTTGTTCTTTCAGGGTGATGACGACCTTACCATACAACGTCAACAAGAAATCTCCAGAATGCGGCAGCACTGGGTCCGAAGGTTTCAGTATTTCTATTACTTCCACTAGTTCATTTCCTCTTCCAGCCACAATTAGCAATCAACGGGAATGCTGAGGGGATTAGAAGTGCAGTATCATCAGTCATGCAAGGAGGAGGCTCGGTAGAACCTCTCTTTTTTTTTCCCGCTCGCGATTCTAGCAGCAATTCTTTAAGGTCAAAACTTAGTTAAGTTCTTAGATCATTTTAAATATATGGTTGTAATTCTTAGTTATTCTTTTCACCTCAACGTGATCGGTACGATTGCTTCCTCTGACATTGGAATTGTAACTTAAATTACCAACAGGTATGCTGTTGTAGGAGTAGAAGTTCTATTCTAGCATTGGAAGTACACCTTTTTTTTTTTTTTTTTCCTTTTTCTCTATGTATATTAATTTTGTAGCCTCTGATATATTTCTGGCCAGAAATTCTCTTGTTGGGTATGCAATTACATGTTAAGTTGTATCAAGGAAAGAGCAACCTGGGAAAACTGTGTACATATTGTGACTTTGAGACGCGTACCATCTTTGTGCATGGTTTGAAGGCAACGTAACACTTCGTCACTCATAATCCACAAAAAAATTTTGGTAACAGATCAATCACTTAGCTCAACATGCCCCTCGAAGTTCAGACAACTGAGTGAGCGTAAACTTCGATAGTTCGATTGTCAGAGTAGCACGCATCATGCTGATGACATGTATGATTGGGTTAAAACTCATGAGGGAAGGGGCCCGGAAGTGGGATAAGCACATGGAACCAGAATCTCACAATGAAATATTTCAGTTGGTTGGTTCGAACTCTCGATCTTGGCCACGTTTGCCTTGAGTCTGGAGAGATAACCAACTAAGATATCCCCAAGTCAACTATAGATTCTTTTGGCTCAATAACTCAATTAACAAATCCACATTAACAAAGAACTCAAGTTTGATTTTCTACATTAACCTCGAGTCCACATTTATCATCTTTGTATTGTTAAGTGTCAACATATTTGGGTGCACGGGTCTACTGTAATGTTTACAATGGACTCTGTTGTAATAAAAAAGGGGTAGTTAATTTTTTATAAAAAATCAAATAATAAATATGTTTTGATTGAGTTTTACGAGTTTAACGATATTTTTTTTTCAAACAAAAATCAAATTTATCGCGAGTGAGAAGATTTCGGGTTTATATTCATACTTAACATATTTGGGCAAGAGTATCGGAACTTACATGGGCCAAAGCCTCGTGGGTAGGGCCTTTTAACAGTTTGACTCACTGGGTCAACAAAGTTAACGGTTGGATCTGCCACACCAGAGATGATCGCGATTCAGGAACAATCCAGCTCACGCGTACAAAATCAGCGAACACTTGAGAAATTCTCTACGCAGTTTCTTCTTCTTTCTAGATTCTCTTCGAGAAGAAACAGCAAATAAAAATGGATTCCTCGAGAGTAGCAGAGCTTAAGGACTTCATTCAACAGTGCCGCACGAACCCTTCAGTTCTCCACGACCCATCTCTGTCCTTCTTCAAATCCTACCTGCAGAGGTACATCTCTTACTCTCATGTTTTCAAGTTTTTATTGCAGGTTTGTCTGTTGTATATAAGTTGTAGATAAAAATATGGGGGGTATTTCGTTGCAGTCTTGGTGCTCGGATTCCACCGGACCCTAAATCGGTGAGGCACTATTTACCGAAACTGCAATCCATTCTGCTTCTGCAATTGTCTTTTGTTGTTGTTCATACAACAAGAATTCGTTAATTTTATCAAAGCTACAGTTTCACTATATTCTTGCCCACTTTTCCGCAAAGAAATTATCGATGCATTAATATTCATATCAGAGTCAGTTCTCCAGCTCTGTCAAAGATTTTAGATTGGTAGTGGTGGAATTTTATGCAGGGTAAAGGTAGTGTTGACAACATGTCAGACACAAAAGAAAATGTTGATGCCAGAAGACCCAATCTTTCCTCTGAGAATGAGGACGAGCTCGTCGAGTCTGATATTGAGTTGGATGATTCTGATGTAGTGAAACCCGACAATGATCCCCCGCAGAAGGTAAAGATTTAATTCCTGCAATGCTATACGTATCTATCATTTGTTGGTACAGAGATCTCTGATATGCTTCTACTGTTCTTATATTATATGCTTGTTTAATGATTGAAGATGGGAAACCCTTCAGTTGAAGTTACTGAAGAAATGCGGGATGCTGCGCAGATACAAAAATTAAAAGCCATGGATGCAATCTCTGATGGTTACACTTCTGCTTATCATATTTGCATCTTGTCAAGTATTTTTTCCTGTTGTTTTTTTTCTTCCGCTAACATTCTTCTCCTGTCTTTCAGGTAAGCTGGATGAAGCCATTGATGATTTAACTGAAGCTATCATGTTGAATCCAACTTCAGCTATATTATATGCAACCAGAGGTTATTTTCTTTTCTTCTCATTTTCCCCTTTCTTGTGTCTAATATTTGAACCTTGCTTGATTTTTCATGCTATTTATTCATTTTCTCTCTGTATACTATTGTATTGTTTTCGTAATGACTTAATTTACTTGTTTTTCAGCTAGTGTCTTTGTCAAACTGAACAAACCAAATGCCGCAATACGTGATGCTGATGCAGCTTTAGAGGTAAGCCATGGTATCGCTGTAGCCATGCTTGTATATGTTGTGCAGGAAGTTTGTGCCTTGAGCTGAAGGGCTAATTTATATGCTTCAGATCAACCCCGACTCAGCTAAAGGATATAAAATCAGAGGAATGGCGAAGGCCTTGTTGGGCCACTGGGAAGAAGCAGCAAGAGATCTTCATTTGGCTTCAAAGTTGGATCATGATGAGGAGATTGGTTTGATGCTTAAAAAGGTAATATGCTTTCCATCTTCTTTGTTCTTCTTTTGTATCCTTTGGTTAAATATGCTAAGAAACTAGTTTCTGATAATCCATTTGAGTTCACAGGTTGAACCTAATGCACACAAAATTGAAGAGCATCGGAGAAAATATGAACGCTTGAGGAAAGAAAGGGGGCTAAGAAAAGCTGAGAATGAGAGGAAAAAACAGCAAGCAGCCCAAGTAAGAAAATCTGATTGTGATGGAAAATTCTGTAGGCAAAATTTTGGTCTTACAATCTGCATTATGTTTTGCCACCTCTGAAGGATTCTGAGTCGCTATCCCAATAACTAGTTGACCGCCTTGAATCTAAAGCCCATCCATTTCAATTGTTTTGCAGGATCAGGAAGCGCTGGCTGCTTTGAAAGATGGTATGGGTTGTGGTCTATTTTGAAATTATATTTAATATGATATCTCTTAGGCACAGATGAACATGTGACCCAATGTTAGAGTTGCAGTGGTGCAACCTGGAAGTTACAGGTTCAGTTCTTGGAAACAACCTCTCCACATATTATGTGAGGGTAAGGTATGCATGCATACTGCATGTGCCTGATCCCTCCCACTGCGGGAGCTTTGTGTGCTAGAGTTGTTTATCTTTTGTGATATCTCTCGGGCCTATCCCTGCACAGTTATTCTGGACCAAGTGACCCTCATTGAATATTTTTGAAATCTTGGGCTTGTCTCTGGCAGGCTTTGCAAATTGCAAGGCATTTTCCTCTTAGTGAAATCCTATTAGGATTATTAGTAGGTTCATAACATTTGATATCTGTGTGCATGAATACTTATCTAGCTAGTAATGTTTGGATCTAAGACTTTTAACTTTTATTGCCAATTTTAATCTTCACTTGTGAGTATTTGTGATCATTTTACATGCAAATATTACACTTGACTAAATTTATATGGCCAATCAGATTTAATTGCAAAAACCATTGATCTAAGCTATAGTGAAGTATTATTATCCTATACTTGCTTTTTCTTTGCATATTAAGCTGCATAGGCTGTTAAAGATGAGAATGGTTGTGGAATCACAATCTCTTCTGTTATCTTTGACCTGCTGGATCTGACAGCCTTCTGTTTGAAGGCAACCTAATTTCAATTTTGTAAGAATCACCATGGATCAGTCTGGTGACATGACGTACCTTCAAGAATCTTTCCTCTTTTTTTCCAGAGGCTTCTGTCTGTCCAAAGAGTGATGTGATAGCTAGACTGTCAGTACTTTTTTGTGGACCTTAGCATAAGTCGTCAAGTTTTAACGGCTTCTTCAGTCGAATCTTTTTATTTTGGCCACTAATTTATGCATGCAGATCAACATCTTATGCGATTACAATTATGGGATGGTTTATTATGTTTCCCCTGATAAACAGGGCAAGTTATTGGCATCCACTCTACTAGCGAACTGGATACCAAATTGAATGCAGCTTCAAGAGCATCTCGCCTGGCAATTTTGTACTTCACTGCAACCTGGTGCGGGCCCTGCCGAGTCATTTCTCCACTCTTCACGAGCTTAGCTGCAAAGTACCCAAAAGTTGTTTTCCTGAAAGTTGACATAGATGAGGCAAGAGATGTGGCTGCACGCTGGAATATTAGCAGTGTTCCTTCCTTTTTCTTCATAAAGAATGGCAAGGAGGTTGACAAGATAGTAGGGGCTGATAAAAGCGCGCTCAAAAGCAAGATTGAACAACATTTAATCTAGAAGTGAGTTGATCTTTTAAGAGCCGTGGTTCCAGTAGTTTCTCCTTATTATTAGCTGCGGGTTTGAACTTCTCAATAATTTCAAACATGGAATCTATGTTTTCAGTAATGGTGCTGGTTTGTAATGAACTGATGTAGTTTTTATGTAATTGAGAATGTCTAGACAGCATAGTGCTGCTACATTTGTGCTAGAGGTGAACTGGAGCACATGCTTGGAAAGTAATCTCATGTTATATACATGAATATATGAAACAATTGGGAACATCTGTTCTTGGCTGGTGGAATTCTTCTGCTTGCGAATTCTGGATTCATCGTACTCGGGTTGCCTTTTTTGTGTTTATGTTACTGTTGGATCAATCTTCTTTCAGCAAAAATAGCTAGTTTAGGGAGTAAACTCTGTGACCCTATCCTTACCAGCCATTGCTGCAAACTGCTGTTGAAGCAAATTTTGGCAAAATTGGATGATTTTCTGCAAGGCAACAGCAAGAATTTCTGGGTATTGACAGACTTCTGCAGATAACACCATCGAGAGAGGCTTGTTTGTGTCAACTCTGCTTGTAGTATTAACCATACATACATGTTAATCGGTTGGGTTATGCCAATTCAGTGTGAGATAAAGTATTAACACTTTCCACACTTGTGGGTAGGGTTATGTTAAATCCGACAAGTGAAAATGTAGAGGTCATGTCCAAAAAGAGAGAGTCTTAACTCTGATATCATGTTGAAAAATTCGGTCCAAACATTACAAACCAAAAGTCATGCATTACTTTGTTTTTTTTGAACCATTGCCATTGATTCTTATGTCTAGAAAACACGTTGGTTGTGTAAGAGGACATGAACCTTTACTTATATGTCACTCGGTTGACTTCTCTCTGTTGTTGAAGAAAATATAGGCCACGTTAGTTTAGTTATGCACACTCTCACAATTGTAGAGGCCCGTTAGTATTTTATGGGCCTAAACAGAGCTAAGCCCAATCTAATCAGTGTATACTCACTGTACACCTGAACCCTAAAGCCCAATTTGGTCATCGTCTGAGTTTTTATGTCTTCCTGGGCCGCATCTGCCTACTACCCGAAAGCCCTCTCGCTTCTCCCACCGTCGTCGTTGCTACCTCTCAATATGTCCAGTTTTCACAGTTGCAGCTGCAAAAAGAGGAAGGACTGAAGGAAAGCACGTTAACTGGTTAGCAGTCTCTAACTAGTTGTCTTGATTCCGACTAATTTTAGCTTAATTTTTTTTATCGGAATAATAAAGTTATATTATTATTATTATTATTATTTTTTCACTTTGTGAAGTCTATTACACTGAAGATTAGAACGAAATAATCAGCACAAGTTTGGTGCTTAGTTTTCTGCAACAGTAATCTGAGAATTTCTTGGAATATGATTCAATGGGTTCTGGAAGTAAGTGATGAGCACCTCCAAGATGGTTCCGTTGGTGTATGAAACATCAGATGATTATGGAATATGGACACTCTGATTAGAAGTTATTAAATTGATTCTTTTTTCACCATTTTTATGTGCAGGAGAGGGTTGATTTTGGTGGGTGAGGAGAGAAGAGGTGAAAGAAGAGATGAACAAGAAGGAGATATTTAAGCTTGCTAAGGGGTTTCGTGGGAGGGCAAAGAACTGCATAAGGATAGCTAGGGAGAGAGTAGAGAAAGCACTGCAGTATTCGTACAGAGACCGACGCAACAAGAAGCGTGACATGCGCTCTCTCTGGATCGAGCGGATCAATGCTGGCACCCGCCAACACGGTGTATGATTACCCTAGCCATCTCATTATTGCCTATTGGAATACGTGTTTAATTTATCATCTTTTGTTTTATCACCACAAGTTGTTGTTTGCACATATTTGTTCATGTAGAAGTTCATGAGACATCATAAAGCTTGTTTGACTGGTGGGGTATATCAGTTATGTTCAGCAAAAACACTAGTTGCTGAGTCTCTGCCCACCAATATTACTTGAGTTTAACTGCTAATCTTTGCATCCAATGTTATTGATTCATTTGTGGTTCTATCTTGTTATGGCAAATAAAAGTAATTGTAAGGCAATGTTCATAAATTTAAGTGAGTGAGTGAGTTAGAGGGAGGCTTATATATTTTATTTTCATGTGTTTCTAGTAGTGGTGTTATTTACTTTTTTTATAGTTGCAGTTATTTTGCATTCTCTCCCTCTGCGTTTGTGGGAGAGAGAATTTATACAATTTTATCGATATAACTTTGATAGTGTCTTGTTGAACCCAGTTACCACTGGTGGCTTCAGCATGAGGTAAAGGCCTTGCGGGTTGTACTTACCGTTAAACTTGTATAGTCCCAAGTGAATTGACAGTAAAGAAAGTGCAAGACTTTTTAAAAAAAAATTCTTTTGGAGTGCTAATTCACTATGGTAGTCTTAAAAATAATTCGTAACCACTAAGATGAACCACTAGATTTATGAAATGATCCTGGAAGGCTTAGCAGATCAGAATTTTAAGTTGTCCATAGCAGCTATGTTCGGCAGCAGGGCACTCATCTCTTGCTGATGAGAAAGGCATGAGCTGAGGAATCCCTTGGTCACTACTGGTGATATTGTTGTACAAAATCTTTGGTTTCTTGGAAAGCTTGTGGCAAATCATGCTCGTGTCAAATTGACTAATTCTCATTAGATATATGATGCTGTCACATTTCTTTTTTCTTAAATTTTTTTTTCCATTTATGTTACAAATTTGAATTTCAGGTTAACTACGGTAACTTCATTCATGGGTTGAAGAAGGAGAACATCCAACTGAACAGGAAAGTTTTGTCAGAGATATCAATGCACGAACCATATAGCTTGAAGGCCCTTGTAGACATATCTCGCTCCGCCTTCCCAGGAAACAAGAATGTGGTTTTCCCTCCCAGGAAGGCAGAGGGTTCAATTAATGCATAATTCTCTGAGGTATTCGTCCTCGTCTTCTTCTCCTTCGAACTCATATGAATAATCCTTTATGGAGCAAAACTTTTTTGTTTTAGCTTAGGGAATTTCCTCATATTGAACGTCTCGGAATCTGTAATCTTATTTCATTTCCATCTTTGATGTCCCTGCAACTGCGCCTATCTGAATCAAAATCTAGAAACCAAACTTCCGGTCATTCATTGATATTCGTATATATTTACAAAAAAGGAGATTCTGAATAATTTTATTTGATGATTGTTCATGTGTTCCAGGGAGGCGAACAGGAGCAGTTTCAGGGTTTGCTTGTTTGGATGCAAGAATATGCAGGCAGACATAAATGAAAGATTTTGGCGAGAAACATGGGATGTGTTTTGACCAACCCGGCCAATCTTTATATTATTTTGAAAATGCCATAAATCAAAATATCAAATCAAGAAACATAATTTTCTTGATTCGATAAATCGAAAGTGAAGAGTATTGAAGACAAGACAAGGGAAAAACAAGAAGCCATATATTATTTTGATTTTAATGGTTTGTTTACATATTTCATTACCTTATGAGTTATGCCCATGAAAAAAGAAGAAAGAAGCAGATTCATGTTAATAGTGCTGAACTCAACCTGAGTATTTAATGGAGACTTCAACGGCCGGCTAGACTTTGGTATGCAAAGTGTTGATTTCTAGAGCAGACAAGATTGGATTGTCATGGACATGTCCAAAAGGAAGTGTTTCAGAAGGCCATTAAAAACTCATCCAGCATCTCTCTTTATCTATAGCTGTAGACATTGGTAACGATAAAATGGATCTATTATTGCTTTTCTATTGTCTCTACCCTTTAGGTAAACAACACTCGTGTAAACACGACCCTTGCAGTGGATAGAATCGGGGATAAATAATAAGATATATGCATACTTTACACCCACATAGTATATGGAGAGGGTGTTTTCAAAAATTTGTGATCTTTAGGTTGCACTCCTGTAACTCAATCACTAGGTCACATGTTTGCCCGTAATACAAAAGAGAGCATCTGAACGTCAAATCATCTATTTGATCTGTCTATTGTGTGCACATATGCATACATGTATATATATACAAACACACTACATTCTATTTGTCTATGTTGTTCTGGGGAAACAAAAGCTTAAATAAGATCTTCAGTTAATCTGCTCACCACTTGCAAGGCGTCTCTTGACTCTCTTCTCTTCTTCAACTTGCTCAAGCAACGCTTCCAGCTCTGCTTCTGTCAAGCCCTCCAACCGCTTCTGCAAAACCACAATATCACCATTTTTTCCGTGTCAGGGAAAAGTGTAAGACTAAGACTACTCTAGTGAGAAAAAAGAAAATCAAAGTGAAATTACCTCCATGACTTTGTCTTCATAGTCACGTAGTTGTTGTACATACGTCATGTCCTTGTTCGAGACCCTGAAGATGTATGTTGATATCCATCCAACAGTTAAGCCCAAAACCAGAACCAACTGAACAACATTCCCAGCTTGTAAGGGATCAACTCCGCCAAACTGTGCAAGCCATCGTAGTAGAAAAAACAAACTTATGAGAGTTTGGTAATTAGATGAATGGAACCTATATGCCAGAGAAAAAAAACCAAAAATGAAATGGCGATAGAATAGACGATCTCCACCCAAATCACTTAAAATTCTTTTGAAACGTATAACTGACAATATATTGCCAAAAAGATATAGTAGCAGTATATCGCAGGATGAAGTTTTGAAATGCATAATAACAGAGAAAGGAGCCAAGCTACCTCCAATCCACTTTTCAAGCCTATGCCGAAAACAGTAAGTCCAATTCCAATCAATATAACATCTTTCCTTGTGTATCCAAATGGTGCCTGTTCCAGGAAGATGTAAGAGAAACAACTTAAATTCAAGTCAACAACAATATAATCATCCAAAGTGCCAAATTCAATATGTTATGAATGAATTCACAATTCTAACGGGGAAAAAGAATTTTTGGGGGGGGGGGGGGGGGGGGGGGGCGGGGTGGGTGCTCAACGTGAAGGGTAAGTTCACTTATCACAAACTGGTCATGCCTTAGCTTGAACAGAAGAGTCATCTTGACTGCCACGGGACTCTGACGAACCACTACAGCTGGGGATGGTGTAGTGTCCTTTATTAAACTTTGTGTAACTGGAATGTTTTCTCAAGAAAAGAGAAGTTTCCTTCTCATATAAGTGAAGTGGGATGTGATCTGCTGTAAATATAAATTGAAAATGAAGCACAATCAGATGAATCACAAGTTTAACCGTCAAAAAGCAATTAAAATGTGCATGGTTTCTCGAGTCTTGCCAAGAGATATTCAGAAGAATTAACAGAAAACATTTCTTCCAATAGGTCTACACAAGACTCATACTCACAGGAAGGTGGACCAAAATTTTCAATTTTCTACAACCATAAAAGGTGAAAATCCTTGTGAACTAAACGATGCATAAGCAGTTGATCACCATGTGATTGAAGTGGATAATATGCAATTTCATCCCAATTCAGTCATAAATATTCACAAGCATCACTCTTACGCTATAATCAAGCCGGAATCAACCCATTGTCATGATAAATATGTCAACCCGAATATGAACAACGATCACAATCTGTGTGCTTGAACTGAAATCTTCTCATAATTACAAACCACCAAAAGCTGAACTAATATAATGTTTTAATCACCACAAAACTAATGAAGCATGAATGGGTACACAGACATTAAATAAGGAGCGAATTCCAGCAACATCCTGTAAATCTATCAAGGAAAAAATGGGTTAAAAAGCTCCTAACTTCATCTTCAATACCAGGGCCTTGGTATTTCTGTACATCAAGGATTCAGGTCTACCATCATATATCAATCTTGACAAAATGTTCCCCACGATTCTAGCCCAAACTCAATTGTTCCAGAAACAACGCAAATATATTTCCAATAAAACAGAGAAAACCAAATAACAACACCAAAAGTCTGAAACATTTCAAATAGAGCAAGAGAAAGATCAACTGACCTCTAATGAAACCTCCCACAGATGCTACCTTAGGATGAAGAAGTGGAAAAGCTGAATTACCCATGTAGGAAATCGTCCCATTACTGCATAAAACACTGCAATTTGGATTTCCAAGCGAAAGATAAGCCATTCCTGTAATTAGGCTTCCCAAAAGTTAGACCCAAGTAAAAGATAGTCTCCTTTCGATCTCTTTGCTTTGATTTTAAGAACCCCACTTTGTTTTTTCCACTTCAAGTTCAATTAATTTTGAAAGAGAGGAATTTGAAGAAGGAGAAGAAGCAGCGCAAGGAGTACCTGGTACTCTTGTAGAGGAGAGCAGTGAGTGGCTGCTAGTTAGACTCGTGCTTCCCTCAATAGTCAATCCCTTCAATGCAAATGACAAATAATCTATATTATTAATAATTAGATTGATATTTTAACTCCGTTTAACAGAGCTTATTTACTGTTAAAATAAATTAATTTATAAATTGTGAAATATGTTTGACGAAACTTAAAACATAAATTAGTTTATAAACTCTAAAAAAGAAACTATTTAAATTTAATTTAAAAGATAAAATACATATTTTATAATATTATATATAATATCATCTTAATAATAAAATGAAAAAAAAAAAAACAAACATAAACTCTTAAATAAGTTTCAATTTAATTTTTTTCTTTTAAGCTTATTAGAGTTTATAAGCTAATTATAAGTTAGCTTATGTGATATGTTTTGACATATAATATGAAATGTAGTTCACCTTTATTTGGGCTCTAGTAGGCTAAAAAGGATATATTTCGGGCCTTGGGCTTATCTACATTTTAGCCCAAACGGAAGGCCTTATATCATGGTAGGCTTGGTCTCCTTTTTAGTTTGTTGAGCTAAAATTGAAGCTACAATACAATTGGAGGAAAGAAAAATTAATAAACATGAAATCTTTTTTTAATCAAGAATAATTTAAGAAGCATGTTCTTTTGAACAGTCCACTAAACTCAAACTCGGACAGGGTTAGACACGTGCAAACTTGCTCGATATGTTAGTTTGGCCGAGGCACAGAGCAAACCAATTGGAAATAACTGCGACAACAACTTAGAATCGAACTCCAAACTTCAGGTGAGATTATTTTCACCCTAAGTTTGGAGAAATAACCAGATAGACTATTACCAAGTGATAATTAATCAATAACATGACCCCACATATATTCTTTGCCACATATATTAATATGCTTTCTACTTTCTCTTCCTTTAAAAAAGCAAACAAGATACAAATATGATTAACTATTACTATAAAACAATGCATTATATTAATATATATGTATATGTTAAAGGAGGTAGGTGAGTAGCTGAATGGAATAAAATCAAAAGAGTTGCTTGTTACCATCTCCAATCATGAGTTTGGTGTTGTCTTATAGCAAAGTTTCTTACATTTGTCCAACCCTTCCTCCATCCCTCACCATGTGCTTCCCTTCATAAACAAATCCATTCAACACTTCCACTTGATAAACTCACTCCCCATTGCATCAAACTCTCCTCCATTTTCACTCCTCCAACCAACAAGTCTCCCACTAGCCCTATCTCTCTTTGGTGCACAAAGAATTTATGCAACTTTAAACCCTTCATTCCTCAATCACAAGATTCCTTCCTTTCTCTTATATATATACATACTAACACCTACACACATACATATATACATACATACATACATACATTTCTCTCTTCAATGGGGAATGCAGCTTCTTGTCTTCCTTCAGTTCTCTCCAATGGGGGAGTGAAGGTACTGTTTTGTGATGGAAATCTACAAATGTACACAAGACCAATCAAAGCAGCAGAGCTAATGGTGGAAAATCAAGGACAATTTGTTTGTGGGTCTACTGGTCTCAAAGTTGGTCAAAGGATTCAAGGTGTTTTAGCAGATGAAGAGCTAGAGAGGAGCCAATTCTACTTTCTTCTTCCAATGGAGCTTCTGTACTCTGTTCTTACACAAGAAGAACTGAATTCATTGACCAACAAGGCCACCAAAGCCGTCAAGCATGGTAATAATAATACAACTGGTTATAACAATTTTGGCAAGATTTTTCCAGTTCTTAGTGAGTTCTGCATGTTTCCGCCATCGGAAGAGAAGAAATCTGGAAGCGATATAGTTGTCGAGCCGGTTGAGAGGTACTCGAAGCAACGATCATGGAAGCCTGCCTTGGAAACCATTGTTGAAACTCCATGTACTAGAACTAGGCATCGATGATAATTATGAACAATTTCATATTTTATTTTTATTTTTTTGGAATAATGATGAGTTTTAAAATTATAATATTTTTGTTTGTTTTAAATAATCAAACTAAGTTTTAGTTGTCTAATAGCTGGTTCTAGCTGCATATATTTGTCCATAGATTGGACTTTTCATGTTAGAATCTTCATCCTCAACAAACCGTCGCTAAGCTTAGACAATTTAATTTTTTAATCTATCAATACTTTAGTAGCGGTTAAAACCGTCGCAGAGGATTTTAGCGGCGGTTTCAAAAAACATCGTAATAAGTACAGCGATACAGGTTATAGTGACACCTATAAAATCGTTGATAACATAACTTAACGACAGTTTTTTCTAGATATAGCGGCGGTTTAAACCCCCGCTATGACCCTATTTCTTGTAGTGAAATATTCAAACTGAGAAAGTACAAACACATATATATTCCGCTATAGAACAGCAGTTGAAGCACTATTAGGAAGCCAATACATTACATTGAAATTGAAGAATTTATTACAACAAAGCGACTGTCGTAGCAGTGGCTCAAATAATTGCAAATTCCCATGTTTGTCTTCGTCGCACAAAATTTCAACATTCTTCGTCGCAAAGTCAGAAATAGTCTGATGAATACGAGATGCTTCATATCCATGCATACCATTAGGTTTGATGCCTGCTGTTATTTCATACATACAATAAATTTGAAAATACAATTCATTATTTTATATGAATGTTTATTAAAGAAATAAAATAGTAAGGATTTTTATGACAAAAAGATATATCGTGTCCATTTGGTGTAACTTAATAAGCCGAGGGCAACGAAACCCCCTAGAGATATGAAAGCTTATAATAAACTCCAAAAAATAAGCTTCAAATTGAATCTTATTTAGAGTTTTTTTTTTTTTTTTTTTTTTTTTTGTAAAGATAATATTATAAACTTTTTGAATATTAATTGTAATTTTACTTATATAAATATCTTGTAATTTATAAGGTTATTTTAATAAAGAATATTTTTAATAATACTAAAGAAATTTATCAAAAAAAATAAAAACTTATAAAATAACAAACTATAACGATTTATATTGTTCTTATTTGTTGTGTAGTTTTTATTTTATCTTTTAAATTAAACTTAAAAAGATTTTTTCATAACTTATAAGCTAGCTAGCTAGCGTAAGGTATACGTTTGACCAAACGTCTAATAACTTATTTCATAGTTTATAAACTACAGCAAATTAGCTCTCTCTCAAATAAAGTCATCGAGTACCTACCTAGTTCAAGAATATTAACAAGATCAATACTTGTTGGTACAATCAAGCCAGTTTGGAAATAAATTATAGGTTCACGTGGAAAGCCAAAACATATTCCATGTCTCATCCATTGTATTCGCCAAAGCTCCATGTCAGCTGAATTGTTTTTAAAATACCTAACATCTTACCAAAATTTATGCATTGTGGGTAGTATCCCAAAAAACATTCCCCTCTGTTCGCACAAACCATCAATACATAACTCAATTTGTCAAATAAAACTTGTTATTGAAAAAGGCAAAATGTCATAATCTAAAGAATTTGAGAGGGATAAGAAGAAGAAAGAAGAGAGAAGAGAGAAGTAGAAGACGACGAGAGAGATGTTTAGCCCGAAAGCCCAATCCATCCACACGGTTTCATCATTTAATAGGTGGTTGAAAATAAGTTCATGAGTATAAACCACGTCCACATCACTAGGTTAATATATTTTTTTGTCACTGAAATATTTTCAAAATTTAAATTTGATAATCAAATGTTCAAATGTTGTAACTTAGAAATTGGAAGTTCAAATTTGTACTGATAATTTGGACATATTTTGACTCTTTGAGGCAGCCAACTTGTGTACGAGGAGTATTAAATTAATAAAATTATTTCCCACGTGGACTAATAATGTGTAAATAGTTTAAGATAAAATAAATTTAAAAAATTAAAAATGCCACATCATCTACATCTTCTTCCCCAATTCAAGCCCTCTCTCCACACCATCAAACTAAACATCCACGCCAACCACTTCCTGCAATGGCGACTCCGGTGAATGGTCCGACTCTCGAGTCCTCGCATGTCTGCTTGAAAAGGATGTCCAGTTTCAGCTCATCCCCATTAACATGTCCAAAGGGCGAACAAAAAAGCCCTGATTACCTCAAAATTCAGATAATGACTCGCTTTGTAAAATTTAAAGTTCAGAAGCACCCAAGATGATGGGTTTGGAGTACTCAACAGCACCCAGATCCAGATCCACGCCATTACTGTCTTTGAACTCAAAAGTCACAAATTCCGACCAGACTCCATTGTCACCGAGAAGCCCCATGAACCCTTCAACGGCATCGATTGTCTCGTCGACCATCGATGGAGGATGGGTTCAAGCGACGGGAATCTGATGGCTTTGGAGTACGTACAAGACGGGCTTTCCGGAGCCGGAATTAATTAAAATTTGGCTGAGTTACTAGTTTGAAACAAATTCGAATTTTTCATTATTAAATTATAACGTTTGAAATAAATCAAAATTTCACAAATCCTTCGATGATGAAAAGTTATCAGTAATAAATAAAAAAAAGCAACATCTTTTATCTATGCACTCACCATGATTCGAAACCCCTGTATTGGTGGCGTTTTAGTCTATTTACTATTCCGATACGGTGGAATCGGAATGTTATTTGCTTGCATCGGCCAGGTACCATGTTCTACGAACCATCTTTTGACAGGCTTTTGACACCTGTAGTTACGGACGTTACAGAATGACGGGGGCCATACAACGACGTTTTTGTAGAAAGGGTAATCCTGGTCTGCCATGATATTAAATACTAAGAATATGACTACGATTGTTGTAGATACCCGAATCTACAATCGTTGAATAGTCAACGTAATTTCTATGCAGGCCTTCTACAGCGGGATCCTGAGAAACAAAGCAAGGTTGAGATCGAAGGACTTGGGCACCAGTGGGGTACCTGCCAAAGAACCTCCGACGCTCAAGTCAGTAAACTGGAATTGGGTCGGTCAAAGCAAAGATATACGAATCATAAAATGTGAATGCTGATATGGAAATGATGGATGCAAAAAATGCCAGGCAGCTGTGAATGAACTGAGGGCTTAAGGAAGTGAAAGAGGGCGAGGGGTTTGAGTCTCTGAGAAAGATGCGTCCCCTTGCTCCCGAGGGGGAGGGGGCCTTTTATAGTTGGGTAGTCAACCGACCAATACTGACATATTGGGTACAGTTCACAGGCAGGTACGGGGAGGTGGTGTCGAGTGTCAGGACACGCGGCCTATTTTGGTTGGTTGAAGTCCGGAGTGTACAGTGGTCAGGCGGCTCGGTGTCAGAAGGTGGCTGAAGGCCGTCTGATACGACGTGCTAGGCTGTATGATTTGTCGGGGCCAGGTTCGACAGAGATCTCAGACGACCGTTACCTCAGGGGGCGGGGGTACGATAGAAGATAATGGTTTAGGTGCATGATCAACATGGTACGGGGTATATGCGTATGCAAATACATGTGAATATGATGCAAGACGCGTACCTGAGGTGTGAGTGGCTTTTGTCTCTTGACGATTAGTTACGTTAGACGTCTCCGGTTGAGGCGCTCCTTACTGAGCCGCTTAGGGCGCTCCTTACTGGGCCGCCTAGGGCGTTCCTTAATGGGCCGCCTGGGAAGCTCCTTAATGGACCGCCTGGGAAGCTTAATGTAGATGGGCTTGTGCGCCCTTTCATGGGCTGCCGAGGGCTTTGGATGTAGATGGGTGTTGACCGACCCACATTGCGTTGACCGTCGCCCAATATCGCTGGTTGAATCATCTGACAGTTTTTTGCCACTACAGTTTGTCCCCCACTCTCGGAGTTAGACGAAGTCTGACTGCGAGAGTAGTTCGCTGTTACTATTACGAGGTTTGTTCGAGTGGTTTTGCTAACATGGAATGTTGCTCAAGTGGTCATATTGGCCGACTTTCTTTGCTCAAGTGATCATGCTGACCGACTTGGATTGCTCAAGTGATTGTATCAATGAACTTGGATTGTTCAAGTGGTCATGTTGACCGACTTGGACCGCTCAAGTGGTCGTGTTTGACCGACTTGGGTTTGCTCAAGTGATTGTATTAATCAACTTGGATTGCTCAAGTGGTCACGTTGACCGACTTGGATTGCTCAAGTGGTCGTGTTTGACCGACTCGGGTTGCTCAAGTGATTGTATTAATCAACTTGGATTGCTCAAGTGGTCTCGTTGACCGACTTGGATCGCTCAAGTGGTCGTGTTTGACCGACTTGGGTTTGCTCAAGTGATTGTATTAATCAACTTGGATTGCTCAAGTGGTCTCGTTGACCGACTTGGATCGCTCAAGTGGTCGTGTTTGACCGACTTGGGTTTGCTCAAGTGATTGTATTAATCAACTTGGATTGCTCAAGTGGTCACGTTGACCGACTTGGATTGCTCAAGTGGCCTTGTGGACCGACTTGGTTTGCTCAAGTGGCGATGTCGACCGACTTGGTTGCTCAAGTGGCACTCTTGACCGACTTGGTTTGCTCAAGTGGCGCTGTTGACCGACTTGGTAACGGTATGTATCGAATGGTGTACGTTATGAAAGGATAGGCATTTAATGCATCGAGGGATCGTCTCTCGCGAATTGTCTGACGTGGCAAGCTGAGATTCGTGGTTTGTTGAAACGACGGGTTGGAAGAGGCGAGGATTTCGGGGGACGTGATTAATGGGCGCCGTTTCGTGAAACGGCGTGCCCCATCATGGGTTTTGTTTAAGACCGTTCTGCCCCTGGCTTCTTTAGTATAAATAGTGGGGTCCTCCTTAGTTTTACTTCATTCGTTTTAACCTTCACCTTTCTAGAGAGAGAAGGAGAGCGTTTTTAGAGAGAGAGGAAGTGTCTTTCCTTCGACTATCACCAGCCGTAGTTTCCTTTGTTTTCCATGAAGACGAAGATGTTGGGGCACAAGAAGGGTTCGTCTGTCAAAGTTCGTGCGTCTTCGAAGGAGGGCGGTCAAGTTGAGGCGGGATCTACCGCCGAAGAAGTGGATATACTAGAGTCTCTAAGGATTCTTCCTTCGATCCTCAATCCTGAGTCGTCGGTGGATGCGGAGTTTCTATCGAATTTAAGATCGGCGGCCAAGATACCGGACACCATAAGGCTTCGAGCGCCCAAATCATATGAGAAAGTTGACACTGATCGTGGGACGGAGGTGTCCCTTTACGGGATAATGTTCAGGATCGGTTTTAATTTCCCAGTTCCGCCGTTGTTGGGGGGAATTCTAAGCGAGTTAGGCATATCGCTTGGTCAATTCATGCCAAATTCTCTGAGAGTGATCTTGGGCGTTCAACATCTGAGTAGGAAGTTTAGCATCGAATTTCGTGTAGGAGATTTCCTCTCGATATACGGTTTCAAAGAGCACAAGGACGAGAAGGGGCGGTGCATGGTCGTTACGCGGAGGAACGTTCCTCCTATCATATTGGACTATACTTCAAACGATCACGATACTTGGAAGACCGAGTACTTTTTTGCCCAAGGGGCGGCCATGTTCGGCGCCGAGAGTTTCCCGATGCGTTGGGTAAAACCTTCAAGTAAGTATGTTTATTTCGACGTTCAATGACCAAGTTTTACAGTATCCGACTCACATTTTGTTCGTTCTGTAGTCCCAAAGGATCCGCCGAGGAAGAAGGGTCAAGAGGATCGTCCTACTATGGCGGCCGAGAAGATGAGGAATCTTCCTGACCATGAGAGGAGTTTAAAGAATATCATGGCGGAGCTCGTGCCTGATGTTGAAAAGTTTCCCAAGATCGTTGGTAAGGGTCAAGTCGAAATTAAATATGCGTTGCACATGTTTTGACTGTCCCTAAAATCGTGTTGTCTGTCAGGAGTCAAGAAGGCGTCGAAGGAAAGGGTGTTGAAGGCCAAAGTTACCGTCAATCAAGGGGCGCCACCACCTTGGGCGGCCGAGGTCGTCCCAGTACCAGGAGCGGACGAAGTGGTCGAGGTGGTTGATCTTCCTGAGCCGGTCGGGGCAACCAAGGTTGCTGAGCGAGTTACGGGTGAACGGGCGTCTAAGATAGATGAGGCGACCGAGGGGGAGATTTCGGTTGGGGAAGACGACGTCTACTTAACGGAGGGTTCTGCGCCACGAATAACTGTTGTAGCGTTGGAAGCGTCGAAGCATCCCCCACAGAAGTCGAAGAAGAAATCTGACGTCGGCAGAGGCCAAGCGTTGACTTCCCCCAAGGTGTTTAAGCCGTTCTATTCATTCAAGGAGTTAGCAAGGATGGCTCGATCGGAGGAGAGTGCGACGCAAAAAGGGATAGATTCAATTCTGGTTTATGAGGAGACTCCTGTGGCGGAGGACGTTGAGGGTATGGCCGCGTGGGCGGCCAAGATGAGGGCAGAGGCGATGGTTAGTGAGGAGGAGGAAGCGGCAATGAAGCGGAACATTTCGACGAGCGGTCCCGAGTTAGAGATTACGGAAGCGGATGCGGACGTGGACGAACAAGATGTTGATGAAAGGATTAAGCGGGCGATGGGGGAAGAGGACGAAAAGAGGAGAAAAGAAAGTCGGACGAAGAAAGGGTTAGATAGGGAAAAGGGTATAGTGGAGGATCAAGAGAAGGAAGCGAAGAAGAAGCGGAAGCGGGGATCCGAGGGTTATGTTAGGGCGAGCAAGAGGGCTCGCATTTTCAGAAGAATCGAATGCTCGTTTCCTGCGCTGGCATCGGCGCACGATCATCCCCCGATGCTTCCTACTGACACACGCCGCCTTCTTTTTCCCAGAGATAGGCAAATTTTTGAGCGAAAGGGCTTGGCTAGGGTGGTTCGTGAGTCAGTTCATGATTCTTTTAAGCTTCTGCAAAGTAGCCTCTTCGTCGAGGACGAAATAGCGCGGTTGCGGGCTGAGTTGGGCAAGTCTAGGGAAGAGGCGGAAGAATTGAAGATATCGGTCGATCAAGCCAATAGTCGGGCGGAAACAGCGGAGGCCACTCTTGCTTCGACCGCCACTAGCGTCGCACTGGAAATGGAGATGTTAAGAGCGGAGGTTGAGCGAGTTAGGGCGGACGAACAAAGCGCGAGGGTGAGTGAAGCCAGGATCGTAGAAGAATTGAAAATTGCTGATGAACAAATCCTTGCTTTAAAAAAGTATAAGTCTGAGATGGACGTTGCTCTAGAAGAGTACCAGGCGGCGAAAGACTTAGCAGATGAGATGCGGAAAAAGCTGACGAATCAGCTCTCGATTTCTGAAAGGGAGAGAATAGACGCCTTAGCAAATGTTCAGCGGGCAGAATCTGACTTAGCGGCTCTTAAGAGCAAAATGGCCAAGAAAACCAAGAAATGGCACAAGCGAAAGGCTAAACTTGACAGCAAACTTAAGGCGGCGGAGGCAGAAAGGTTGACGATCGAAGCTGATCATACTGAGAAGGTGAAGATTGTCGGGGGTGTGGCAGGTGCCTTGGCTCGTCTTGAAATGCTAAAGGATTATAGGGATGGACGGGAAGCAACTTGGGATTTGGCGGGCGAGATAGCTGATTGCGAAATTGTACTAAAGAAGTTCGGCCACTTGTACAAGCCCATTGGAGGCGGCGAGGGGCTCAGCGAGGAGCCTGGAGAAGGTGCTGAAGAGGAAGAGGACGAGGTTGGTGTAGACGGAGGCGATGAAGGTGCTGATGACGGTAGGGATGATGAAAGAGTGGGCGATCAAGGCAAGCGCGGAGTTGGGGATCGGGATGATCCTAAGTAAATTTGTACTTAGCAATACTTCGATCCCTTGTACCTAGTAATTTTGATATATGACAATGGCTTTTGTTTATTTGATTGGCTCTCGATTTCTATTACCAACTCTGCCAATTTCGTCATGCGCCGTTGTTTGTTTTTGTTGAGCGTCGTTATCCCATATCTCCGTCATTTTCACGCCGCTGCCGCTTCTGTTGTGCGTTCTTCCGTGATTTTTATTGAGCGTCATTATCTTTTTATCGTACTGGCGGACGTCGTCGCCTTTAAACTTCGTTATTTTTGCGTTGGTGAGTGTCACTGTCTTTGAGCCTTGTTGCTTTCGTACCTGCGTTTCACATATAAAAGTGAGGGTTGGTCGACGGCGAACCGTCGACCCTCCGACGCTCAAGTCAGTACAATATTCAAAATGAAATTGGAAAGAATAAAAAAAAAGAAATTTTGAGGAGAGTACTGATGAACGCCATCATCTTTGAGCTTTGTTACTTTCGTGTTGATGAGCGCCATTGTCTTTGAGCCTTGTTACTCTCGTCCCTGTGTTTCAAAGATAAACGTGAGGGTTGGTCGACGGCGAACCGTCGACCCTCCGACGCTCAAGTCAGTACAACGTTCAAAATGAAATTGGAATAAAAAATAAGCTAAGTTTGAGGAAGATAAATGTATATGTACTATCCCCCGTTTTTTTTTTATTTTTTTTTATTTTTTATTTTTATTTGGGCGTAAAACTTAAGAATGATAAAATTTCAGGTGGATGGCGTTCCAGCTGTTGGGAATGTTTCGGCCGTCCCTGTCTTGAAGTTTATAGGCACCGTGCCCTACAACTTTAGTAATCTGATATGGACCTTCCCAGTTTGGTCCCAATTTTCCGGCTCCAACTTCTTTTGTATTCTGAAACACTTTCCGAAGGACTCGATCCCCAACCTTGAACTCTCTGGTGCGGACGTGTTTGTTGAAGTGTTGGGCAACTCTGGTCTGATAGGCCGCCGTTCTGGTAAGCGCCGTTTCCCTTAATTCATCGATGGTGTCAAGTTGGTCATTCAATTGTTCCCAGTTAGTTTCTTCGTTCACCCATTGTTCCCAGTTAGTTTCTGCTGCTGATGTTCCGGTCTATCCAAACCTGGTGCGTGCATTCTATCGCACCGTGGAAGCAACAGGGACTGGCCTCTACCAAGCTATATTGCCTTCCGGGATGATTACTTTTTCTGCTGCTGATGTTAGTGCCAGTATTGGACATCCTACTTCCCAGCCTCCTGATAGTGGTTTCCAGCCACCTATTCCTTCTGCCCAGCTGGAAAATCATGAGTGGATTGTCCAACATTTTACTGGTCGGCGGGGAAAATTTGTTCGGAAATCTGCTCTTCCGCAGGTTATGTATCTTGTGGACCGGCTAGTGCATGGTAACTTATGGCCAACTGGGCACCAGAGTGAGAGGAGGGAGGAGGCATTGGAGATTCTTTATTGTATCTGGACTGGTACTTGGTTTGATCTTGGTCACTATTATATTCAGTCCTTTTTGGCTATCCGTAGGAGCGTGGAGGACACCAAAGTCAAGGTGAAGAGGCTCTTTCTGCCGCGGATCATCACTCGCTTGCTGACATATCTCCAGGTGCTACCTCTGACTCTGCAGTCTGTCTCTCTTCCCATGGAGGCGTATGATTTGAGCAACTGGCGTATTAGTATAGCTCGTATTCGCTCTGCCCCTGCTGGGAGAGCTCGATATGCTCCGGGTGTGCAGCAGTTTGCGGAGGAGGACGAGGATGACGAGGAGGAGGATACCGCTCCGAGTGATGCCGATGCTGCTGATCATGATACTCGGATCAAGGAGATGAGCGACCAGCTGACTCGTCTTGAGCACACTTTCCAGTCTCATGCTGAGTATGTAAAGCAGCAGTTCCAGACTCAGGGTCAGCAGATTACTGATGTCCTATCCATGCTCCAGGAGATGCGGCGCGACAAAAATCTCACTTATGTTCGCCGCAAGATCTCTGGTGGACCCACTCAGTAGTTTCCTCTGCAGGTTGTATTGTTCTACGCTTGTCATCCATTTTATTTTGTCCCGATTATTCCTCTCTTATGCTTTGAGGACAAAGCTTGTTCTAACAGTGGGGTGGTTGGGTAGTCTTATTTTATGCTGCTGTTATTAAGGTCAAGTACTATGGATGATGCCCTCTTATTTTCTGTTAATCTGTGCGTGGATAGACTCCCTTATGTTTCATATTTAAGTTGCGAACCCATCTTGTCCCCTTATATGCTTGAGGAATCATTGATGCCTACTTGATTATTTACGAAATTGATTCACTTGCATTGAAATGTAGTGGGGTATGACTTGGTTGGATATATGTGTTGAATGTGGATTTTCTCTTAGATGAGCTAGAACATCATTTCAGTAATATCATTGGCACTAGTTATTTGTATACAAGTAAAAAAAAAAAAAAAAAAAAAAAAAAAAAGCTTGAAAATGATGAAAATCATGTTCCGCTCATGTGTTTTTGCTGAGTAACCGGGGCTCTTGTCTAACCAACTTGAGTTTCGCGTAAAAAGGTGAGGCAGTCATGATGAACATACTAGGCCTGCTTAACTTCGAAACCTTGTCAACTCGAGAAATTGATCCGAGGGGTGCTTTGTCACCTAATGCCCTAAACCTACTGGTTGGGAGTCATTGGTTGAGAACTCGCTACATGGGTTGACTAGAAAGTTTAATGGAGTGAGCATTGCACGGTTCTAGATAAAAAAAAAAAGAGAAAACCTTTAGACAGAGTAGTATGTATATAAATAAATGTGCCTTGGTATCATTGTTTGGTTGTTCTTGGGATTCTTGGAATGTGACTATGTTTAGCATGTATAAACTCTTGGAAGCCACATTTTTATGCATTTCCTCTTAGCACTGCATGCCATCTAAAAAAAAAAAAAAATATTTAATTGAGTAGGCTGAAAATTTTCCATGAGTATATCATGCGGATGAAGTGTGGGGTGTTTGATATCTTGAGACTGAAACGTTTGTGGGTGTCGTTCTTGTAAGCCCTCAGGAGACACAACTCCTCCACTAGGGACACCTAGGGGTTTAAAGGCTTGTTGCATATGCTAAATGCAACCGCGATTCCTGCGTTAGTGAGTTAAGATGTTAGTGGTACATGTACTTAATCTAGTTTTACTTGAGGACAAGTAAGGTTTAAGTGTGGGGTGTTTGATAGGTGTGATAATACCTATTGTTTTTGGTAGGAATCTCCCCCTCTTAAGCTTCATTTAAATAAATAATGAGTGTATTTATGTTTTGATTTGTATTTTTTGATAGGTTGATTGCGGTTTGGATGAAAAGTGATGAAAAAAGGGCTGAACTGAAGAAAATGTCCACCGACCTTCGTGTGTTCAAATACTTATAACTTTTTGTCACGTTATCGGAATCAAGCGAAATAAAAGGCATTGGAAACTAGACATCTCAAGCTTTCCGTAGACGCTAAAATCGTGCAAATCGGACGTCGTATGGAGATTTTGGAATCATTCCACGCCTAGGCGCAATATTTGTGCACGCCCAGTATCACTTGTGCACGCCCAGTCCAGCGAGTTGGGGCGTGAATTTGAAGTTGTGCACGCCTAGGATTGCGCCTAGGCGTGCGCCTAGGCGTGGTGCGCCTAGGCGTGAATACAACGCGCCTAGGCGCACAAGACAGTTTTTTGGGATGTTTTAATTCGCGAACTTGCCGAGCCGCACGACACTTTTTAACCTAGAACTGATTTTCTGGGGAGCGAAACCAGAGGGGGAAGGCGATTCTTGGAGCTAGGAGGAGAGATTCTTCAGCTCAACTTGGATCTACTCAACTAATTGGGTTTATTCATGATTTTCTCATCTCTCCTTTTGTGTTTTTCTCTCATTATGTGTAACTAAACCTCTTTGCCAAGGCTAGGTTGAAGCCTTGGGTTTGATGACTTTGTTTATGACTTGATTTACATATATATGAGTTGATTTGGGTATAAATCTTGTGTTTCTATGTTTGATTGTAATTTCTTCATGCTTGTGGTGTTTGGCCAACACTTTAGGTTTTTGGATGAAATTGTTTGGAGAATTTGCTTAGACAATAATATGTCAAGTAGATTATGCTTCTTGAAACACTTGATTATGAATGTGTCTCCCTTTAATTAGGTGACAATTTGTATGAATTCTAATCTCCATAGAACTCCATGAATTCCTATGCATGTTTAGACCAATAAGATGGCTAGAATGTATTTAGGAATATCCGACCTAGACCAATAAGATGGCTAGTAATCGATTTTAGGGAGACTTGGCTTAAGTGCGCTAAAACCGACTTAGGTACGGATTCGTTATGCCCGAATTAGCAAATATGTGTGTGAATTTGTGTCATTGCAAGTCATTTCCCAAGGGGGATTCCAAAGCCTTGGTGTTCATCTCATATTCGTTAACTCATCTCATTTGCATTAGTTGCATCTTTATTCTAAGAAAATACCAAAAACACTTTGCTATTTGCTTGTTTTAGTTTAATTACCAAACCAAACAATCTTGAGTTGAACTTTACTTTTGATTGCATTTTCCATATATACATACAAATATACATTTGGATTAGACATAACACCGTCCCTGTGGATTCGACCCTTGCTTATCATTGTGCTGTAGTCGCCGACTAGTACACTTGCTAGTAAGGTTAATTTAGACCCAACAAGTTTATGGCGCCGTTGCCGGGGACGGTTGCTTATATTTGATCCATTCTTGTTTATATACATAGATACTTACATACTTAGTTTAGCTCTTTCTTACTTGATAATTAGTGATCCTTATACTTTTCTTTCTTGTTTGTAGTTCATGCAAGGAAGGCGTTCTCAAGATACAGAAATTCTTCCTGTTGATCTAGACTTGGGACGTGCACGAAGGAACAAGAGAGACAAGGATTTTCTTGAGGAGAAATCTTCCACTCGTTCTATCTCTCCTCCTATATCCAGCTCTAGTTCATCTAGTGACAACATTTTGGGAGAACATTCTGAACAGGAGAGCATGGCTGAAAATCGTGAGGAAGTTGGCAACAATGCCAACAATGCAAATGCTCCTGTTACCATCATGGACTACTCTATGCCACAATTCTCTACTAGACAATCTTGCATCGTATTACCAATCATTCCGCCAAATCTATCTTATGAGCTTAAATGTCATGTGATTAACATGCTCCCATCATTCTCAGGAGCGGAAAATCAAGATGCTAGTGATCACATTGATAATTTTCTGGAGATTTGTGGCACTCAAAAAATTCAAGGCATATCTGAAGAGTTCATACGGTTGAAGCTATTTCCTTTTTCTCTTAAGGAAAGTGCTAAGATCTGGTTCAAGACTCTGCCACCAAATTCTATCACTTCTTGGGATCAACTTTCTGCTAAGTTTATTCAGAAGTTCTATACTCAGTCAAGGACACAGAGGCTCAGGGATCAGATTTTCCATTTCAGGCAGAACAAGGGAGAACCACTTTTTAAGGCTTGGGAGCGATATAAAACTTTATTGATTGGTTGCCCACATCATCAATTCTTGCCATGGCAGATTATATCATACTTTTACCAACATCTGGCTGATGAATGCCGCCATAGGTTAGATGCAGCTGCTGGAGGAAATATTATGGCTAAGGAACCGACTGAAGCCAATGAAATTATTGAGACTGTGGTAGCAAATTCCTCACAATGGGATAATCGTGATCTTGATGCTCCTAGACACATGGTTTATGAGGCTAGTGCTTCAAATTCAGAGATGGCATCTGTGGCTAGGAAATTGGATGCGGTAGTAACTTTGCTGAGCAGAAATTTGGAGCCTTGTGGCATTTGTGGAGGCACCGATCATCCTACTCATGTATGTTCTAGAAGTGGGACATTTCCTGAAGCTGAAGTTAATGCAGTTCAACCTTTTCATAGGCAGCAGAATGATCCATTTTCTCACACATATAACCCAGGATGGAAGAATCACCCAAATTTCTCCTATGCTTCATCCCAGAATTTCAATCAAGGGCCCAGACCTTGGCAAGCTCCACGACAAGGACCACCTTCTCAAGATGCAAAGAAGTCTGCTATGGAGGACCTTATCACCCAACTTGCTCAATCACAAGTCACAATGCAGCATTCCCAAGCAGAGATGAGCAATTCAATGTCTCAGTTGCAACAAACTGTTTCCAGTAATACTCAGTCCATCGCAAAGCTTGAAATGCAAGTAGGACAACTTGCAAATGCCTTGAGTGAAAGACAGCCAGGAAAGCTGCCGAGTCAACCTGAGGTAAATCCTAAACAGTATGAGGATGCTAATGCTATTACTGTTTTGCGAAGTGGGAAAAATGTGGATAACAAGATTGAGTATAAAAAGCTTGAAGGTGAGAATCATGATGAGCCTATAGTGGTGGAGCCAAGTGTTTTCAAAATACCTCATGTTGAGAAAGAAAAGCCGGAAGTAGAAGAGTATATTCCAAAAGTGCCTTTTCCATCTCGTCTTGCACCGGCTAAGAAAAGCAAGTATAATCGGGATATTTTTGAAGTTTTGAAGAAAGTGGAGATTAATATTCCACTCATTGAGGCAATTAAGTCTATTCCCGCATATGCAAAATTTTTGAAGGAGTTGTGCACTAATAAAAGGAAGATAGGTGATCATGAAGAAGTATTTCTCTCCGAAGAAACGAGTGCTATTTTACAAAAGAAGCTCCCGCCCAAATTAAAAGATCCGGGTAGCTTTACCATTCCTTGTATTATTGGAGAGAAAGAAATTGAAAAGGCCTTGATGGATCTTGGTGCAAGTGTAAATATCATGCCTTATTCTGTTTACACTACTTTGAAGATAGGTGAGTTGAAACCAACTTCAGTCACTCTCCAACTAGCTGATCGCTCTTTAGTGCATCCTTTTGGGTTAGTTGAAGATGTTTTAGTAAAGGTGGGTGAGTTTGTTATTCCGGTGGATTTTCTGGTGCTTGATATGGAGGGTGAACCTAATCCGACAAGAGATGTACCACTCATTCTAGGCCGCGGTTTTATGGCTACCACAAAGACCATTATAGATGTGGAAAAGGGCATGCTCACAATGACAGTCTTTGACAAGACCATTGAGTTCAAAATTTTTAAGGCTATGAAGAGTCCGGATGTCATTAGAGAATGCCTTCATGTTGATATGGTAGGCCATGAGAGAGTGAATTTATTGACAAAAACGGCTTCAAGTGATGAGGGTGTTGAATATGTGGATGGTGATAGCAATGAAGGCAAAAAGACCCCATCATCGCCAATATCCAACGAGCTCGTGGCTACTTCCCTTGTTACTAGCAAGCTATCTCCAACTTTGAAAGGCGTGCGGACAAGAGCAAGGAAGTTGAAAAAGGCACGATCCAAAACAATGTTGAGAGGTAAAGCGAGTGCTCCTTTTGAGACATTGAAATTGTCTATCCATGGTACTTTCACGATAGCGAATTCTAAGATAGAAAAAGGGTGGAAATTTGTGGCTCGCCGACTTGAATTCTGTGGGCCAAATGTTTCGGGGATTTTGAATGGAAAGTATCCTGTGCACCATCCTTCTTGATTTGTTTCACAAGAATTGTTGTGAAGGTGTTGAGGCTTGTGGTGATTTCTCAAATCAGGTTGTCTCTCTCCTTATCTAAAACAAGTGTTGTGTTTAAGCTTTCTCCCTCCCTTTATTTATTTGCATTGATGACCATGCATGTTCTTAAAGTTTGGGGTGAGAGTTTGCTTAAATTGTTAAGTGTTGATGCATACATGGTTGATTTTGTAGGTACAACTACGTCTGGCTGAAGACATTAAACTTAGCGCTATTTGGGAGGCAACCCAATGCAGTATATCCTTTTGTGTATTTTTATTGGCAAAATTTTGTGTGGATGTTAGTTTGCATGTGCTGGAATCTGGCTGCAGGAAAATTGAAATTTCTGGGCAATATGTTACAGCCAGACCACGCCTAGGCGCAGCTTATCCACGCCTAGGCGTACACCACGCCTAGGCGCAGATTATCCATGCCTAGGCGTATACCACGCCTAGGCGCAGCTTATCCACGCCTAGGCGTGTATATATATAAAAAATAAAAAAAAATATAAAAAAAAATAAAAAACCAAATCTTGATTATATACCACACAAACTGTACACTCACTCACATACCCACGCCGAGCTCTCTCTTTACCGCATGCCTAGGCGCACCTCTCCAATCCTCGCCTAAGCGACAGTCTAAGCGCATCAGGTATGTAATAGTTTCTTCCACATCTGGTCTTTTGTGATCTTTGAGTTCTAAGCTTGCTCTATTCCAAGCAAGAATTGAAGTGAGAGAATTGCCAAGTTTGGCAATGGCATCTCCTAATTTTTGGAGTTTAGGGCTAAAGTAAGGGATATCTTGGTTGATTCTCTCATTCTGAGTCATGTAGGACGTATGGGCTGCCTGATCTGCTGTTTTTGTATACAAATTGTGGGATTTGGAGCTTGAAGCTCGGGTTGCCATGGCAACCCGTGCGTGTTGGGGAAGAAGGGACCACGCCTAGGCTCTGTTCCTTCACGCCTAGGCGTGACTTCGCCTAGGCGCTGTTCCCTCACGCCTAGGCGTGACTTTGCCTAGGCGCGGTTACCTCACGCCTAGGCGTGACTTCGCCTTTCATTATTCCATCGTTTTCATCTTTCTGTGCAGTAATGCGTTTATGATTATCCCTGCGATTCTTAATTGTTGTACATTGCTTTTGCAGGAATTATGCCGCGACAAAAGATATTGGCAACCATGCGCAAGAAGCGCACTTCTCAGTCTACAACACCTCAGCCACCTCATGCAGCAGAGGGGTCTACTTCTGGAGCTGCCACTGATTACTTTGACATTGCTACTCTTGTGCCGGAGATATATTTATCAGCTGATCTGTTGAACAAGGTTGGGGTAAGAAGTGAGCCTTTCGGCCGGCTCTGCCACTTTTGTTCTTTCATTGCTTCCCCGGATGTTTCTGCTGCTGATGTTCCGGTCTATCCAAACCTGGTGCGTGCATTCTATCGCACCGTGGAAGCAACAGGGACTGGCCTCTACCAAGCTATATTGCCTTCCGGGATGATTACTTTTTCTGCTGCTGATGTTAGTGCCAGTATTGGACATCCTACTTCCCAGCCTCCTGATAGTGGTTTCCAGCCACCTATTCCTTCTGCCCAGCTGGAAAATCATGAGTGGATTGTCCAACATTTTACTGGTCGGCGGGGAAAATTTGTTCGGAAATCTGCTCTTCCGCAGGTTATGTATCTTGTGGACCGGCTAGTGCATGGTAACTTATGGCCAACTGGGCACCAGAGTGAGAGGAGGGAGGAGGCATTGGAGATTCTTTATTGTATCTGGACTGGTACTTGGTTTGATCTTGGCCACTATTATATTCAGTCCTTTTTGGCTATCCGTAGGAGCGTGGAGGACACCAAAGTCAAGGTGAAGAGGCTCTTTCTGCCGCGGATCATCACTCGCTTGCTGACATATCTCCAGGTGCTACCTCTGACTCTGCAGTCTGTCTCTCTTCCCATGGAGGCGTATGATTTGAGCAACTGGCGTATTAGTATAGCTCGTATTCGCTCTGCCCCTGCTGGGAGAGCTCGATATGCTCCGGGTGTGCAGCAGTTTGCGGAGGAGGACGAGGATGACGAGGAGGAGGATACCGCTCCGAGTGATGCCGATGCTGCTGATCATGATACTCGGATCAAGGAGATGAGCGACCAGCTGACTCGTCTTGAGCACACTTTCCAGTCTCATGCTGAGTATGTAAAGCAGCAGTTCCAGACTCAGGGTCAGCAGATTACTGATGTCCTATCCATGCTCCAGGAGATGCGGCGCGACAAAAATCTCACTTATGTTCGCCGCAAGATCTCTGGTGGACCCACTCAGTAGTTTCCTCTGCAGGTTGTATTGTTCTACGCTTGTCATCCATTTTATTTTGTCCCGATTATTCCTCTCTTATGCTTTGAGGACAAAGCTTGTTCTAACAGTGGGGTGGTTGGGTAGTCTTATTTTATGCTGCTGTTATTAAGGTCAAGTACTATGGATGATGCCCTCTTATTTTCTGTTAATCTGTGCGTGGATAGACTCCCTTATGTTTCATATTTAAGTTGCGAACCCATCTTGTCCCCTTATATGCTTGAGGAATCATTGATGCCTACTTGATTATTTACGAAATTGATTCACTTGCATTGAAATGTAGTGGGGTATGACTTGGTTGGATATATGTGTTGAATGTGGATTTTCTCTTAGATGAGCTAGAACATCATTTCAGTAATATCATTGGCACTAGTTATTTGTATACAAGTAAAAAAAAAAAAAAAAAAAAAAAAAAAAAAGCTTGAAAATGATGAAAATCATGTTCCGCTCATGTGTTTTTGCTGAGTAACCGGGGCTCTTGTCTAACCAACTTGAGTTTCGCGTAAAAAGGTGAGGCAGTCATGATGAACATACTAGGCCTGCTTAACTTCGAAACCTTGTCAACTCGAGAAATTGATCCGAGGGGTGCTTTGTCACCTAATGCCCTAAACCTACTGGTTGGGAGTCATTGGTTGAGAACTCGCTACATGGGTTGACTAGAAAGTTTAATGGAGTGAGCATTGCACGGTTCTAGATAAAAAAAAAAAGAGAAAACCTTTAGACAGAGTAGTATGTATATAAATAAATGTGCCTTGGTATCATTGTTTGGTTGTTCTTGGGATTCTTGGAATGTGACTATGTTTAGCATGTATAAACTCTTGGAAGCCACATTTTTATGCATTTCCTCTTAGCATTGCATGCCATCTAAAAAAAAAAAAAATATATTTAATTGAGTAGGCTGAAAATTTTCCATGAGTATATCATGCGGATGAAGTGTGGGGTGTTTGATATCTTGAGACTGAAACGTTTGTGGGTGTCGTTCTTGTAAGCCCTCAGGAGACACAACTCCTCCACTAGGGACACCTAGGGGTTTAAAGGCTTGTTGCATATGCTAAATGCAACCGCGATTCCTGCGTTAGTGAGTTAAGATGTTAGTGGTACATGTACTTAATCTAGTTTTACTTGAGGACAAGTAAGGTTTAAGTGTGGGGTGTTTGATAGGTGTGATAATACCTATTGTTTTTGGTAGGAATCTCCCCCTCTTAAGCTTCATTTAAATAAATAATGAGTGTATTTATGTTTTGATTTGTATTTTTTGATAGGTTGATTGCGGTTTGGATGAAAAGTGATGAAAAAAGGGCTGAACTGAAGAAAATGTCCACCGACCTTCGTGTGTTCAAATACTTATAACTTTTTGTCACGTTATCGGAATCAAGCGAAATAAAAGGCATTGGAAACTAGACATCTCAAGCTTTCCGTAGACGCTAAAATCGTGCAAATCGGACGTCGTATGGAGATTTTGGAATCATTCCACGCCTAGGCGCAATATTTGTGCACGCCCAGTATCACTTGTGCACGCCCAGTCCAGCGAGTTGGGGCGTGAATTTGAAGTTGTGCACGCCTAGGATTGCGCCTAGGCGTGCGCCTAGGCGTGGTGCGCCTAGGCGTGAATACAACGCGCCTAGGCGTGAATACAACGCGCCTAGGCGCACAAGATAGTTTTTTGGGATGTTTTAATTCGCGAACTTGCCGAGCCGCACGACACTTTTTAACCTAGAACTGATTTTCTGGGGAGCGAAACCAGAGGGGGAAGGCGATTCTTGGAGCTAGGAGGAGAGATTCTTCAGCTCAACTTGGATCTACTCAACTAATTGGGTTTATTCATGATTTTCTCATCTCTCCTTTTGTGTTTTTCTCTCATTATGTGTAACTAAACCTCTTTGCCAAGGCTAGGTTGAAGCCTTGGGTTTGATGACTTTGTTTATGACTTGATTTACATATATATGAGTTGATTTGGGTATAAATCTTGTGTTTCTATGTTTGATTGTAATTTCTTCATGCTTGTGGTGTTTGGCCAACACTTTAGGTTTTTGGATGAAATTGTTTGGAGAATTTGCTTAGACAATAATATGTCAAGTAGATTATGCTTCTTGAAACACTTGATTATGAATGTGTCTCCCTTTAATTAGGTGACAATTTGTATGAATTCTAATCTCCATAGAACTCCATGAATTCCTATGCATGTTTAGACCAATAAGATGGCTAGAATGTATTTAGGAATATCCGACCTAGACCAATAAGATGGCTAGTAATCGATTTTAGGGAGACTTGGCTTAAGTGCGCTAAAACCGACTTAGGTACGGATTCGTTATGCCCGAATTAGCAAATATGTGTGTGAATTTGTGTCATTGCAAGTCATTTCCCAAGGGGGATTCCAAAGCCTTGGTGTTCATCTCATATTCGTTAACTCATCTCATTTGCATTAGTTGCATCTTTATTCTAAGAAAATACCAAAAACACTTTGCTATTTGCTTGTTTTAGTTTAATTACCAAACCAAACAATCTTGAGTTGAACTTTACTTTTGATTGCATTTTCCATATATACATACAAATATACATTTGGATTAGACATAACACCGTCCCTGTGGATTCGACCCTTGCTTATCATTGTGCTGTAGTCGCCGACTAGTACACTTGCTAGTAAGGTTAATTTAGACCCAACAGATGCCTCGTTGAGTTACGATATAGCCCAGGAACTTCCCAGCGGTTACTCCGAATGAGCACTTGGTGGGATTCAGTTTCATGCCATATTTGATCAATAAGTCGAACGCCTGCTGTAAATGGTGCATGTGTTGCTCAGCGACCAATGATTTGACTAACATGTCATCAATATATACTTCCATTGTGTCTCCTAGTAATCCGGCGAACATTCGGTTGACAAGTCGTTGGTATGTCGCGCCAGCATTTTTTAATCCGAAGGGCATTACTTTGTAACAAAAAATGCCCCTTTCTGTGACGAACGCGGTTTTTTCTTGATCATCGGGATGCATGAGGATCTGGTTATATCCGGAGAAGGCGTCCATGAAACTCAACAGTTCGTGGCCAGCCGTGGCGTCGACCATCATATCAATGTGAGGTAGGGGGAACGGATCTTTTGGGCAAGCTTTGTTGAGATCGGTAAAGTCTATGCAGACTCGCCATTTGCCGTTCTTCTTCTTCACTACCACCACGTTCGCCAACCAATCGGGATAATTCACTTCTCTGACGAAACCATTATCAATCAGGTGCTGAACTTCTTCGTTAATGATTCGATTTCTTTCAGGGGCGAACTTCCTCCGTTTCTGTTTGACCGGCGAGTGATCGGGGTCTACTCTTAAACGGTGCATGGCCACGTTTGGGTCGACTCCCGTCATATCAGCATGAGACCAAGCGAAGCAGTGTCGGTGCTGGGACAGAAAGGTGATCAATTTTCCTCGCAACTCGGGAGGCAAGCGGGCTCCAATTTGAACCTTCTGTTCGGGGAACTCCGGAGAGATCGAAACTTCGTCTAACTCCTCCACTTCGGGCGTATTTTGCCCGCCGGAGTCGGACGATTGCTGTAATTGCTATAACTGCTCTTTCTTCTTTTTGAGGCCATTCTGGTAACATTCTCTAGATGCCAATTGTTCACCGTAGATTTCTTTGATTCCGGCGGCCGTTGGGAATTTGACGACTTGATGATAAGTTGACGGGACTGCTTTCATCTCATGAATCCACGGACGCCCAAGGATTATGTTGAATGGTGAGTGACGATCAAGGACGAGGAACTTCGTTTGGCAATTGACCCCACCGGCATATACGGGCAATGCTATTTCGCCTTCGGTGAACTTTTGTTCTCCGCCGAATCCGATTAGGATCGTCGATCGTCGTACAACGTGATTTTCATCAATGTTCATCTTTTTAAGGGTGCTCAGCATCAAGACGTTCGCCGAACTGCCGTTGTCGATTAACACCCGTTTAATTATGCAATTTGCTACCTGAATGGAGATGACAAGGGCGTCGTGGTGTGGATCTAACAGATCGGTGGCTTCACTATCGGTAAACATGATCACCTGATCGGAAGGAGTCTTCATCAGCCGTCCCTTCCTTGCGTCGGGATTAATGGCGGCTCTTGCACTTCTTTTGGCGGCCGAGTGAGAAATTCCACTAATCTCTGAACCCCCAATGATGACCGCAATAGTTTCAGTGGGCTCCGGTATACCGTCCTCTGCGGCCTTTTCCTTTCTTTTTGCTAAGAGAGCTTTTCCTCTTTCGGTCAGCAAGTCGTGCAAATGGCCGCGATTGACCAAATCCTTTACTTCGTAAAGTAAGGCCTTGCATTCGGTGGTTTTGTGCCCATGGACTTGATGAAAGCCGCACCATTTAGTGGTGTCTTTTTCTCTTCCGTCGGTGTTCTTTAACGGCCATTTCACTTTCTCTCCCATTTTTTTGAGTACAAGTACTGTCTCGTCATGTGCGATACTTAAGTTGTATTCGGGCGCATTTTCGTAGTATTCTCGTCTGTTGAATCCCCTGTTGAACGGTCGGGAGTGGGCAGTGTTTCTTGGCGGTGGAGGCGCTGGTTGTTCTTCTCTTCTGCCGCGCTTCTCTCTATCATTGTTCGGCGGGGTCGGTCGCCGTCGGGCATCCTCTTCCCATCTGATTTGGATTGTTGCGCGGGCTAGAGCATCTTCCATGTTCTGACAATCATACTTCGCTATTTCTTCATACAATCCTCTGTCGACAAGTAGTCCATTTTTGAAGGCTCTAAACGCGGTCTCAGGATTACATCGAGGAATTGAGACTCTCTCTTTGTTGAAACGAGCTACGAAGTCTCTGGTTGATTCCTCACGGCGTTGGACGACTCTGAACAAGTCTTCTGAACATTTTTGAATTTTCTTGCTACTGGAGAAGTGCACAAGGAAGGTGTCCACTAACTGGGCGAATGAAGAGATATTGCCGTTGGGGAGACTAATGTACCATTGAAGAGCTGGCCCGGTCAATGTTGATCCGAATCCTTTGCACATGCACGCCTCTCGTAGATCTAATGGTATCGAAGTGGCGAACATTTTCTGTTTGTTGTGTGCCACGTGCTCCTCGGGATCTTCGGTTCCATCGTATAACTTCATAATTGGCGCGGCGAACCTTGGTGGAGCCTCCGTCATAGCAATCGAAGGAGAGAAAGGGGAGTCTGCAAAGCTACTTTGTGGCGTCTTTTCCGGCGGTGCCACTACTCCTGGGACTTTGTTCATCCTGGATTCTAGTGTGGCGAGCCTTTGCGTCCATTCCTCAAGTGGTGCTCCCATACTCGAGGGATTGGAAGAGGGTGGAATGTAGGAAAATGCTGGGAACAATGGTGGCGTTCGTGGCCAGTTATGACCTTCGGGTTGGGCGCCGGTCGTCGGACTGGGATGGCCACCGATGGTATGCGTAGGTGGGTCATTTTGCCTTGAACTTTGTCCGGGGGTGAAATACCTGCTCAGGCCGGCGCTCAATGGGCGAGCATGTTGGTTGGAGGTTCTTTCTGGTGTGCCTTGTTCGAGGGGTGGCATGGAGCGCACAGCACTCCTATCACGGATGGTCTGTTCGTTCAACTCCAAGAGCTTCGCATTTTCGGCCCTGACGGCGTTGTTTTCGGCTTCCAAGGCAGCCATCTTTATAGAATTTTCCTGGAGTTCCTCTCTGATGGACGTTAGTTGGGCCAGCACGTCGACCATAGGGTCCGATTCCGAGTGAGACATGGTGTTTCAAGATGGGTACGGTTGTGGTTTTCGGCTTTGCCAGGCGAAGAGCTGTAGAGGCCCCACGGTGGGCGCCAAATTGTAGATACCCGAATCTACAATCGTTGAATAGTCAACGTAATTTCTATGCAGGCCTTCTACAGCGGGATCCTGAGAAACAAAGCAAGGTTGAGATCGAAGGACTTGGGCACCAGTGGGGTACCTGCCAAAGAACCTCCGACGCTCAAGTCAGTAAACTGGAATTGGGTCGGTCAAAGCAAAGATATACGAATCATAAAATGTGAATGCTGATATGGAAATGATGGATGCAAAAAATGCCAGGCAGCTGTGAATGAACTGAGGGCTTAAGGAAGTGAAAGAGGGCGAGGGGTTTGAGTCTCTGAGAAAGATGCGTCCCCTTGCTCCCGAGGGGGAGGGGGCCTTTTATAGTTGGGTAGTCAACCGACCAATACTGACATATTGGGTACAGTTCGCAGGCAGGTACGGGGAGGTGGTGTCGAGTGTCAGGACACGCGGCCTATTTTGGTTGGTTGAAGTCCGGAGTGTACAGTGGTCAGGCGGCTCGGTGTCAGAAGGTGGCTGAAGGCCGTCTGATACTACGTGCTAGGCTGTATGATTTGTCGGGGCCAGGTTCGACAGAGATCTCAGACGACCGTTACCTCAGGGGGCGGGGGTACGATAGAAGATAATGGTTTAGGTGCATGATCAACATGGTACGGGGTATATGCGTATGCAAATACATGTGAATATGATGCAAGACGCGTACCTGAGGTGTGAGTGGTTTTTGTCTCTTGACGATTAGTTACGTTAGACGTCTCCGGTTGAGGCGCTCCTTACTGAGCCGCTTAGGGCGCTCCTTACTGGGCCGCCTAGGGCGTTCCTTAATGGGCCGCCTGGGAAGCTCCTTAATGGACCGCCTGGGAAGCTTAATGTAGATGGGCTTGTGCGCCCTTTCATGGGCTGCCGAGGGCTTTGGATGTAGATGGGTGTTGACCGACCCACATTGCGTTGACCGTCGCCCAATATCGCTGGTTGAATCATCTGACGGTTTTTTGCCACTACAATTGTTGTAATGAAAATGAAGAGACCAACAAAGTAGGATGATGTTCCTGCCATTAATAACGATTCCTAGCAAATAATAACCAGAGCCTCACACCCAACACAGGTTTTATAGCCTCCATTGGTGCAATTAGACAACTAAGGTAGCTTTGATTCTACCAAACATGAGAAATGTATTTGTTTTTTTCACTTTTGTCACATTGTATCGACTTAAGATTCAATACGGATTGGTTTCAAAAGATATTTGTTGGAATGTAATGAGAATGAAATATTTATTGATCGAAATTCGGAACGGACTGACATTCGGTCAATAAATACATTAGTCTTTATTAAAGTACAAATCAAATGGGTTGACATTAAATCAATTAAAAATTTTCTAATACATTAGTCTTTATTCGTTTTGCATTTCAATCATGTGGTATTGTGTGAAATATTGTTTTTCACTTTTGTCACATTGTGTTTACTTAAGATTCAATACAACTATTCTATAAATATTTAAAGTGCGCGAATGTTTCCACATGTGTTTGTAGATTACATTGGGATTAGGGTTTAGGGTTTGAACGAGGTACACATAAATTTATGTTTGAATATTTTTTTACTTAGTTAAGATTTTTTCATAATTATTTAAAAAATTTGCATGCACTTAATTTCTTCTTTGGCATGAATCCGTTTATTATATCATATTTGTTATCAAATAAGTTAACTTATAAATTGTGCAAAATAAACTAACTTATAAGTTATAAAATAAATTATCAAATAAATTATCAAGTGTTTGGTGAAATTTATAAATGACGCTAAATTATAAATTGTGAAAATGTCTATTGAATTTAGTTAAGAAAATAGAGTAAAAATTACACAATTGAAATTATAAATTAAAAGATAAAAAATTTATAATATTATATATAATACTATCTTAATAAAAGAAAAATAAAGAGAAAGAAAAAAATTGAAATTAGCTTCAACTTGAAATTTATTTTTTCGAGCATTTTAAAATTTATAAGACAGTATTTTTGAGGTGTTTGATACGGCTTATCCTGCGAGTTTATAAGCCCTACAATAAGCTATACCAAATAGATTCAATCTTGTATCCGTGGTCACATATATACTTCATATTTCAATGGACTAATATTTGTAATTGACTTATATTTGTAGCACTTATTACCAAAAAATACATATATTTGTAGCTTTTTTTCTCTTTAATTTTCCGAAATAATGATGAATTTATGAACTAAATGTCTCTCCTCTTTTCTTTTTTTTCTTTCTTTTTTGGCAGTTTTTCTTTTAGGAAGCTCTTGCCAATGCCAACCCATTTTGTTCCCAACTTTTATTCTTAATTAATTTAATAAAAATATATGAGTTTCTAAAACGAATATTTATACAAACTATAATAATCAAATTTAGAAATGAATATTGCTTTAAAATTTAAATGATTGGATTGTTCCCATAAAATTAAAATTTACATTTCCCTCTTCTTCTTTTTTTTGCCTCATATATTCATTAATAATTATCTGTCTATTTAATTTCTTTACCTTGGAACTTTTCCTTTTTCCATCGGCTAATATTCTAATAATAAATTTAAATACAAAAGAAGAGTAGAAGACAACACCTAAACTCCAGAAGCTTGCTTTTTGGCTTTGTGGCTGCCAATAATCCATTTTTTTTAAAAAAATAAATAAACACAATAAGTAAAAACATTTATAAAAGGAAAAATGAAAATATAATAATTATCCACCACCACTGCAGATACCAGTGAGCGAACCCGGAAATCTACATAGAGCCCCAGCCGTCGATGACTCCTCATCATCTAACGCTGCAGGAGGCAGAACCCTCCCATCGGCAAATAACATCCGTCCATCGCTCCTCGATTGCCGCGCCTCCATCACGCCCACGCCCTCAAGTTCACCGGGGAACGCCACTTCCCCAAACCTCCTCTCCACCTCTAAATATTCTCCAAGAGACGCCGACCTCGCCTCATCTCCCCCATCGCCGCCGTCCCTGCACAGCCGCCACCAAGCCGCCCTCCTCCGAAACCTCCGCCTCTCCGCCACCGATATAGATCCCGGCACATTCTGCTTTTTCCTCCTGCGATTCCCGCCAGAACCGGCAGATACTGCAGCCGCGGTCGCGAGGGTTTCCCGGTGGTGCTGGGACGGAGCTCTGAATGTAATGGCGGGGAAATTGACGCCCATTAATGTGCCCAATGATGTGCTTCTGTCGTGGAAGAATGAACCTGTCGACTGTAAACCCAAAACAGAGAGATTAGATCGAAAAAATTGAAAAATTGGGTACAGATTCGTAAACTTTTAATTAATTTTTTTTCTTTGGCGTACTAATAGTGTAATACCAACCTCGGTGTCGAGATCGGAGGACGAGATGGAGGAGATGGTGGGGGAGGACGGCGGTGGTAGCAGATCAGTTGCCGGATCCATCATCTTTTGATTTGCAGGAAGAGGTGGATACTGGAAATAGTGAAAGTGATGGATAGATAGGGGATTTTTTAATTAGGATTGTGTTCGAAATGATTGATGTTTGAGACTCTTTTCTCCTTTTTGGCTGTTACCAATGAATAATATTTTGGATTTAAAAGTTTTGTTCCGACAAATAAATAAGTTTTATTCCATAAAATCTATAAAATTTAAAATAATATTATGACAAAAAATTATAATATTTGTTTTATTGATTGAAATGCCCTCACCTTCCCTATTTGATACTCAAAATCGGAGCCTCCTCATTCGGTGGTTATTGCGGCAAACCAATGGGTAGAGATGGTGCGCCAAGTCTGTGTTTGCACTCCCGTGGTTGTTACTTACAGTCGGATCAGGCTATTTTCCTTACATGATGGTCGTGGCTTCAAGGTCATATTCTGATGAAACCAACAGTTGACAGTGACGAATAATGGTTGGGGGTTGGTCGTGGTACTCCGACGCTTCTCTTTGATGAGTCGGTAGCCTTGCTTAGTGGCCAGACTGTTGTAGTCCACTCTACCCGTGGGATCTTTTGATATGTTAGGCCTGTTGATATGCTATATGTTTTATTATATTTTTTCGAGCTGCTGATATATGACTTGTTGATAGACACCACAATGAAGATTGATAAATTGAAAAAACATATAAGATATTAAGCAGATATAACATCAGCATATCCAAAACATATATAATATAAACAAATCCAGTTTCAAATACATCTATTTTTTCTCTCTTGATCAAAAGCTGCGCTTGAAGATCTATCTTCGTCGCAAGCGAATGAAGAAGAAGAAGAAGAAGAAGCCTCGATCTCTATCGCAAGCGAAGAAAGAAAAGAAAAGAAGCGTCGATCAAGGAAGAAGAGAGAAGAAGTAGCGTGCTTTACAAAACAAGGGCATTTTGATGAGTTTGAAACTTTTGTCTTTATTTCTAAACCTTTTTTTGGTGCTATCCCTATTGAAACAAAACTCCCATAGTTTGTCCTTGTGTGTCAATCTCCCTAATATCATAACCAACCATTATTAATTTATTTCTTGTCGTGTTTTAAAAATGAAAGTCTTTGGTGAATTAATTCAATTTTTTGTCACTGAAAGGGTTGCGAGGTTCCAACTCAATCACAGAATATTTAAACATTTCAACTTGATAACCTAAAATTGGAATGTTTGGACATTTGGTAACTGAATTAAAACCTAACAACTCTTGCATAGACCAAAAATTACATTAATCCGCTCTTTGGTGTTATATGGGCTGAAACCTGACAACTCTTTCAATGACCAAAAAAGAACAATTGTTTGAATTAAAGACTCAAGCAAACTGATACACAAAGTAGAGATGATTGTTTAGTCCGAAATACAGTAGAGAGACTTGTTTGACATTTTCTTCAAAGTACATCAACCTTTTCATATCTTATCCTTTGATTCATCAAAGACAACAATTGTAAACCTCGTTTGTGTGCAAGAAGAAACATAGATAATAATATCTTATAGAGCCTTCAATTAGCACTTGAAAGATCAGGGAACCATATATATATTATCTTCGCATAAATGAAATTCAGTTGGGCATTTTCTAACATGGCCAGTCTTATTGAAGCATATCTGAACCTCCATTGATTGTACTTTCCCATTCTTGTCCTGGTTGCGATGGATTTCAACTGGTTTGGTAATGTGTGTAGAAATAATTTCAACAAATGTAGATGCTTTATGTGGATGCTCATTAGTGGAAACAATTTCTCCTATTTCAAGTAAGAAATTATATTAAAATTCATTGTCACAAGAAGTTAGAGCAAATAAATAAAATTTCCTACTTTCTTGATCAATCTTAACCCGTTTGATACAACAGGGCTGCAAGCTTATAAATCGGTGCCAAACTGGGACAAATAAGGTAGTCTCGTAATAAAATGAAGGTTGGGTTGAATGTCTAAAACACATCGCACATATATTTGCCGTATAACTTTTATTATTCTTGAGACTTGGCATATATTTTTCCATATCCTGTAGTAATGCCGCCTTAAACTTTCTAAACTGTTGGCAACGACATCAACAAAAATAAGACAAAAATTAATTACAAGTGAACGGAAATGCTATGGATTCTAGTATTTTTTTGTCCAAGCTATCTCAAATGTTGAGATAGATACACATGATCCATTTGAAATCATGGGCCTCACATGATTCATATGAAATCGTGTGCTACCGTGTTAGCATTTAAGATAATTGGAACAAAAAATATTGGGATCCATACGATACTGCCTCTTATTGATAAGTGAAGAGAATAAATAATTCAGTTCATAAAGCTTGTTAAACATATAATTGCCGACTGTAAGAATGCAAATCACATCACCAATAGAAGACGATTCTCTCTTCATTTCTTGACAAACAAACATAACTTCACATCTGTGTATTGTTGTCATTCATTCAAGGTTATTTTATAGCCCCATAATATAATATCTGATTAGCATCCATTATTACAATTTACAATGATTTATAAAATACAATTTATGGTCTCATACTGACTAGAACAAGAAAAATATTCTTGGAATTTCTGAAAGCCAGACACAATGTGGCTGTAACTTTGGAAGGCTTGATTTGTCATCTTTTGTTTACCAAGCATAGGGAATAATATTTCTTTGTGATTACGTATCCAAAAGTTCGGAGTAAAATACAGTAAAACATGATAAATGACTGTTAATCACTTTTGTATTTTTCAACGAGCCGAGCCCGAGTTCAAATTTCTAATGCCCTCACGAGCACATATAGTGGCGAGCCAAATTTTGAGCATGTCAATCCCTGGCTTGTCCCGACCCGTTGACACCTCTGCCCATACCCTTTAATGAGAATTGAACCCAACACAAGCTGTCTTTGGGAGGGATAGTCCATCACTAGGCATTCTACATTATACATACATAAGATTCACCATTATTAAGATTCAAATTACAATACATGAAAGCAGTTTGAAATACATGTATTACCAAACGAAAGAGATAGCAAGAGATCACACACACACCCAAAAAAATAAAATCATTTGGTTACAAACAAAATACCACTCTTTAGGTCTTCAAACACTTGACCATGGATATCCCAACCTCCATTAGTTTTCAGCACTTCAAGGTTTAGGGAACCATATATCTTCTTCATTATCTCCACATAAGTGAAATCCATCGGCGCAATCCCTAACACTGCCATCCTTATCGAAGCATACCGAAATCTCAAATAATTGTACCCTCTCCTTATTGTTCTTGTCTCGGTTGCAGAAGATGCTAACTCGTTTCGTAACAAATGTATTAATAATTCTTGCTATAGTAAATCGGTTATATGGTTTCTCATTACTGGGAACAATTTCACCTATTCCAAACAAGAAAACTATATTTAAATATATATTATCAATAATCTATGAATAATTAATACCGAAATCTAACTTTAATTACATATATATATATATAAAATCCATTGTCACAATAAGTTAAAGAGTAAAATTTACCACTCTCTCAATCAATCTTGTGTGATTGTCTATGAAAATATAATATTATTATGAATAATATATCATTACCTTGTTCTTTAAGGATTTTAAGAAGATGCATATGTTTTGGCACAATTAAGGCAGTCTCGTAATAGACTTTAGGGTCCTTTGGATCTCTAAAACACATCCCATGTCTTTTCCATTGATGTAACCAATGCGCTTTATTTGCGCTATAATTGTTATAACGCTTGAGATTTGCCATAAATGTAGTCAGATCCACTTTTAACTGGTCACTAAAAGTTTCAATCTGTAGCACAACATCAACAAAATAAAACATAAAAAAATAATTACAATTTATAAGTGATAATAACAATTATTCACTTGAAAACTCATAAAGTAATATCTCTAAATTAAGTACGGATGGTTGCTTCGACATGCCGCTATGGTTGTTAGTTCAAACTAGTTGAGAGTATTTTCCTGAGATTTTCTTGGTCTCGTGGGCTTTAGAGCCCACTTCCGAGGAGGGCTTATGAGTCTCATTTCATCCACATGGGCTTCAGTCCAATCTTTACCTGTCCTAGCATAGTGCAAGCTATTTTGGCGCCCGAATTTTACTCCCACTCAACTGTGGGAGGGGCATGCTAGGCTGGGTGGTTCCTCAATTACAAAAAAAAATATTATATATATATATATACTCACTTTTTCTGCAGCTTCAGCTACCGTCATTGGTTTCTCGTCGGTGCATCTTGCATGGAAACCTTTTTTACCCTCCTCATAAGGTGGAACCGATCTGTGATTCGAATACATTGGCACAAGTCCATGAAGATTGAAGTCATCTAAGATCCCGTCTCTACAGACAGTTCTTTCTTGATTACAGAATGATGGAGGCCAAGTCATAGTAGTTAAATAGTAGTGATATTCTTCCGCCTTCATTGCTGTAACTCTCAATGGCAAAACCACAATTGTGATTGTGAGAATGCAAATCACATCACCAATAAGCGACGATTTTCTCTCCATTTCTTGACAAACAAACAAACAAAACTTAATGCACACCCAAACCTCTGTGTACTGTTGCAGTCATTCAAGGTTGTCTTCTTTTTATAGCCCCCACAGCAGGCGATTAATTACCATTCATCCATTACTACGATTTACGTAATTTATAAAACAAAATTCGTGGTACGATACTCCAAGAAAAAGATGACAAATGGATCTGATTATCGTACATTGCACATATGAGCAAATTTGTTGACAAGAACGAGAAAATAATTCTTGGGATTTCTGAAAGCCAGACACAATGGGGCTGTACTTTGGAAGGTTTGGTTTATCATCTATTGTTTACGAAGCATTTTCACTCTTAATACGTGATTACAAGTCTAAAAGTTTGGATTAAAGTAGCTTGGCTTGTGAATCCTCTCACCGCCATTATGGACGATGCTAGCTGGCTGATTATCTGATACGTATCGTTCGTTTTCTACTGTACAAAAGAAGCAAGAGCGATGGCTGGCGGCCTGCAGGACATATCAGTATATGATACTAACAAAAGTACCAATGCAAGTATCGTAGTTGAGATCAAATTCAAATGTCTGTGCATAGTGTTTATGATCTTGAAAAGAATTCCAAGCCATAACCAGAAACTAAAACCACATTAACTTTTCTACACAGTTGATATATTATGGAGTACCGCCACTGTGAAGTAAGTAAACTCCACTTCTTACTTTCCGAAGTTGGTAACGTCTCAACATGAATTGACGGTTCCGGGGACTCAGATAACCAATGCAATCCCGCGATGATCAGATAATCAATAAGATAAACTTCACTCAAAAGAAGAGACCGACTGATCAAGCTTAATTACCATAGATTTACCTAGAAACATGGATAATGGCGTTCAAAACATTGTTGAAATGGCCACTGATGGTCTCTCCTGAACACCGGAATAACTCCTGGGAAAGCTCGAGTCTGAAGATTGTGCCCACTGCCCAATAATGAACAGTAAGATGGCTAACTGCTCCTCAATCTTAATTCGATTTGGTGTGGTGTAATAAGCCTTTCAAGTGCAAAATATCGCATAGCTTGTAAAAGACCTGCTTATGCATATGAAAATTTTCCAGACAGCGCTTCTACATCCACAAATTTTGTACCATTAGCTAAACTTTGATCTAGTTCCTTAGGGATATTATTCTCAAAGCCAAGATCCTTTCCATCATCATAGCCCTCCATGACAAACCATCCTGAGAACGACGAATGAGTTTATGCAAATGAAGAGACAAGCTAAGCTTCACGTATATGGGCGTATGAAGAAGGGTGGCCATGGGGCTTATCAGGGATTGTATGGGCCTAAGGTCCATGATTTAGCCACAGAATATTATCCATCGTATATGTTACCAACAAAAGTTAAACTAAACACTACCAATAATTCAAACAGTATATCTCCTACCATTATTATCCAGCATATTTACTAGCATATACGCTACTATTGACAAAATTGTCCGTTAAACGGAGTCTAAATGTGTAGTTTTAAATTTTAAACAAAGGGTTCATTGTACTTTACAGCACCGAAAGATAGGGGTTGTTACACTTTGGTCACCGGATTTGCATTTGTTACAAAGTCATCATCCAAAGTGAAAAAATGAGACAATTTTGTCACCCGAGTAGCTTTCACACAAATTCGGTCAGATTTGTTGCTGATGTGACATTTAATTAACAAATATTGCTCAAAAAAAATGCTTAAACAACCACACAAATGAGCTTGAGCTCAATCCTAGGCTTTTAATGAGATATCTTGGTTTGTGTTAGGATTAATCAATAAATTCGGAGTCTATTCAGATCGTGTGCGGAGGAGATGCTTGTAGTTGCTATGGGGTTTCTGGAGTTGTCGTCCAGACAGTTCAGATACGTGAAGTGGTAGAGGGGCCTTACTGGACATTTGGATCAAGAAAGGTTAAAGAATTATCCGGATAGTTGATAGGGTGTCTAGACAGATGCACTGGAAAATATGTTTGAAAGCTTTTTTCATCGGACGGCTTAACTGTCTATCCGAACGGCTGACGGGGATGTAGTATTTTTCTATAAATAAGAGACTTGTTTTCTAGGGTTGTAACCTAATTTCTATTGTTTTGTTTCTATGTGTTTGAGAAGCGATTGAGAGAGAGCAAATGGGATAGCTTTGTGGTAAATCTCTTGGGTTCAAAGTGTGATAGAAAATTGAGTGGTGTGTGGTTGTACAAATTTTCTATATAGTTTGGACTTAGATTGTTATTCTCAGTTTTAATTTCTCTACTGTTGTCAGATGCCCAATGTGGACCTTAGTTAGATCGGCCCAGATATGCACCTGATGGTTCATTTGGTCCAAGTCTTAGCAATGCCCAAGGCCCACAACTGAATTGGGTGTAAGGTAAGGCATCTTAAGGCTCACGGTATCATATAAATATCAGATTGGGCTACAAGCCCAATCACCGCCCAACGAAGAAGCTCATCCGTACGGCCAAACACGTGTAGACCACGTGATTTGGAACACTATATATATAGGAGGACCCCTCCTCATTTACTCTCTCAAGTACCTGATATATCCCTCTCAAAAAGCCTTTAACTTCTCTCACTTAAATATCTCCCACCGTTGCTTGACCGTCGAAGCTTGTTCGGCCGACACCACAACGGTGTCCAAGTTTGATGGTCAACCTTCCTTTGATCTTGCAGGGTTGACATAGGTCTCGATCAACGATAATAAGTGAATTGCAGATTTTAGGATCTACAACTGTCGTGTGATATTTCTGTCAATGATAATCTTAGGCAAATTCCCCAATAGTTTGGGCTTAGATTATTTAAATGTAAATGTGAGCTCGAGCTCAAGTCTGGGCTTTTAAGATCAGCTATCTTGGTTTGGATTTAGATTATTTAAATAAAAATGAGCTGAGCTCGAGTTCAAATTTTAAAACCCTCACCAGCTTGGGCCTAGCACATATAGTGGAGGACCGAATTTGAGCATGGTAATCACACTTAGGAACTTACAAATTCAGATGATTTTACCCTATTGAGATTCATCATACTAGACTATATATCAACCAAATGGTTTGTTGATTGATACACCATTACGAGACAATACATGAAAGCAGTTTGAAATACATGTATTAGCTAACGAAAGAGAGGGCAAGAGATCTCACACATTTATACAAAAAAAAGCCTACTACATCTAAATCTTAAATCTTATTTGGGTAGAAACGAAATACCACTCTTTAGGTCTTCAAACACACTTGACGAGTGATCGGGGAACCACATATATATATATATATATATATATATATATATATATATCCCCACCTCCATTAGCTGTACTCTCCCTCTCCCATTCAAGCACTTGAAGCACTTGAAGCACTTGAAGGATGAGGGAACCATATATCTTCTCCTTCTCCACATAAATATAATTCCTCTTGGCAATGCCTAACAACTCCAAACTTATCGAAGCATACCCCAACCTCAAATAATTGTACTCTCCCATTCTTGTCTTTGTTGCAAACGATATGTTAACTCGTTTTTTAACAAATTCAACTATAATTCTAGCAATAGTAGCTGGGTTATATGGATCCTCATCACTGGGAACAATTCCTCCTATTTCAAACAACAAGAATTAAACCATATCTAAATATATAATCTATGAATAAAAAATCCATTTATTGTCACAATAAGTTAAGAGTAAATAAATAAAATTTACCACTTTCTCAACCAATTCTGTATGATTTAGTTTTTCTATAAGGTTGAGCAAGAAATCAAGGACCCACAATTATTTTTGTAAAAAAATTTTAAACCTCTTTACTTGAATATTTTGGAAAATAAAATTAAATAAAGTAGATGGTCTCTGAAAATGTAATACGATACCTTCTTCTCTAAGAGTGTGTTTGGATTGAGGGGTTTGGGGGAAGGGAAGAGAAGGGAGGGGAGGGGGACTATTTTTCCCTCTCCCATGTTTGGATAGATAAAAAAAAAGAAGGAAGGAAAAATTGTTTAATTTACTAATTTATCCTTATTTTTATGTTAAAATATTATGTACAAGGGTAAAATAGATATTTAACTTACAAATGACTTAATTAGTAATCCCTTCCCTCCAAATGACTCCATTTTGGAGAGAAAGAATTTTAACAAAAATTTAATGAAATCTTCCTCCCAAATCCCTCCCCTTAATTTTTAATAAACTATTCAAACAAGGGAATTGGAAGGAAACTCTATTTCCCTTCCGTTCCCTTCCCTCCCCTCCAAATCCCTCAATCCAAACACACTCTAAGGGTTTTAACAAGATTCATATGTTTTGGAACAATTAAAGCAGTCTCGTAATAGACTTTAGGGTCCTCTGGATCTAGAAACCACATCCCATGTCTTTGCCATTGATTTAACCAATGCCATTTATTTGCCTTATAAGAGCATCCACAATGGTGTTACTTGTGCACACACTCCAAATTTCACTAAATTATATTCTCTCTCTTCTCATTTCTCTTAGGTGGCACAATTTAATTGGGTGATTGGGTCCCACAATCTACACTATTCATCAACACTCCATACATTTCAACACTCTATATTCATTTTCTTTATTTTCTCTCTCTTCTTTTTCATCATCTCTCTCTTATTTTTCATCACCTCTCTCTTCCTTTTTATCTTCTCTCTCTTTCTTTCCATCATCTCTCTCTTACTTTTCATCACATCTCTCTTCCTTTTTCATCACCTCTCTCTTCACTATTCATCAATTATCATACACTTCAAAGATCAAGTATGAACTAATTTTTCAAGTGTCATTTTTTATCACAAGTGTGCATGTAGTGCTTAACTTATCAAGAAAGTATCATCTCAAGTACCCATTGTGAACATCTAGCGCTTAATTTATCAAGAAAGTATCATCTCAAGCACTTCAAAATCATCCCATTGTGGATGCTCTAAATTGTATGATTCCTGAGGTTTGGCATATATGTAATCAAATCCTCTTTTAACTGCTTATAACCAGAAGTTTCAATCTGTTGACAACAACATTAACAAAAATAAAACATAAAAATAATTACAACTTATAAATGAAAACTATAATTCACTTGATACTCATAAAGTTATATATTTGGGTTTATGGTAAATGGTTGTTTTGACATCCCAGTCATATATACTTGTACCACCGTGATGCAGACTACTCTGGTGACGCGAGGTTTACGCTCACTTAACTGTCCGAAGAGTATGCTAAGCTGGGTGGTTCTTCAGTTTTTTTTTTTAAAAAAGTCTTTTATATATATGTATGTATACTCACTTTACGCCCAACTTCATCTACGGTCATTGGTATCTCATCCGTGCATTTTGGACTTCCAGCTTTTTTAACCGAATGATAAGGTGGAACCGCTCTGTTATTGGAATACATTGGCACAAGTCCATGAAGTTTGAAGTCATCTAAGATCCCGTTTTCACAGTAATTTGCTTCTTGATTACAGAATGATGAAGGCCAAGTCACAACAGTTTTATAGTAGTGAAATTCTTCCACCCAGCTTGCTGCAACTCTTGCATTCAGTGCGAAAACCACAACTAAGATTGTGAGAATGCAAATCACATCACCAATACAAGATGATTTTCTCTCCATTTTCTTGACAAACAACCAAACAAAACTTCACATGATCTGTGTATTGTTGCGTTCATTCAAGGTTATTTTATAGCCCCACAAGGCCACAACAATGTGATTAATTAGCATCCATTATTATAATTTACGTGATTTAAAAAAATACAATTCATGGTCAAAAAAAAAATGATTAATTAAATAATATTTTTTTATTCCCAGCTGTATTGTTTAATAGCAATTTTACGGTATATTTGCTTGGGAATGCCCGCCACCATTGTGGAGATAATCGCTGGTTTTGTGATTTGTGTCATTATTATCTTCTACTTTACAAGAGAAGCAAGAGGACGGCAGGCGGCCTGCAAGGCATATTTGTCTATAAAATATTATTATACATATGACGAATTTTCCAATACGAATTTAAAATGCGGACAACTGTTTGAGGATGTCGAAAAGTGATTGGCAAGAGGGATTCTGCTTTGAGTCCCATTTGTTTACAAAAACAACAGAGATTCAATGATCCTCATTTTAAATCTACATAGGAGAATTTCTCTATCATTATATTCCTTTTGTATGAACAAAAGTAGCACCGCAACATCATAGTTAAGATCAAATTCAAATGTCTGTATGTTTTATGATCTTGAAAAGAATTCCACATTTAACTTTTCTACACTGTTGATATATCATGGATGGTTGGTTCGAAATTCCAACCTCAACTACCGTACACTCTAAATCCGGAGATATAACCAATTAGACTATCGTCAAGTGGTTAACTGCAATTTACACACCGCTTAGTGAAGCCATGATATCTTTGATGACAAGCTGCACACTCGGACCAAGACGACTCAGAAACCTCCAGAGTTCATACATTACTGTGTCAGTATCAACTATCAACCAACCCAGGAACACTCACCCATTGAAGAAATTATGCTGATTATGCACCCACAACTTGTGCAATACAGTTTCAAATACTGGGAGGAAGCCATTTGAACCTAAACATGGATTTGCAGATTCTGTCTTGTCGTTTACATTTCATCGTCCAGCACAACCCTCTAACTTCTCTTTTATTAATAAGCCTAATAAGGTCCCTTGTATATTGAATTGGCAAAGGTCACTCAAAAGTTGTTTTTCTGACAAATCCAAGTACTTCCATGCTTCAGCCCTTGCTAGCATGGAGCGAGCTGGGTTGATGGCCCAAGTTTAAAGCTAACTCAACTGTTCGGTGGACATATTGGGCTAGGGAATTATCGGTTACAAAAAACAAAAAAAGACATCTGTTCATCCAAGTAATTAGTGTGTCACTAGCATGGCATATCAAAGAAGCTGCTTCTTTGTTTGAGATCAGTAAGATACTAATTATAAATGGAGGAAATTGCTTCACCAGGAACTTAATTCTCCAAGATCATCTAAGAATTGTGGAAATGACTCTCTAAATCCATCGACCAAACATCTCTGTAACAATAAAACATGAATCACACATTCCATATGCAAATGGGAAGAACTAGTTCATGGATGCAACGTAACATCTTCAAGTGTTAATGTCATTTCAGTCAACCTCACCAATGAAACCTAACTATTCTTATTACAGGTGGATGTATATAATAACACTGTCATTGGGATCAAATGCAATTTATTTGTAACTTTAATCGTCTAAAGTATTCGGAATCAATAACTCATCACGCAATGAAGAAAAATAATTTACAAGTAAAGCAAAGGCAAGAAAAGAAAAAAAAAATGAAAGAAAAAAAAGAAAAGAAAGCTAATGGCATCACATTGCAGATGCACAAAAGTACCTTAATATGAAAACTTTATTCGGAATAACTTGCCAGTAATGGCATATTGGTATTTTAGTAGTTTATAGTACATTTTTTTAACATAAATAAAACGCTCAGCACGCTGAAGAAGGCACCCATCAACTGTGATCACAAGTGACTAACTTATTACATCAACAACGGCGCATAAAACCATTTAAATTCATCATTCATTGTACAAAAATAGATGCTTTAAGGAGATTGTAAGATGCAGGTAAGATATTTACTCTTAGCTTGCTAGCCACCACTAATGGGAGGAATGATAGCCAACTCATCTTTGTCCTTCAAAATTGCCGACTCAGTTGTGTATTCCTCGTTCAGGGCAAGAACACTACAGCCACGGATCTCTTCCAGGCTTGGAAACCTGGCGACAAGCTTATTCAGACACTCATTGGTAGTACTCCCTGATAACATCTTCAGTTGCATATCAGTCATGCCAGTTAGATCTCGAGCTCTGGCAAAGAACAAAACTTTTATCTCAACAGATGAGCCCTCCATCTCTGCAGGTGTACTCTCAGAATTTCCAGTCATGATTTCTATCTTCAGATCATAGACGGTGGCAATGGACTAAAGTTAGTGAAATATAACTCTGCAACAATAACCAATACAAAATTTTAAGAGCTAATCTAACTTAAGAATCAGAAAGTTCAAAATAGAACAAAGTAAAGAAAATACTACAATGACGCCGACAAACAACTAATGATATGATACTGACATAAGGCAATCAAGAACAATAAGTTTAAAAAAATTCAATCCTTTACAAAATGGACATGAATCTACAAAAAGAAGTGTCGACCTACGACATTTCCATTTATCTTAATCAAACTCTTTGATTTCACTCCTCTCAGAACACCATTAACAACAAAACCATTTTCAAGATCTAACTCATAAAGTTTGGGGGAAAGGAAATGCAAAAAGCATTCAAGTTAAATCCAGAAACAGGTTAGAAGGAAACTCAAAGCTATTAATCAATTTACTCCTGAATGGACTATTTTTCCTTTTCCTGAAGAATACCCTACTGCAGAAATCATCACATGCTTTAATATCAATCCCTTAAAGCTATAAAATTGCACCTTTACAAACCCACAGAGTAACCAACTTCATATGCACCAAGTATTACAAAGCACAGAACACAATCAACAAAGCATTCTTTATAACATCATCACAGAACATGTATCCATATATGTTACCGTCGGTGAAATCCCAATAGGAAAATTCTCGATTTCGTGAGTTGTAGTTCTAGAGATAGCGCGATATCGTTCTCGTATCATCTATTGCGATGTGTATCGAAAAAAATAACAGGATAGTGCAGTAATAACAAAGCTGAAACAAATTTCCCGAAATTGAAGAGGAAGATAACATACCGGTCTTGTATCTGTGAGCGTACTGCAACTGTTGTTCTACCTGAGGAAGAACTGGACGAGAGAGAGTCACAGAGGGTGAAGGAAGACCTGTGCGTCGCAGAGGAGAAAGCGATATTCGAAAACCTAAAACGACAGCTAATATGCGTTTTGTACGTTCTCTTTTTTACGCAAATAACCCTGGGCCGTGGCCCATGCAAACTCTGGGCTAATACATCATGGGGTTTTTTGGGAAAGTAGCCCTTTTTAAAACTCAATTTTGAAAACTAACCCACATTTTTAAAAACATGAAATCTAATATTTTTTTGAGAGGAAGTGTCCCAAATACCCTTATTCCACATGGTTTCATTCAAAACCCATTTTCCCTTCCCAGAACATCACTTTTCACCTTCGTTCTTCTTCTTCTTCGTCTTCGTTCTTCTTCACCTTCGCTCTTCTTCACTTTCGTTCTTTCATTGTATTCGATGCTGTTAATTTACGATTTTTGCCTCATTCGATCACCCCTCTGCACCTGGTTATTCATGGGTATGTTTTATTTAATTTTGTATTTGTGCTTCGAGTCTACAATGGTTAGGATATGAATTTTTCAATCTAGTAATGCTTAGGGTTTCGAGTATTCATTCGAGCAGTTTAGGGTACTTTGTGTGCTATGTTCCAGTATTTCATATTTGTAGTTTCAAGTATTTTGTTTTATCTGGTCGAGTATTTTGTTGTATCTGTTCGAATATTTCAGATTTGTTGTTCGAGTATTTCGTTTTATTGTTCGAATATTTTGTTTTATATGTTCGAGTATTTTAGTTTTTCAACTTTGACCGCCCGTAACTTTTGATCCGCTCATGTGTTTCCTTATTATAATATATTTCCGAGGACTGATTTTGAAGACCTAAAATTCAATTTAAGGTTTACCCCAGTTGAGATTCGGGAAGAGATAGAAAAGGCGTTGTTTTGAATTACATGTTAGAGTAATTGTAATTATTTGTTCGAGTAATTGTAATTATCTGTTCGAGTATTTTAGATTTGTTGTTCGAGTATTTCATTTTATTGTTCGAGTATTTCAGATTTGTTGTTCGAGTATTTTGTTTTATATGTTCGAGTATTTCAAATTTCCAAATTTGACCGTCCATAACTTTTGATCCGCTCGTGTATTTCCTTATTATAATATGTTTCCGAGGACGATTTTGAAGACCTAAAAGTCAATTTGGGGTTTACCCCAGTTGAGATTCGAAAAGAGATCGAAAAGGTGTCATTTTGAATTACATGTTAGAGTAATTGTAATTATTTGTTCGAGTAATTGTAATTATTTGTTCGAGTAATTGTAATTATTTGTTCGAATATTTCAGATTTGTTGTTCGAGTATTTCATTTTATTGTTCGAGTATTTCAGATTTGTTGTTCGAGTATTTTGTTTTATATGTTCGAGTATTTCAGTTTTCCAACTTTGACCGTCCATAACTTTTGATCCGCTGGTGTGTTTCCTTATTATAATATGTTTCCGAGGACTGATTTTGAAGACCTAAAAGTCAATTTGGGGTTTACCCCAGTTGAGATTCGAAAAGAGATCGAAAAGGCGTCATTTTGAATTACATGTTAGAGTAATTGTAATTATTTGTTCGAGTAATTGTAATTATCTGGTTGAGTATTTCAGATTTGTTGTTCGAGTATTTCATTTTATTGTTCGAGTATTTCAGATTTGTTGTTCGAGTATTTGGTTTTATATGTTCGAGTATTTCAGTTTTCCAACTTTAATCGTCCGTAACTTTTGATCTGCTCGTGTGTTTCCTTATTATATAATATGTTTCCAAGGACTGAGTTTGAAGACCTAGAAGTCAATTTTGGGTTTACCCCAATTGAGACTCGGAAAGAGATCAAAAAGGCGTTGTTTTGAATTACAGGTTAGAGTAATTGTAATTATCTGTTCGAGTAATTGTAATTATCTGTTCGCATATTTCAGATTTGTTGTTCGAGTATTTCATTTTATTGTTCGAGTATTTCAGATTTGTTGTTCGAGTGTTTTGTTTTATATGTTCGAGTATTTCAGTTTTCCAACTTTGACTGTCCGTAACTTTTGATCAACTGGTGTGTTTTCTTATTATAATATGTTTTCGAGGATTGATTTTGAAGACCTAAAATTCTATTTGGAGTTCACCCCAGTTGAGATTCTGAAGAAGATCGAAAAGGCATCGTTTTGAAGTTTAATGGAGTTAATAAGAGATGTGAAGAACATTTTTTTGTTATACATTTTCTTGTTCGAGTAAATGGTGTATATGTTGGAGTATTACAAATAATTGTTAGAGTAAATAGTTTATATGTTCGAGTAAAACATTTTTTTTTCTAAATGGAAATGGTGTATATGTTCGAGTAATACTATATTTGGTTCGAGTAATACAATCAACCGTTTCATATGGAAATGTGTGTTATAGAAAAATTTCATGACCACCTCATTCGAAGTTCGATCAATTCCTGTAATATTGTATATCTTCTCCAAAAAATCATCATAGAAAATTGACTCATTCACTACTAAACATTTCCTAGTAACACCAATGAATTTATAAATTCCTCCTGAAAATTCTCAGTCTTCGCCGTATATAACAACAAGGTCAACAACACTCATTTCTGTAAAAGAAAATGTAAAATTCATTCAGAAACACTTTATAAATCAAAATACTCGAACAGATAATTACAATTACTCGAACAGATAATTACAATTACTCTAACAAATAATTCAAAACGACACCTTTTCGATCTCTTTCCGAATCTCAATTGGGGTGAATCCGAAATTAACTTTTAGGTCTTCAAAATCAGTCCTCGGAAACATATTATAATAAGGAAACACACGAGCGGATCAAAAGTTACGGACGATCAAAGTTGGAAAACTGAAGTACTCGAACATATAAAACAAAATACTCGAACAACAAATCTGAAATACTCGAAAAGATAATTACAATTACTCGAACAAATAATTACAATTACTCTAACATGTAATTCAAAATGACGCATTTTCGATCTCTTTATGAATCTCAACTGGGGTAAACCCCAAATCGACTTTTAGGTCCTCAAAATCAGTCATCGGAAACATATTATAATAAGGAAACACACGAGCGGATCAAAAGTTATGGACGGCCAAAGTTGAAAAACTGAAATACTCGAACATATAAAACAAAATACTCGAACAACAAATCTGAAATACTCGAACAGATAATTACAATTACTCGAACATATAATTACAATTACTCTAACAGGTAATTCAAAACGATTCCTTCTCGATCTCTTTCAGAATCTCAATTGGGGTAAACCCCAAATTGACTTTTAGATCTTCAAAATCAGTCCTCGGAAACATATTATAATAAGAAAACACACGAGTGGATCAAAAGTTACGGACGGTCAAAGTTGAAAAACTTAAATACTCGAACATATAAAACAAAATACTCGAACAACAAAATCTGAAATACTCGAACAATAAAACGAAATACTCGAACAGATACAACAAAATACTCGAACAACAACTATGAAATACTCGAACAGATAAAACAAAATACTCGAAACAACAAATATGAAATACTGGAACATAGCACACAAAGTATCCTAAACTGCTCGAATGAAAACTCGAAACCCAAATCACAAATACAAAATTAAATAAAACATACCCATGAATAATCAGGTGCAGAGGGGTGGTCGAATGAGACAAAAATCGTAGATTAACAGGGTTGAAGTGAAAGAAGAACGAAGAGAAAGAAGAACGAATTGAAAAGTGATGTCGCAGGAAGAGGGGAAAAGGTTTTTGAATGAAATCATGTGGAATAAGGGTATTTGGGACAATTCCTTTCAAAAAAGTGTTAGATTTCATGTTTTAAAAAAAGTGAGTTAGTTTTCAAAAAGGAGTTTTGGAAAGTGTTACTTTTCCAAAAAACCCTACATTATGCGGCCGAATGGGCTACAAAAGTCCAATGGACCCATATTATTATTAATATTTTGGTTTTAATTAAATTTATCATACAAAAAAAGGAAGTTAACTAAATGGATAATACCATTTAATATGATAAGGTTCAATTGTCGTATCTCTTTAAATAACGATGATGATAAGTGTGATTTTTTTTTTATGTTATCTTAAGACATGCCAGACCTATAAAATAAAATAAAATAAAAATCTTCCAAACAATTTTTGAAAAAATAATTTAGGAAAAACAGAATGAATGTCAATTGCTAACGTATACTAACAATTTCAAAGAGATTCGAAGATGGGATCTGCACGAGACAAGTCCACAAAGCCTGTAACTAATCCATTTAAGGTATTGTTCGCTCCTGACCCAAGACTTGTACGATTTTACCGGTTTGCCCTATAGAAAGTGTTCAAATGTTTGAGATTGACTTTTATCTTATAAATCAAATCACTTGATTTTTAATATTTAAAATTGCCAAATTGACCCATATAAATTTCAAGCCATTATCTTGCTTACACTTTACAGAACATGAAGGTCCCAAAATTGTCTTTATTGTGATTACGCATTGGCATTTTGGATTCAAATGTACATTCCAATACACATGCTTTACATTACTATTCTTGTGTGAAGCTTCCTCACCTTGTTTTTTTTTTCCAACAATCATTGTCTACCTCAAATGCTTTTCTCTAGTAGTATTTGTAGGCCATTCTTTCTCTTATCATCAACATGTGTGTTCCTTTTCCTTGTAACAAAAATATTTATGTCCGCACATTTGTTTTGTGGATTATTACACGAGTTTAGACGTAATCGGATGTTCGGAGAACAACTACGTATAATATCATCTGTGTGTAAATATTACTTTTAGTCACTGACAGATAAACTCTGTTACAACTCAGTCTATTACGTTTCAAATATTACAAATTGATCATTAGAATAACTGAGTTGTTCTACGATTAGCTTTTCTTGTGTTTCGATTAGTCAACAAACTGACATGTCTATTTGACCGAATATAAAATATTTTTTTAGCTTAAGTGGACTGGCACATGCTTATATGAAATTTGGATTCAAATGTCCTTGCCACGTGTTTAAATTGAGTTTTCATTGATCGAAACACAAGAAAAGTTGACAATGGAACAAGTCAGTTATTCTAATGATCAATTTGTAACATTTGAAACGTGAGGGACTGTGTTGTAACATGACATATCTATCAGTGATCAAAAGTATCATTTACCCTATCATCGGTTATTGAAAAAGTATACATGTAATTATATGATCATTGTTTAATTTGAAATAATAATAAATTTAATAATAAAATAAAGAAAAGCTTTTAAATGTTAATATAATATAAATTTAAAAAATGGTATGTTAAGCCATGCCTCGTCAATGCCACGCATGTTCTTGGTACAAAGAATATATCCTTTTTGACGTTTTTAGCCCCACCGTCCTACTCAACAGTCCTAAAGGAATATGGATACCCAACTGAAAAAGTCGGAAATACCCTCCATGGTTTCAAACACGTGGATACAGTATTTAAAGCGAGAAAGGAAGTTTAGAATTAGGAAAGCAAAAAAGACGTGGAATTCGTGTGTAGAGAGTGATACACAAGCAATCTTAGCAAGTTTTTGAAGAACTGTTTGGTCTCCGGGGAATCTGAGCAATGGCGTCTCAAGGTGCTGGCGTGGTTGGATTCTTTGGCTTGGACGAGTTGAGCCTGGAATTGGCCGCTTCACTTCTTCGATGTAGCTACCAAGTTAAAGCTTACCACCAGGTGTTTTTCAATCTTTGCGACTCTACTACGCGATTCTTTGATTTACTTGAAGTGTATGAGTTGATGGAGAAGTCATAGAGAATAATATGTCTTGATGAACTTGTTAGATGTTGAGGGAAACAATCCGTGAAGCCTGAAAATAATTATCTGTTCATGGTTTTCAAATTCGGAAAAAAGAATTCCAGGTTAATTGTGTACCCCTTGGAATCTAATGGATGTAGTTATTCTCTTGAACCCTAGTGTTGTGACACAAGTGAGTTGATCATTTGTGATTAATCTTATTACTTTCATATGATTCTTAATCAAAAGTTCCATTAATAACTACAACAGTTCATTATCTTATTACTTTCATATGATTATTATTATTATTGATAAGCTACTTTCATATGATTCTTAATCAAAAGTTCCATTAATAACTACAAAAGTTGTTATAATGATGCATAACTTTGATAGATATACTTTGAATTGCTTGTCATGTTGTCTCTGGAGCAACCATGCAATGATGTGGTAGTCTGTGTTACTAGTTCTGTGTGTCGGAAGGCGGAAAGTAATTTTCTTAGGGTCAATTGGTTTATCTGCAGGTTCAGGATACTTTGATGGATAAGTTTTTGAATCTAGGTGGAATTAAATGTGGGAGCCCGCTTGAGGCAGGGAAAGGTAAATACAGTTTTTCGCTTCTGATTTTTCGAGATTTTTGTTTTATTATTTTCTGAGGGCCAAATGCTTTAGTCAACTATGGTCACATGGTTTTGAATTTGAGGTCTTGCACAGATTTGCATAATTGCATGGATTTGTATCCTATCAATATTTGGGGCCACAACAAAAAAATTGGCAATGATACTCCATGAATATATTGTACTCTTCCAGTCCCAGCTACTTATTGATGCCTAGCTGCCAACATTATTTATATGTGTTCAGGATTAGTTATTTTTCCCCTTTCTTTCTCTGTTTTGACTCTGTGGACCTTCTGATAGGCCTTTAGTTTTCTATGTCCATTCACCTTACTTTGTTTTTGTATAGAAAGAGACCTCCAATTGGTGCTTTATTTTTGTCATTGCTAAGAAACTGATTATTATGCATACTTTGTTGTTTGACATGTTCTCGACCCATCAGCATGATTTGATAATTATCTGCTTGTAAAAAAACACTACAAACTTTGTGTTTATATTAGGCCTTCTGTATGTTGATGCAGCATGCGATATTTCACTGCTTGTGGAATGATGAAATGAAACATTAAAGTTAAATTGGATACTACCATATGCTGAATTTTTGGTTTTATAACTTTTCAGTTTCCGCATATGGATTTCACTTTAATTGTTATCACATGATTTAAGTGAAACCTACTATATTGGAAATTTAAATACTACTCAAATATTATGTGGGGGTAAGGTTTGCGTAAATCCTACCTGTCCCCGACCCCACCCACTGCGGCAGCCTTGTACGCGAGAGAGTTTTTTTATTTTTTATTTTTTAAATACTACTCAAATATTCTGGTTTTCTTTGTCACTTTTTTATGAGCACCAATTTTTCAGCACATTATATTCGAAATTCAAAATTTTGTTTATGCAAGTATGTAACCATGTCGTTGCTATAATGAGCCCTTTATTCCCCATGATTTCTGGGAATGCTGTCCTGCCTACATGTCAATATGCCCTTTGTCTTAGGATTCACACTGATGTGTTTTTATGCAGATGTAGCAGCTTTACTATTAGTTGCTGATGCAGATCAAATTGATGATGTAATTTTCAGCCCTGAGAATGCTTTGAAAGGTCTTGTTGAAACTTCTTTATAGATAATGTTATATGACTATCACTTGCTTGATATACATATGCATCTTTATGATATACAGGGATGAAAGAAGGGTCTGTGATCGTATTCCATTCAGTCATATTGCCATCATATATCCAAAAGCTGGAGAAGTCCCTCGCAGGTATATACTCAAGGTGCCAAAATTGTTGGCTCTGCTCGAGGATACATCATCTGATAATACCAGCATCTCTTAACCTAGAGATCACATGTTCAATTCCTGAAAACAGTCTCTCCACATATTTTGTCGGGGGGCGGGGGGGGGGGAGGTCTATGTACATCTTGGCTGACTCTGCCCATTATGGGAGCCTTGAGCGCGGTGTTGTTTTTTTTAATCTTAGATGGAGATATCCTTACATTGTCTACTGAGTTTGTTCCTTGAAATTTTCTCAAAAACCTAACGAAGTATTATAGGTTTTATTTACCAGTCACAATTATCACGTAGATTATGTATCCTTCAAATTCTGTCCTTAGTCATTTCTGCTGAAGCTACTGATCTAAAAATCTGTTAACTTCATTTTGGGCAAAGTATGATATAAACCTTGTGGAAGGCACAATATTTAGTGAACTCATTTTCCTTCATGAACATCATTCATCCAAGGAGTTTAGTATTGATTTGTGAGAAGGATTCCACAGTGTAGCTCTTATCTTCTGCTTAATGGTGTTCTATCTTGACATTGCAAATTTTCATTTTAGGAAATTTTTAAGTTTTGCTCACTTTCATTGTCTTCTTTGTATCTTTAACATTTTTAAACCCTAAATGTGTAAATAACATTTTAAGTAAAATGTGACATACTTATGATTTTTGAGGTGCCATTGATTTGTATGTATATTTATGTGAAGAAAGGCTGTGACATAAATCTTGGATGTGAGACATCTACTTTTTCATCCTGTATATTATAATTTTCCTACAATATCCCAGCCACACTTAGTTAGCTTAACCACGAAAAAGGTTTCATGACATCTTTTTTCTTTTATAAGTTCTCTTGCATTTCGTTCTGAAAATGTACCTTCTGCATTCCTTTTTTGCTGATGCATTTTACTCATCTGCAGAACTTTGTGAGACAGTTTATCTAATAGATGCATATGCCTTTAGGGGGGCATCCAATGGAAAAATCATGGTAATCTTATATCCTGTTAATGTGATCTTCTCTCTTCTCTACCTTGCTTATTTGTTGTTGTTGAGTTTCAGGTAGACCACTGATCTTTTTTTAATGTTGTAGATTACGTCCTCAGGAAGCTCTGAGGCCATTGCAAAAGCTCGACCCATTCTCTCTGGTAAGCTTCGTTTAATATGCAATGATTACTTTGTTTCCTCTTTTTATAGAGCTTGTTAGTTTGCCTGTATTTCATTTTATGGTCAAATTATTGCCCTCTGTCCTTAACAGCAATGTGCGAAAAGCTTTTCATTCTGGAGGGTGAAGTTGGTGCTGGAAGGTGAGTTTATTCTTTGAATTTTCCTGCTGTAACATTTTTGGTCAATTATTTGGTAGTAACGCAAATTTATTTTGGCTTGTAGAAGTGAAAGTTTGCAACATGTGCTACTTAAAAATAGCAATTAGATATCTGTCGCATGATCTGCTTGTCTTTGATTGCTTGCATCATAATCTTCGTTTTATAATTTATTTATTTTTTTTGCATTATAAGCCCCACAAAGGTGCACGAGGAAAAAAAAATTTCCTGGTTTTTCTATCCTCTTTTTCCCTATTCGTAACTAATTTTGTACTATTATCAATGAGAAGGGAGACGCTTCACTTCTTGTGGGAGTGTATGGCTGATAACCTTGTGGCGTGTTTCGAATTGTGTGCATTTCTGTTATTTCTCAAATCTGCATTGAATTTTTGTTTTACAAGAAAAAGGCTAGAGTATAATGTGACTGTTTAAATTTTGTAGAGTTTTCTCTACAAGATCACTGCAGAGGGGTGCATTCCCTTTAAACTGCATAGATGAACCCTTATCAAATATGACTTTTGGATCACAGAGCTTCTTCAATGGCATTTTTTTTGGTTTGAGTGGGAGTCCCAAGAATTTAATGCTTCTCATCTTCCCATTGCAGTAAAATCATAATGGTCAATGAGCTGCTCAAGGGTATTCATCTTGTTGCTTCAGTTGAGGCTATTACTCTTGGTGCTCAAGCTAGAATTCATCCTTGGACAATCTACAACATCATTTCCAATGCTGCTGGAAATTCATGGTGGAGCACTCATACCGGTTCTATTTATTTCTTGTTAATGATTATCTTTTTAACTGTCAAAAAGTCAGAGTTGCTGTTTATGATTTAACCAACAATCAAATAGTTTTTAGGGGGTTCTCATGGTTTCATATACAGGTTTACGTCTCAGCCTGCCTTTTCTCAATTCTTTTAATTTGTTTTGTTCGAGCAGGGTTTTCAAGAATCATATATTAAAGTTGTTAGGAGGCGAGGCAAAGCCTTGTTCCCTGAATTCTTATGTTGAAAATATGGTAAGTTCAATAATACTGGGTTCCTTTGTTCAAGTATGATGTCATGATATGTGAATTTGCATGGACTGAGTGCTTTTATAAAACACCCTTTTCCGATCTTTATGACACATTTCTATTGCATGTACATTCTCTCTTCTCTCGATTATATAGTGTACACATTTATATGCTGCTTAATTTACAGCTGTCTGTTAAATCATTTACCCGTATTGAATAAAACCTATGGCACATTATACCAATTTGTCTTCAAAATATGATGTTTCTATTAAATCCATTTACTTGTTTTCTTGTGATCAAATTGTAGAAAAAAATACAGAGGCTTTTTTAAGGTTTCATCACTTCTTTTACCTTGTGATAACACCTCTAGCTAACGTCCCTGTTCATCCCTTTCTCTTCCTGGGCCACCATCACCAATGACAATCACCCCCTTCATCAGCTGCAAGAGCTCCACGACTTAAATCCAATATAAACCGAACCAGAATTCAAGTTGCCAACCGGCAACCACTAACTTAAGCCCAACTTCATGCCCAGATTCAAATACTAACTTGGAACATTTGTGCAAAACCACTGAAAGAGATTACCGGCATCAAACTCTTTCTCAAGCCCATTCCCAAAGATTTAGACATGGCTTGGCGGCCAGTGGATTGAAGAACAGGGGAAGTCATGTAGGATAACTGGTGTTTTATTCTTTGAGTGGTACTTCACAAGTACCCAGTAACAGAAGCTCCAAAGAGATTTATGGGTTTTAGTATACATTGGAATTAACTTAGGTTGCATTGTGGTTTGGCCTTTTGAAAGTAAGACTTTTGGGGTTTGATAAGAACTAAGATCTGGAATTCTTGATAATTGTTGACGAATTAAAGTAAAAGGAAAGATAGACTTTTAGGGATCACATGTAAGGATAGATTGCATAAGACCATCTAATGCATATTGTCTGCTTGTTTGCGTTATTTATTGTTTGAAAATCTTGAGGAAACTTATTAAGAGTAGGAGATGAACCTGTAATGCATGGTTCTATCATTTTCTTTATGCACGTGTTTTGAATGGATGTTTAAAAAAAATATTGATTGGGAAAAAGTTAGTCCTTCTCCTTCAAGTTTCACACATGCTAATGTTGCACCTGCTTGGTGCTTTCCATTAAGTGAAAGACGTTCCTTGAAAACAATTCCTCTTTGACATTCTAGGGGATCATTTTGGACAAGGCAAAATCGCTTACTTTTCCTCTTCCACTTTTGGCGGTTGCTCATCAACAGCTCATTCTGGGTAAAATAGCCACATGATGAGCCAACTGTTTATGATTGGATGCAAACATCACAGATGTCCCAAAAAGAAGTTTCTAATCAACAAATTTGTACATTTATCTTCAGGGTCTTCCTATGGTCATGGAGGTGATGTGAATTTCACATTGATCAAGGTTATTATTTAGTTCTTTTGGTTTTTTAAATTCCGATAGCTGGAGGTGTAGCTTACCTTTTAGGCCTTGGGTTAGAGAAAAGTACCATGCTATTTTTTTGTTATTTTGTTTCACACTTAATTTCCAGGTATGGGAGAAAGTGTTTGGAGTGAATATAGAAGATGCAGCCAACAAAGAAACTTACAGCCCAGAGCAACTGGCTTCCCAAATTGTTGAAAAGTCTGCTACTGTGAGCCGAATTGGGTTCATTGGTCTTGGAGCAATGGGATTTGGCATGGCAACTCACCTGCTGCAATCAAATTTCAGTGTTGTTGGTTTTGATGTACTCACTTACTTTGGTTTGTCTTACTTTGTTGGATCAATTCCATACCTGTGGCTGAATTCTAAAATGATATAGTTATCCTGTCACTTATCTGGCATGAGAATTTATTGAGCCAGTTGACTCTGGAATTGTTCCCAGCAGAGTCAACTATGCACATTGCATCAAGGTTGAATGACTTGAATCTTTGTCTTGATGCAGGTTTATAAACCGTCGTTAACACGGTTTGCAAATGCTGGCGGTTTTGTAGCTGACTCACCTTTGGAAGTATCAAAAGGTAATTTGAATTGAGGCACATTTAAAGGTGTACCTTTCTAACTCCATAGCTAAACAAATTGTTCGATTTTGGTGAGGAAGGTGGAAAGATCATTAGGTTTTTCTAAGAGGATTGTTGTTAGGTATGTTCTTCTTGAACAGGAAGTGCCGTAGTAAAGGTTAAGGAAAGTGTCAGAGTATTGCTTGTAGTTCATGCATGTTAATGCTTATGCCCCATGACATTACTTTTCTCTATGGACGTAAAAGAGAAATTTATTGAAAAATGTTTCTAAATAGTCCTTTGTAGACCTCCTTAGCTTCTCTTCTTTTCAAATTTTGCCCTTGATTTCCTCTTGGAATCCCCTCCCCTTCCCCCCAAAGCATCCTATGTCCTAACATCCACAACTGCTTTTCTCTGTGGTGTGACTTGCATCTTTCATCTATTTATATGCTTTATTTTTAAACGTAGTGATTGTTAAGTAGAGAGCTGAGAATATACTCGTAATCGATCAAGCAGTTGGCTATTTTAGATATAATTGCATATTGAATATGCTAAAAACATTAACAATTGAGTTGAGGAGCACCACTATTTCAATTGGTTGGGTCCCGCCAGGGAAGGGATTGAATCCCAATCCTTATTGAAGAAAGTAATGGAGGTGAAGTTTGGGGGTAATCTCCTTCATAAAGCAGTCTTTTTAGATTCAGCCTTAAGGCTTGCTGTATAAAATTCTCTGTCCGAGACATCATGAATAATTAACTTCTAACATTCTTAGGATGCATATAAGAGTGAAATTTTGTTATGTCCTTCATAAAGCGATCTCGTTAGATCAAAAGGTTTTGCTGACGAAAATTTCTGTATCGACACATTTTCTTTGGCTGATTTTTGTGAATACTTGTATTCGGAGCTTCTTGGTTCTTACAGTTTCCTTATAAAATCTTTCTTTAAACACATGCAAATTGATGAGTTCTGATTTGAGTTTTTTTTAGAAAGGGACTGTAGTTTGTGATCTTTCATACTTCTGCTCTTCATGGCTTCATGCAATTTAATTTGAACTTAGGAACGTTAACTTTAGAGAGATTTTCTACCTTGGGCTGAAACTAGACCATTGGTTAAATGAGATCACAAAGAAAAAAGAAGAATTATTCCTTTGAATAGTGATTTCATAATCTAAATCTATTTGTGAAGAGAGAATCCATCCGTTTCTCATGCATTTCTTTTGTAGATGTTGACGTGCTTGTTATCATGGTGACAAACGAGGCTCAAGCTGAAAGTGTTTTATATGGAGATCTGGGCGCAGTTCAAGGTGGGTTCCCCCCACCCTTAAGTAAGATCAGTAAGATCATTTGGTTTTTGGCAACCGAACTGACTTGTCTTCCCTGTTCTGTAGCTCTTCCATCAGGAGCATCTGTCATCCTTTCATCTACCGTATCTCCTGCATTTGTGAACCTACTTGAGCAACGTCTCCATGGTTTGTCCTATTGGTGTTTTGTTGTGCATTTTTCAATATGCGAACAGCAATTTGTGAATGGCATTATTTTTGTCACTTTGAAATAATGGTTTGAATTACATAATAATCTCTCGCTTAGGTGCATTTTTTTTAGAAAAATATTTTGGCTCAAATGATATATTGATTAATAATCCTTGATGTTATATTCTCCAGTTTTACTATTGCTAGAAATCTTGAAAACATCTTTTTGTTTCTGTCTTGCACAATGTACCGTTTCAGTTGTTTTCAACTTTTCATTAACACATAGCAAATAATACTCCAGGTTGCGTATCATGGGGATTTATGTATTAAATTAATATGGGATGATTGTGATAGAATGCAAGCGACATATATGGACCAGGTCTAGACAGATCTGGTGAAGTGATATATTATTATAAACTGAGTTGTAGTATGACCCGTTTTAAAAAAAAACGTGGTAAACAACTGAAGAACTCAAACTCACCTTTTGAATGAAGATAAGGAGCTCTGATGGAATATCCATAGTTACTTTGTTAGGCAGCAGGAACTTAGGTCTTGAAGCATAGTTAGGGTCCATGTCAGGTAGTAAGAATAGGACATTGGATTAGCAACACTTAGGGCTCCTAAATAAATTAGACAATGCAGAAGAGCTTGAAAACAACATGAAATGGGGAGATAAGATAATAATGACAGTATTTTCAGGTATAGAAAGAAAATCAATGTTTGATACCTCGTCTTTCTAACTTCAAGTTTTGTGAGAGTTTTATCTTTGTTAGATTTGATACAATCTACTATGTTGTTCATGATTGACCTGAATTACCCGTCTTTTTAGATCTTCTAGCAATGAATTGTATTAAAACAGGAGGCACTCACTGTTGATGATAGTTTAACCTCTATTAATGAGTGATGATGATGGTTCCATAGAGAACTTTGAACTTTCATACTATGGTGATTCAGGATGATATAAATGCTTACAAGCACTTGAGGATGCATTAAATTAATATACACACAAAATGATAAAAAAAGAAAGGGGAACTGTCATGGTTTAGAACTCATTAGGTCATGCATATTTCATAATATCCTAGAACACCATCAAATAAACACTTCCAAACTATACTCCCTCTCTTTCTTGCACACACTCATCACCTTTTGATAACATCTTAACACAATGCTAAAGTCAACTATGGTTTCCTCGGCAAAAGGGCAGTTTCATGTCGCTATTAGAAGAAGAAAGGCAAATGAATCAATGCCAACAAATAGAGCTGATTTGGTTAGCTGCTCTTGTGATTCCATGGTCAAGTTCAAGTGGATCCTTGACTTCAGATACTCTTCACTGAACGGATTTCTTGATTGTAAAATTTCCTATGTTGTGCTGACAGGTATTTCATGCTACCAATGGATCCAGGGCAAATAATTGGCTCACTGTGTTTAGAACTAGTTGGGCTGAAGGTCTGGATTCCTTGCAAGGAAAATGATAAAAGTTACTCTTAATTACTCAAGTATCAAGTGCATTGTACTCCTTTTTTAGTGTAGAATCTTTTGTATTCATCGGACACCTTTAGATATAAATGGAATCTTACTACCGAAAATTCTTAAAAATCATCTGGCTGATCAATCCATGTGTACTTTCGTCATGAAACTTCACCTGATTTATTATTCAGTTTGGTAATCACAATTGCATTGGTACTATCTTGACATGTTACACAGTTTTGTATTCAGGACCCTGAGCACTTTTTCTCTATTATTTGATGTGATTGTCTACAATTTCTTTCTTCTATTTATTCTTTACTCTCATGACCAAATATGCTAATGTTGTAGATGAAGGAAAGAATTTGAAACTGGTCGATGCTCCTGTGTCTGGTGGTGTTAAGAGGGCCTCCATGGGTGAACTTACGGTGCAAAATTGGAACCTTTTGATTCTGAAAAAGATACCATTTGTGGGTTTTTGACTGAAATTTTTCATTGAACTTGTAAATTCTTGTCAGATAATGGCTTCTGGTACGGACGATGCCCTTAGGTCTGCTGGTTTAGTTCTCTCTGGTAATTACCATGATCTGTAGTTTCCACTTTTGGGTGAAGGGCTTTCTGGAAATCAATTTTTTTTCGTCTTGTATGTTTCTACAGCATTAAGCGAGAAGCTGTATATTATCAAAGGAGGATGTGGAGCTGGAAGGTATTTTTCTGAGTCAACTTTTTTCTTGGCATGCAGTGTAGTGTCATTTCATGCAATCATGTGTTCTCTGGCACATAAGCATAGCTGAATATGACAGTAAAAGCATTCAAGGTTTTGATTTTGCCACACAAGCAAATTGACATTCTATTCCTCTGGAATTATGTCTTCAGTGGTGTAAAGATGGTTAATCAATTGCTTGCTGGAGTTCATATAGCATCAGCGGCTGAGGCAGTGGCATTTGGAGCTCGATTAGGCCTTAATACAAGAGTCCTCTATGATATCATCTCGAATAGTGAGGGAACATCATGGTTTGTACCGTCCACACTGCTATTATAATACCTCCAATCTGTTGTTCTTTTTGGATTGAGCCTATGAACCTTGCCTTTAAGTTCTGACAAAAGAAAAGGAACATTTGAAAATTAAACTCGTAAATGAGCTTTAAAGACTGGTGGACGTTTCCTGCTGTAGCTTCTTTTCTATTATCTTTCTTTCGTCTAAGAAAAATTCGACCATCCACAATTTTCTTATAATATTTGAAGTTAGAAGAATTCCCTCATCCATACCATAATTTTTTTTAATAATCACCCAACTTACTAGTACATTTGTTCTCTTACTCTTAGACTTTTTGTATAATTCTTCACAATGAATACTAGTGTTTCATGATCTAATAAAGTATAAATTTCCGAAGGGGGGCTAACATGTACGAAATAATTGCAGTTTATTCAAATACTGATTGTGCACATAACTATGTATATCAACATGTGAGATCAAGCTCTGCAAGTTCTAAATTCTTACTAAAATCATGTATTGACATTTTTCTTGGTTAATGCAGTGGAGAAAACTAACATAGCTGTTGAAAATATTTACATACTTGCTAGGTCATGCTGTTTGTGATGTGAAAATGTAACTTCTCTTGCCTGTTTCACATCTTATCTTTTGTAAAATCATTGATTATTAATTTTTTTTTCACTTAAAACAAACCCCTTGTGTAGTTATAATATCTTGCCAGGTATTTCCAGATTCTTGTCAATCATCGTGCTTAATTATAAGAAGTTTTTACTTCTGCTGCAGGATGTTTGAGAATCGTGTGCCTCACATGTTGGACAATGATTATACACCATATTCAGCACTTGATATCTTTGTGAAGGATCTGGTCAGACTGATAACCACGTTGCAATTTGTCCTCTAAAGATCAACTTTTAGTAAAGTTTCTCTCTACAATAACCATTATAATTGCCTGCAGGGCATTGTTACTCGTGAATCCACATCTCGTAAAGTTCCGCTTCATATTTCAAATGTTGCGCACCAACTGTTCTTGTCAGGTATTGTATTCTAACAGCAAATCACAATTAATTTTGCCTTTTATGTTTTATCCTTCCTCTTAAGTTTTTTTGATGCGAAGCAATTGGTCACTTGTTTCCTAGAGCCTTTCTGTGATAATAGTATAGCTCTTGTTGATGAGGGAAAGGGGTAATCTAAAACCTTCATTTGATACATGTACTTCAAAAGTCAATATTTTACTTTTTCGGGTTTAGCAGGGATTACAACAGAGTACAGGGAATATATAGTTGGTAATGATAAGTAGCGATGCTGACATAGTGAGAGTTGTTGCAGCCATAGAAGGGGCAGCTGGAGCATTTTGTTTATTTATGCTTTTCTTTTTCCAAAACTTAAAAGTATGACCACGTGTAGCTGAAAGGACTTAGAGAAAATTAGAGGATGAAACAACTCTTGATGTGAGACATTTTGGTCGGATCACTCCAAACATGGTATGTTTTGAATGATAGAATTTATTAAGAAAATGAATCAAGGGCATGCCACCCGATTAGAAGCAACTACAATACAATGAATACAGCCAAATATCAAACACACGTCCATATCATAATGCCCACTATGCCCATTGCATATAGTAGTAAAAAAACCATCCATATCTGGAGTTTCTCAACATAGATTCTTCTCCTTTAAGAACTCTCTCTTCGATCTTCTTCGACGTGATTTAAATCCAACTGCTTATTTAATGCATTACCTATCATTTAACTTAATCTTAGTGACTGCTAATGGTGAGCATCGAAAAGAATCTATAACAAGCGAGTGTCAAATACTACCTTGAAAATGCAAGACTGTTATATTGAAGAGATGGTGAGCGGTTTGAGAGAATTTTCTGTACTGTAAAGTTTCTTCATTTTTTTCTGACATGTGACTTCACCTTCGTATTATATACCTAGACTTCAGCTGCAGATTGTACTCTTTCACATTCTTGCACCATTTCTTGCCACTGCCTGTTTGCAAATATGTCATTTTTACCTTTCTATCATCATTGTTAGAATATGTATAAATGATGTGAAATGCCCAAATCCAACAAATTAAGTTATTGGGTTAAATGACAAAGTAACTAATCTTAACATGATGTCAAAGCAGGAGGTCTTGGGTTCAAACTTTGGCTTCCATAATTTATAAACTCCCATTTCTTTGAATGTCCCACGTACTGAGTACCCATTGAGAAGTTGGCCATATGTTTGGGCTTGCCCCATAATGGGCTTTGAATTTCTACTTGTTGGGCCATCAGATTGTCTAGCCCACACGTGAGGAGTGTTAGAATATGGTATAAATAATGTGAAATGCCCTAACCCATCAAGTTAAGTAGCGTGTTCGGCTTCTGGATTGCTCATAGTTATATATTAGGAGATTGAAACCATATATTATATGAACTTAATTTCTTTATTCTGTGATGAAATTGTTCATCATATGAAAACAAGTCTATTGTGTCCCAACATATGAAAGCACTTTGTATTGCAAAAATGTATCTGCCTTTTTAGTTATCCATCAATGAATTTGCATACTGAGCAGGCTCTGCTGCTGGCTGGGGTCGACAAGATGATGCTGGTGTTGTAAAGGTATTGATAATTATTAATTAATAAAATATAGAATGTACCATTAATGAAGTTTCTGTTTCAGCCTCCAAAGTTTTGTTGGTGGTTAATTTGGCTTTTACTAGTGTAACTGCGAAATTTTCTATATCTGTAGGTTTATGAGACCCTCACAGGTGTTAAAGTTGAAGGGAAACTTCCGCCTCTGAAGAAAGATGTTGCCTTGCAATCTCTTGGACCTGAGTGGCCACGGGATCCAGTTGAAGATATACATAGGCTGAACAAGAGCAGTTCCAATACTTTGGTTGTTTTGGATGATGATCCAACTGGAACGCAAACTGTTCATGATATTGAAGTATTAACAGAATGGTAAACTTTTAATTTTTGTGTTTTCTCTTTATACATGTGGCAACACAGATGTTCTGAATATACCATATGAACTTGATGGGAAATATATGGTTTATTACCAAAAGCTAAGTTGTTGCATTTCTTTGCATTTTCAAAAACTTGCTATAATTTTCTATATTTATAATTCTGTTTTTATGTGAAACTGGTAAAGCCTTTTTTCAGCTCCTTTTGGAAGTCATCTTAAATTTTGTATTTGTTTTGCACTTTCCATTACAGGAGTGTGGAGTCAATTGTTGAGCAGTTCAGAAAAAAGGCCTCATGCTTCTTCATTTTGACCAACTCTAGGTCCTTGGATTCTGAGAAGGTAAAGAAGATGACATCAAAATATATGTTGTAGTCCATTCCGTAAAGTGTTGGTTATCAAAAATTGAAACTTACTTCTATCATATCGGAAATCTGTTTCCTGGCATTAATCTTATTCTTTGTTAGCAATTGTAGATACTTGTTTCTTTGTGCTGCACTCTCTTTGCGCTCCTTATCATATCATCTTTTGCTTAAGAAAGACAACATTTTGTTTCCTGCTCAGGAACACAGTTTGCATGTAAGACTTATTTTATGAGTAGGCAATATTTTGCTTTACAGGCCAGTTCATTGATAAAAGACATCTGCAGAAACCTATGTACTGCAGCCAAATCAGTTGAGAACGTTGATTACACTGTTGTTTTGAGAGGGGACTCAACATTACGTGGTCATTTTCCAGAGGCAAGGACGGGCTTTTATTACAGTCACGATATATTGTCAAAGCTATAACAAGTTACAATATACTTCGTATAAGTAGATAATGCTGCCTATCAACCTGTAGGAGGCAGATGCAGCTGTTTCTGTACTAGGCGAAATGGATGCATGGATCCTATGCCCATTTTTTCTTCAAGGAGGCCGTTACACTATTGGAGACGTACACTATGTTGCTGATTCTGATTGGTATTTGCTTCTATTTTTGTTAGATATTTTTCATTAGATCTTGCTAGTAACTAATACTGTTTAATCCAATGATTTGGTAGGCTTATTCCTGCAGGGGATACTGAATTTGCTAAAGATGCTGCCTTTGGCTATAAATCTTCAAACCTCCGTGAGGTCTCGCTTTTCTCATATCAGTGATGGCATGTATGTTCATGGGAAATTCAACAGTGCCAGTTGTTAAAATAACTTTTCAAATTCTATGAAATTTTTAGTGGGTTGAGGAGAAAACTTCTGGCCGAATTCCTGCAAGCAGTGTAACATCCATTTCTATCCAGCTTTTGAGAAAAGGTGGACCAGATGCTGTCTGCGAGCTTCTTTGCAGTTTACCGAAGGTAATTATGATTAGTATTTATTCATGTGGCTTATCTGTGTTTGTGCATGCACTTAGGCACTTGAGAGAGAGATTCTAGCATTGTGGGTCTTGTTTGCTTGGTCCCACCGCTATGTTATCGTGGCAAATCTGGATGCAATAGTTGAAGCATGTGATTGTCCTTTTTATTTCTAGTTTTCCTATTACAGCTAAGTTAATTGAGATAACAAGCATTGGTACATTTGTCTATATGAAAAAATTTAGCACCATACCTTCACAAGCATGGGGCTCCTCAGCATGTTTGTACCCTCCACAATACTATGGAACAATCTTGTACCATGGCAGGTGTTAAGCTTAATGTTTTTTTCCCCTTTTTTGCATCAATGTGGACTGCACTTCTGTCAGGACCATACATGATGTGATATGCTGATGTGTTTTTTGTTTTGCTTTGTGATGCAGGGTTCAACATGCATAGTCAATGCAGCAAGTGAAAGAGATATGGCTGTATTTGCTGCAGGAATGATCCAGGCAAACTTTTTTCCTATTGCTAGATTTCCATTATTGTTGTTGTTGTTGTTGGTATTATTCTTGTTATTATTGCCACTACTGTTGGGCATGCTTTACTAAAATCCACAACAAAAAGGTTCCTCCTAAGTTTTAAGTTCAATATGCAGGCAGAGTTAAAGGGAAAATATTTCTTATGCCGCACTGCTGCTAGCTTTGTGTCTGCTCGAATTGGAATTATTCCTAAAGCTCCAATAGTGCCAAAAGATCTTGGAATAAACAAAGAAAAGACTGGTGGACTGATAGTTGTGGGGTCATATGTTCCAAAAACAACAAAACAGGTAGAACTGGTGTACTCCATTCTTCATTTTGGTTTTTATACATCTGACATTCAACATTTTATATATAGGCTCATATTTCATATTTCCCACAACTTTCAGGTTGCAGAACTCAAATTACAGTGCCACAAGATATTGAGAAGCATAGAGGTGACCAGATACATAATTTCTTCACATATTGTCAATATTACTGTTGGTTATTTATCTTTCTTTAAATTTAGAAGACACTTGCTAATGAGTTTCAATTCTCATGTTGTGAGTCTTTTACTATTTTCAATGGGATAAGTTGACAAATTTTTCCTTCTTTGTATGAGTAGGTTTCCGTAGATAAACTCGCCATGAAGTCGGTAGAAGAGAGGGAGGATGAGATCAATAAAGCAGCTGAGATGGCAGAAGTTTTTATTGGGGCTAATAAGGACACATTAATAATGACCAGTCGTGAACTCATCACTGGAAAAAGTAAGTCCATCTCTCTCATTTATGTAAGCATGCAAATGATTAAATGTCATAAAGTATATGGGCAAGGAAGTGTTGTTCAATTGATAGCATACTGTATTTACTATAGTAAAAGATGCAGATAATAAAATAGATTTGTTATTAAAGCAAAACTTTTTTTTCGCATTTGGTAGCTCCATTAGAGAGTTTGGATATCAACTTCAAAGTGAGTTCTGCTTTGGTGGACATTGTTAGGCGCATAAGGATAAGACCCCGTTACATTCTTGCGAAGGTATTGTGATTTGAACCATATGAACAGATTTTCCCCCTTAAGTATGATTGCTGCTACCTTCTTTAGTTTTCCTTTCTTCTTTCCTTATTTCTAGTTTCTACTCTGTAAAAGTGAGCTTGATGATTCAATTTTCAATTTATGTTAAATGTTTAAATGTTCCAAATTGTGTTATTGATGCCATTGTGCATTTGTGCAGAGAATCTGTTAACAAATCCTCATATCATTTTTCTATTTTTCTTTTTGTCTCTCATTATAGGTAATAAGGTTCTGTTTCATACAAATGCCTTTCTTATTCTTTACAAATAGAAAAAAAAAAAATCTAGAAGCTTTTTAGAGGATTTTTTTTTTCAAAACCTGTTTATTTTTTATTCAGTTCTTGATTATATCTTTTTTTTATATATTGCCTAGATTATTTAACCATCCATGACATAAATATATTAAAGTCAATGAGATTGTGATATATTTTTCAAGAAATACTGAAATTGATACATCTAACATATATTTGGGCCTAAATTAATTTAGAGATTGTGATATATTTTTGAAAGAGTGTGTTTCTAATCATGAATCCATATTAAGGCTAAGTTTGGCATTGTGCAATTTTTTCTCTTCGGGTTATGTTTACGCTGTAAATTTAAAAATATATGTGTGTGAGAGAATAAGAATAAATGGACAAATTTGTGGCAATCATAGTTTGTAGTTTGTACATAATAAAAGTAGTCTCAGCCACTGAATTTACCACTCTTCACAGATCCAAGGAAAACTTTCAATGTAGTTTCGATTATAGCAATAGTTGGTGTAGAAAGGACATCTAATGAATTGAAAACTTGTTGATACCGATTTAAGTAGAATAATTTCGTAGAGAATGTTAAATTGTACGTCCATGAAAATGATTTTATTCAAGTCTTATCATAAAAGTTTGTTCAATTTATTCTTATGTGACGTTCACAAGATAATTTTCTTTTAATAATATGCCTTCCAAAAGTGCGTTTCAAGCTTCACAAAAAAATGTATCCAACATGTATATGATCACTGCTTTCTGGTTTCAGTTATTGGTTTATGGCTCATTTCAACTAATATTCTTGAAAAGTACTAGACGTGAAATGAGTTTATGTCTTGATTGTTGGAGCTAGTGGTATATACCCATTGCTGTTCTTCTGTTCTAGGGTGGAATCACATCGTCTGATCTTGCTACAAAAGCTCTAGAAGCTAAACGTGCGAAAATAGCTGGACAAGCTCTGGCAGGTGTTCCTTTGTGGCAGCTAGGTCCTGAGAGTAGGCATCCAGGAGTACCTTACATTGTCTTTCCTGGTACATTGACTCATAGTTTACACATTGCCTTTTCCATCAAAATTAAATATCACACCATCTAACCTTCGCAATTTGTCTGCGTACAAGGTAATGTTGGTGACAATAAAGCCCTAGCAGAAGTTGTTAACTCTTGGTCTCGTCCTTCTAGGCTCTCAACAAAAGAGCTCCTTCTTGTAAGTGCCAATGTAATAGGTATTTCAAATAGTAATTCCTTTAGATGCTGACAATATTGGTCACATATGAAGGGTGCAGAAAATGGTGGATATGCTGTTGGAGCATTTAACGTTTATAATATGGAAGGTGCTGAGGCAGTTGTTGCTGCAGCAGAGGAAGAACATAGTCCTGCCATACTTCAGGTTTACATTGAGCAATATATTTTCATCACAACTTTACGTTGTTAATCTTCACTTTTCACTTGTATGGGTATGCCTGTTTTTTTAAAACAAATGAGTTTTTGACTTCAGAACAGCTTCAATTTTCTTAGTGTTTCTTGTTTTTTTTTTTCACAGATCCATCCAAGTGCTTTGAAGCAAGCAGGGATTCCCTTGATTGCTTGTTGTATATCTGCTGCTGAGCATGCCAACGTAAGTTGGATTTCAAATATTTAGGAGGAATAGATTAAGATAGGACTACTGAAATTTAAGAAAAGATATCAAGATCATACATTCATTAACTATCTTAATGAGTTAGACAAGTAACAGTTTAGCAACTTCTTGTTCCCAATAATGCTACTTTAATCTTGAAATCAATGCGGTATAACTGATTGCTGGTACTCTGAGAGAATGATGGCATCCTGAAAAGATAACTGGATGATATGCTAAGGCCATTATCTGCTCATTCCTAGTACTTTTCTTATTAACTACCTTTCTTTCTTTGAAATGCTGGAATACTCAAATTAATGACGTTAATGTATAACGAAGTCCTTTTTTACTTTCATTTGTTAGGAATAATGCCCTTGTTTGGGCTTTTATGAAAGTCATATTGTGGTTGCTGGTAATAGTATCGCTTCAATTATCCTTATATTGGAAAGACGCTTGGACAAATTTTTCTTATCATAGTTTATTTGTATTCTTCCTCTGTTCTTCTCCACTCCCATAACACTCTCTTCCTATTAAAATTTTAATTTTTAGATTGATACTCACTGATAAATTTTTCTTGCAAAGTGGGAAAGACGTTTGCATAAATTCTTCACACCAGTTTATTGGTATTCTTTTTGCTGTTCTTCTCCATTTCCCATGACCATCTCTTCCTATTTAGCTGTTAATTTTTAGATTGATACTGATCAACATAAATACATGGGTGCAGATGTCTCAAGGGTAATTAGAACCCCAATACTCAAAAGTCTCTGTTTTCTTCCCTTTGTTTCTTCAATCCAAAATCCCCAAAATCCAACTTTGTTTATTAAAAAACGGTGTCATGTAGTTTAGATGGTTTCCCATGACAAATTGGCTTGGTGAGATTGCCGAAGTGAAGCCAAATTGTGGCATTGTAGGGGGACTTGGGACTGCATTTACTAACAGGTTTTATCTTTATCTTTCGAGTGTGTGTGTCAATTCCTTCCTTAGATGGACTTGGATGGAAGTTTCTCTTCCAAGATTGCAACAAATTACTAGCTTCTATTTTATATCTCAGAGCTTTGGGCAAGCATTTGTCCATGGCAGTTTACACATCAAGTTGGTCAGTTGGGAAGAAACTTTCACATCTTATGTTCCGCTTCTTGGTCATTACCATTGGAATGATAAATGTTGTACGAACGAGAATGATCTGTTGTTGTGCCTTTTTACCGCGACATATTGGAAGTAAAGTTTGTATATGGCAGGTTCCTATTGCTGTTCACTTCGATCATGGAACTTCAAAGCAAGGACTGTTGGAAGCTCTTGATTTGGTGAGTTGGCTTCTTGTCTTGAATGAAAAGGCGCATATTATAGTCAGAGATACCACATTCTGCAGTATCACGTTTTTTTGTTTGCAATTTATGGGAAACTCACATGTGCATTTGCATATTTTAACTTGTCAGGGATTCGACTCAGTCATGGTTGATGGTTCACATCTCCCATTCAAGGAGAACATCTCATTTACAAAGTACATATCGCTCTTGGCCCACTCCAAAAATATGCTGGTAGAGGCTGAACTTGGGAGACTGTCTGGAACTGAGGATGGCATGACTGTGGAAGATTATGAAGCAAGACTTACAGATGTTAATCAGGTTACATTTTTTTTCCAAAATCCTCTCAAGCCCGTATGTCGCCAGCCATCACACTTTGCTTCACTTGTTTTTCAGGCGCAAGAATTCATTGATGAAACCGGTATAGATGCTTTGGCTGTGTGCATCGGAAATGTTCATGGAAAGTACCCTGCGAATGGCCCGCAGCTTAGACTTGATTTGCTTGAGGTCAATTACTACTTGCTCATATACTCTCATTTTCATGTTGGTCGTATCTATGCATCACTAGCCACCACTGCGGGGTTCCTTCATACCCTTTTGGTGTACCATTTTGGTCATGGGGAGCATGCCTCCAATGCTGTCAGTACAATATATATATATATATATATATATATATATATATGCTAGAGTTTTGACATAACGGACCTCATATCACCATTTGTGCCAGAAGTGATGCATGTTGCCAATGAACTTTACATGCTTTAGAGATTGTGCCAAAGCACTGAAGTATTGCAACGACTAGATATGCTTTAAATAGACCACTCCACTGAGAGAGACTGTTTGCGGTTGACGATTTTAAATATGTTAATTGCAGGATCTACATGCCTTGAGTTCAAAGAGAGGTGTTTTCCTGGTGTTGCATGGAGCATCTGGCTTGCCCCAAGAACTTATCAAGGTACAAATAATACTAATGAAAAACCTTCAATTCCTGAAGTTTTTTATGAATAAGATGCTCAAAAGAAATGTTAATGTATCACGGTTCCGTACGTAATAGAAAAACCAAAGCCAAAGAGCATGAAACAGATTCAAGGCAGTTGAAAGTTGACTGAACTTTTGTTTTGTATCAATAGGGATGTATTGACCGCGGTGTGAGGAAGTTCAACGTGAACACTGAAGTCCGAAAGGCTTACATGGATTCATTGGAAGTCCCCAAGAAAGATCTGGTACATGTTTTGGCATGCGCAAAAGATGCCATGAAAGCTGTGATCGCCGAGAAAATGCATCTATTTGGTTCAGCAGGAAAAGCTTGATCCAACTCTCGAGAAATCTCCAGCTTGCATAATTGCTGCAAGTTTGTTAGTATGAACATCATTCTCATCATTCTGCCCCTCATAAGTTGACTGATTTCTGCCCAATCCCATTACTCTTATTAGTATTGTTGATATATACATTCTCCATTTCATTGTTCCAAGCAAAGTCTAATAAACATATCTGTAAACCAGAAAGGGAAAACATATATGTAAACTGCAGGGTTTAATCGTATAACCTAAACCTGGCCCATCAAATCCGCGTGCACAGAAGTTTTCCATAACGACAGGATAAGTTGGGTCAAAGTTCAAGCTCAGTGCGTGAACATAAAGGTGCTCCCACAAGGCTAGGTCCTAGAGAGATTCACCAACTAGACGTATGCTACTTGTGTATTGAACCAAAATATGATCATTGCAATCCTACAATATTTAACATCACCACAAGCAACGTATAGAAACAAAAGATGCAACTTAAATTTCATTCACGTCAAAGAAGGTAACACCGAATACTTATTTTGCAATTGCAAAGAACACAACCAGTCGAAGCATGTTCCCCAAATCTTCACCAAAATGCCTTCTATCACAAAATCTAGCAAGTAGCATGTCATAAGGGGTCGAGTGGTTGGGCACCTCACCACCTGCACACATTAGGATTTCTGCTGCGTGTATTTTCATATTCACTGAAATCAAGAGATTTGACATTTGGAAGTTGAAGATTATGTTCAAATTTACTTCTTGAACTGTTGTAACCAAGCATAAAGCAGTTCTGACAAAAATTTGATGGACATTAGTGGCGCATTCATCTAATTGTACCAACAACCAGAAGGGTATAGTAAGCAATAAAACAAAGGGAAAAAGGGAAAACTGTATACAAAGGATAGCCTGATAAATAGACGACTCCACGCAGATCATTTCACTTTGTTCGAACAAGTTCAAGGGGTAGAGATTCCATAGCCAGCTGAAATTTGAAAACACAGTCATAACATGTGCAGGAACCACTGGACAGTGCAGTGAAAGCTAGAGTTAGCACTTACCCAGAGTCTAGGAGTAGTTGGATCAAATTTTGATTGCACTTTGGACAGCTTTGACTCGAAGTTGATAACTACGGTAACTTTGAACTCAATTGAGAATGGCCTGCGCAGAGGAATTTTAAAAAAGAATATGATATTCATACACAACATTTATACATGCATATTCATACATATGGAAACAAAAATCTGAGCCATGGCATCCAAATGACAACATAAGCATGAAAAAAGGTAAGAGATAACATTAGCTGCATAAACAATTTTGAAGATTAGATCGCCACAGAATATATTGAGAGGTACTGCACTGCAACTTAATTTTAACCCATAGTTTTCTTTGCTTGGGGAAAAACAACAGCACAGCAAGAACGTAAGACTCTGTACTTTTACTAGTCAACCACATATCTGCGAGATGAGGGCCATGTCTAGTATGCATCGAGAACTTGAAGAGAACTGATTTCAACCAAGTCGGTGACATGTACATTTCACCACAAGGAAAATGAAACAGATTTGAGCGGAATATCAATGTCTTATTAAAACTCACCCAGCTAAGGCAGTTGGACAAGTCAAAAGCCGGGGTAGTATGACATAGATTGGCAGAGTCATATTACGACAGACATCTCCATCTGCTATCTGAAATGCAAACCGAAAAACATGGATCGTATTATATACATGAAAAAACAAAAAACGAGCTACATTGATTGGACAAGACATGAAACAAACCATGCCTGTGTAGACTGAATTAAAGAAGTCTCGGTCACAATTTTCTCTCCAAGAAGAATAGATTCTACACGGAGTAAGTGGATATCAATCGAGCGAATGGGAACGGCGGATGCTTCTACTGTTAGCTCTCCAGAGATAGGATCTGACAAACAGCACTGAGTGGACATCTTTCCTGTTACCCGAAAGCCACCTGTACAATCATTACCCTTATCAGCTGTAGAACTTCATGAAGGAAAAATAAAACCCTTATTAACACGTGTGCCTTACAACTAGAGAGCTCTGAATATTCTAACATCCAAATTGAGGAGAAAATAGCCCTAAAAAGATTTGGATTAAAGCCAAATTACGAGAAACAAAGGGGGACAAGGAGTCTGGAACAGTAAACAAACCTGATCTCAATTCAGGAAGCAAAGGGTGTCTCTGAGTGTCCTGAGTAATGTAAAAGATAACTATCTCGGGAGAAACTGTTCGGTTAAGAAGTTCAGCTGTTTTAACAGCAACAATAGAAGGAAGTTCATTTGATTTGAATATATAGGACCATAGGAATATCAAACAAAATTTTAATATAAAAGTGTACCTTTATCGCTTTGTATTATGAATTCCATCGTTGTAGATAATGATTTATGTAGGTATCCTCTCAAAATATCTACAGTTACCAAATACTATAACAAGGTTCATTAATTTTCAAGTATTGGAAAAAAATACATAAGAAGTAAGCAGATGTCAGAGAGATGCACGGTGAGGGAAAAATGAGCCAGGTACAGCAACAAAAATATGCCAGTGAATAGTTGCGGTCCTCCTAGAGTAAAACATTCACCTGGATACTAATGTTTGATCCATGGAAGGTTTCGTAAAATCTTTCCATACTTTCTTCTCCACACTGTCTCAAGGCTACAGAAAATGGTATCTGCCACAATGAGCAAGCATAGATTATCAGGTGCTAAACTGGAAAGAATAGAGGAGAGGGGGGGAATCTAGAATATTATTTTAAATGGAAAATGCAAATACGTAGCTATGTTCATAACATCAATGGTGGTATATCTACATATAATTTGGTAGTGGAAACAGTAACGACTACACATTATGACAAATAAATATATAGCTATAATGGCAATAATCTTGATCCAGCAATAGCGAGATCAGAAATCACTGTAATGAAACAGTCGCACTAACAGTAAAATATTTTGAGGAACATCATTTTAGTATAGAAGTATAGAATATTTGTAAATATAGTTACAACATATGTATTCTCCTACTCTTCTGAAACTCTTAACATCGGATGCAAAAACCCAAAATATATATGGATTGTGCCACATGTGGCTTCGACCACACACACCAAAACTTCGCGGAAATGAATGTATTAGGCCCGCACCAAGAACATTACTGTATTGTCCGTTTTAATTGAGGGCTCAGAGTTACTGTGAATATGAGCCACCTTTCGGAAATAGGAGGGGCAATATTGATGGGGAAAACACTGTCATAGTAGTGTTGGAAACAGTCATGGTTGACTTCAAGGCAAAAGTATGCAGATGACAAGAAGATGAAAAATATCAGAAATAAAACAAGAAGCTGAAGGTTATGTTTTGAGGCATGAAATTATAGTTCTTACATAAAATACAAGAAGAGAGCATTATACATGAGTAAAATTTTACCAAGAACCAAGGATAATTTTGGAGAAAACAAGATATACAAAGTCCACACACATAAAAACCAACAAAGAAAGGACAGGCTGAACACCTTCAACACTTACTATATGCAATTTTATCTCATCACTTGAACTACACCATCTTGAGGCTATCAAATATGAAGACTGCGTCTCGAAGTTAAAACAACCAATCAATCTAAATAATATCACTTGATGCATACCTCCATTCTACCCGGAGCAATCTTTCCAGAGGATTTAATCTCAACACTCTTATTACTGTTTTCAAGAGTTAAAAACAAATCATCAACATAAAAATCCAAGTGAACCAAACATTTGGAGAAACTAGAAACATTATTTTGCCTACCGGAAAACACATAAAAGAACTAAACTAAAGCATAAACAAATATGGAGAGGACCAAGCACATTTGCAGTCCTTTAATTAACAGTCTAGACCCTTTTATGTATAGTTTGTATATAAAAAATTCTGTAATTTTCAATATTCAGGGATTTCAGAAAAAAACTGACACATCCCCGTCACCAAATAAATAGATATTAGGAGGACAAAAGAAGATCAAAAACTTAGGCAAACTATAACCACCACAGCTCTACCTCTGACCAACCCAACCAAAGTTATTACCCTTACAACAGGTTAAAGATTAAACAATTCGCATGCATGAGGCTCCTCAGTGGAAGCAGAGTCAAGGAAAAGAAATATATATCCAGCCATATCCCCTCATTATGGAGAGGTTGTTTCTAGGATTTTTAATCCATAACCTCAAGGTTATGGTGAAGCAACTTCACTAGGCGTCTCCTAAGTGTGGATGAATGAACTCACCTCTGACCCTGTATTCATGCTAAGTGGCAACTCGCCAAAAGAAAAAAAAAGAATGGCAAGCAACAATTCCACAAAACGTAGATAAGCACCATCATAGATGTTGACTGCCCGTTAGTTCCATGTTCACTAATATAAATATAGCAAACTATATTTGACATTACTAAACTATATCTCAAAATTGATTTTTAGAAACCACAGAATAAGAATTAACTTACACAATGGTGATGGGCTTAACAACACCATATAGAGATTCAATAACTCCAGCAGAACCCCCACGCACCTTCAAAACGAGAAAAGTAAACAGCAAAACCAAATAAAATGGAAACAAACATGGAAATTATTAAAAAAAAATCAAAACCTCTATTCAGGAGGAGAGAAACTAAAAGTAACCAAATGAAACGGAAGAAAACAAATTGCCGTAATAAAAATATTTCTAATCTTCCCCTAAAAATCTCAATTTCGACCAAGTCCAGCTCAATGATTCGGCTATAATCAAGCTTTTGGAGTAGAATAAAAAAGAGAAGAGGCTATGCTTCTTTATTTAGATTTAATTTCTAACATTCTATCTGATTTTCTCGGGAACCAAACAGAGTATCATCAACACAAACCTGCATATTAACGGAACCATTGATGCTGAGGCGGATTCCATAGTGAGAGATCGAAGAAGGAGAGCTTATTACGATTTTGCCATCAAAAGGTTCCTATGGAACATCGTCAAAAGTGAGCAATACATAATTATAGAGACTATATACATGTGTGTTCTGTGAGAAAGCTTACAGAAGATGGTCGGTAAATGCGATTTGATCGAGAGGGTTTGAGCTCCACTGTTGCCATTGTTGTACAGGAAGAGAAGACACTAGCGGGTGGAGTACTGTTCCTCTCTCTGAAATGTAAATACAGCTGTTATTTATATGGTTGTATTTTTACAATGTTATCTACTTATATATTAGTATTCTTTCTATGGATTGTTGTGCAAGGATAAAGATGAAAATAATGATGCTAATGATCGATCTCTTTCATCTACATCCGAATCTACCTCTATTTTCAGATCTGCTTTGATGCTAACTCAAATTGTCAAATATGTTTTGGATACTGTTTCAAACAAATAGATCTGGATTTACAGATGCAAGATTTCTTTTTTTTTCTTTTCTTTCTGTATTGTGTTTTCGTTTTATTTCTAAAGTTTGGTGTCTATGATGAATGGGATACTCATCAGTCTATCCCGACATAGTAACTATGGTGTTAATTTGTACTGGGAGGGTTTTAATTTGTTGGATTTGTTTTATAATTCTCATAGTTGTGGGTTGTATTCCATCGTTTATGGTGGCTCAAATACCGTGTGACCTCATATTCTCTCACCTTCAATACTTAGGGAGATGGGAGGGACACCAATTCCTGACTCAAACTCCGACTCCAATTCTCTCATGTTAAATCATGATTTTTATTTTTGAAAATGACATATTAGAGTTTAGGAGTTAGAAAATTACTGTTTAGGGTTTATAATTTAAGGTTTAAGGTTTAGAACATAATTTTTAATATTTTAAGGTTAGAGATTAGGATTTAAGGTTTAGGGTTTAAAATTTAGTATTTAGAATTTTTTTCCCCCAAAATAAAACATATTATAATATTACGAACATCAAAATATTTAATAATTCATGATATAACATAGTTTTGAAAGATAATTGGAACCAAAATTAGAGCACGGAATTGAAGCCCCTATCCCAATACTCATACTTTTAGATCTGTGACCTTTTCAAAAAAAGCCAACCATCTATCTTAATTCTTTTTTTTGGGGATATTTGCTATTTTTTTTTAACTTTCTATGCCTAATTGATGTTGGAAATTAATAGCAGTTTTTTTATATAAAAGAAATAAATAAGAGTTGGTTTGATTTGTGTTTCTCCTCTACATCAATCCATCCAAATGTTGAATGCCATTCGACTGCTTAGGTTACCCATCTATTGTACGACAGAGAAACTGTCAAGGGTGAAGGAATGCCTAACACGATGCCCAAACAAAAGATTGAAAGTAAATTACTGAAGCAGCAACCGGAGATCTGCATGGGCACAACACACCAACCCCAACAAATCATTATTACAAAAGAAACTGCAGAAAAGAGAAAATCCACCCAAAAACTGTTGTCTCAGAAACAAGCGCAAGGGCCAATTAGATGTTCTAACTTCTAAGAGTGTACCAACAGAACGAGCCACCGCATCAGCACTAGATCTTGCCAACAAAAACAAATACATATACATAATGTCGTTTAAAAAAAAGCAAAAGAAGCAACTAACAGTACATATATATATAATGTTCAACATACCAAGGGCATATCATGAAACAAATCACAAAATTCAGACAGGCAAACGAAGAGAGACCGAGATAATAAGAACTATTAACACCCCAGCTAGAAAACTGTACTCATTTGAATTTATCAGAAAGGTTGCTCGGCATCCACCATGGCCCAACTAATTTGGTCATATTGCAAAGATACAACTATTTTTTGGTGAGCATAGCAATCTCCACTAACATGACATAGCTATCTAAATGACATCAAGAAAGTACTAAAGTACGACAGAACAAAGATTCAAACTCGTCCAGATTACATGCACTCGCAGCAGGAGAAAAAAGCCATGCAAAAAGCTTAACAGCATCACCTCAGCATCCTGTGCCACGGAAAGCAAACAAGCAATTAGTCAAGTGAGAGTTTATAGACTTAAAAGTAGATTACTGCATCACATTTCGCAACTGGACATAAACAGATTTACCGCAACATCAATGTAGAGCATAAAGCAACAACATTTCAAACAAACAAAAATATTGACAAAACTAAGATTAAAACACATACAAGCTAAAAAATTATAATAGATGGGACACGTCATGAGTTCTGAATAGTGAATGGCATAGAGAAGTTGCACGATTCTTCAAAAAGTACAATACAAATTGTGAACAAAGAACCCCGAATTTCTCAAAGGTAAGGGCTTGCTATAAGCAAGAGTTCAATCTGAGTTTTAACAATTGACTAGTTGGGAAATTCTGATGGCAGCATGCTGATTAGCACACAGAGAGTTTTGTGATCTAAGATGGAGCCCACGCGTATTATTTGGTGAAACTTAAGATGTTTCAGACCAAAATGTATAGTTCTAGAGATTCCTACAAGCAAATGAAGGTAGAAAATGACTGAAAACATCTCACTTACAATCTTGGTATCTTATTCATAAAGCAAATAACCTCCTATAAACCCAAAACATGTAGAAATTGATTGGCTCAGTCTACACACATTCAAAAATAGAATGACCAATTGACCACAAATGCACAACTCTCAATTCTAGGTTACCAATATGGGTAATGCCTTCACATCATATGCAGATTTGTAGATGTAACCATCTGCAGTACAGAAGATGATTCCTAAAGAAAAAAACTGAAAGTATCAGAAAATTCACAGCTCCAGTCAAATAGAAAAGTGAAACAAATTCCACGCTGACTAAATTTCTTTATATTTAACTTGATATCACTAAACCAAACACACCAAATTGTGATTATTCAAACATCGCCTGGAGGATGTGGGGGCTTCTGTACAAAACTACAAATATTATACAATTGCCTTGTTTTATTGAGCCTATATGTCGACGCACCACAACTTCTGTTAAAAAAGTTTTACATTGACTGTCAGCAGCTGATTAAATCACCTTCCTTGCTTCAGAAAACAAATTTAAATCCATGGGTATTAACCCTACAACTTGACCGAAACGAAACCACATTAGTGTTATGTATTAAATTATGCCGCTCGAACATGCCAACATATAACAACAACAAGCATTGCCCTATAAAAATTACATATGACAACATATCACACCATAGGTCTAGATGCATATGCTCAGTGTCATTTGGGTGGTTGAAGACATCCAGATCCAAAAAAAAATCCTTTATCCACTAATTCATGTTTCTCTCAGTGCATGAATTTTATTTAATGAAGTACAACAATCCCATAGTTAAGATTGTTCATTTAATGGAAACAGTGATCAGAAAGCTCTAAGCAATTGCATTGAGGAACATGAATCAGCAACTAAGGTATAGCTATATCAACCCAAGGCACATCTAACTCTGCGCTACTGGAAAACTATCAATCGTAGAGGGACATAATTCAGATGGATAACTATGAGAATAAATACTATTGATCTACATCCTCTAAGTCCCAAAACTAACCAACTAGACAAACATAGTTGAACTGCCACACACGAATAATATGAGGATAAATACAATTGATCCACCCAACAACTCCATTCAATAATTTAAGCGTTTGTGCATGAGCATATGCAGATGTATAAGTATTGTGGTATTCTACTATGCCAAGAAATTGTTATTGAAAAATACAGGATATATGAGTTCGTAATTAATAATCTAATCACTTATAAACAGTATATAAATAACCGCATAAAACAATATATCAACAGGGAGCTTACCATATCATCACTGTTGCTGATTTTGCTGTTGCTGCTGCTGAGGGTTTGGTGGAGGCGGCATACCTGGACGAGGTGGACCATAAACAGGAACGCCACCAGGCGGAGGTGGCATCCCAGGACGTGGTGGAGGGGGGCCAGGCATTCCAGGCCGTGGTGGACCAGGAGGTCCTCTCATCATAGGGTTCTGTGGTGGAGGCGGCACTCCCATGGGTCTCTGCCCGTATTGTGGTGGTGCTGGCATCTGGAAACCTTGCTGTGGCGGCCTAACTCCGTACTGTGGCGGCGGCATTTGTGGAGGGCCACGAGCCATTGGATGTCCCTGACCTGGGTAGGGAGCAGTTGAACCTGGAGGCGGCATCTGTCCAGGCGGTCGGATCACCGGAGGAGCACCTGACCCTGGAGGCGGCGCAGGGTACGTCATAGGCGGTGCAGATAGTTGAGGGACTGGCGGACGAGACAGCGAGGGCTGCATCATTCCTGGAGCGGGCCCACCAACGCCACGGACAGGGCCAGCAAGTCCGGGCTGGGCTTGCACAAGGGGAGCAGTAGGCACGCCTCGTCCAGCAGCGCGACCGATTCCAGGGCCAGCGACGGCACTAGCAGAAACGGCCTTCGCACGCGATTCTTCAGGAGGCGGTGGCCCCTCGACGGTCATGGATACGACCTCCTCGCCACGGAGAAGAACTAGGCCAAGAGTACGTCGGTCCTCGCGCTCCTCGTTGTTCTTCTTGCCCTTGGCTGGCGGAAGCTTCCGGAACTCCTCGCAGTCGCCTAGAACGAGATTCATATGTCGATCGAAAGCCATGAATTTGCCCACCAATTGACGGCCGTCCTGGATGGTCACACGCATCCGGTAGTTGATGAACTGCAGCATCTTCGAGCTCTTAGACATCGACATTTTCGTAGGCTTTCGAGCTTCACAGATTCAATGTTTCAATATGATGGATCTGCTGGGAGTGTCTGGAGAGAGGAAATGGCTAGGGTTTTGGAAGGTTTAAACTATCGCACATCTGCAGACACTGAACCACCGACTGACTGTAAGGAAATGAGGGAAAGTATAAATAATGGATCAGGCCCATTTGGCTTCGTAAAAACACCAATCAACAGATTGGTGGGTGGAAGAATTTCAAGCTTGGGCCCATTGTACTGTTTGATTTCCATTTTAGGCCCAAGATCAGTATAACTCAGTTGGTTGGCCCGAGCCCGAAATACAAATTTGTTCCATTTTTAAGGTGACTACAATTTTTTTTAAATCATGAATTTATTTTTTTATAGAAAAAATTGTGAATGTGTTTTGATTGGGTTTACAAATTTAATTATATATTTTTTATCAAATTAAATTCGAAAATATATAAAATTTTTCGGATATATATTCAACAATTAAGAATTTTCATGTTTTTTCATATTCAACTTGATTTTTATTAATTAAATATTTTCATATTTAATTTGATTTTTATTTGGGATAGAAAAATACCACTAGTCGAGTAAACTCGATCAACCACTAGTGACATTTAAAAAATGAAACAAATGGACTATGAATCAGTTAATGGAGCCTGAATCATAGGGGTAACAAAACTCCACATGGTTCGGGTGATTAAATTTGTTCGACTCATATTAAATCAAATTTGAACATAAGTTATATATATAAAATTTGATCAAAACACAAAAATTTTGTCCGGATTAAAATCGGGCTTGAGTCAAAATACAGAAATTTTATCTAATTTACTTATGCGAATCCTAACTCAAATTAATTTATTGTTCGATTTACTTGTCCGAATTTAAATCAATTTAGGTTTGATTAATTAAGTACATTTGAAATCCAATCCGAATTAGAGTATAAACATATAAATATTTTGTAACCATATCATATTGTGTTACCTAAAACCGACCTCGAGTCATTTTTTTTGTCACCCCTATCTGAATGTTAGCATTACAATGTACTGACATGGCATAATCTCATTGGTCTGATGATACGGATTGACGTGGCATAACCAACGTTTATATCACATTTTATGATTTACCCACCCAAAACGACCAAACTCGATAACTCTCCCTCCATCACCGTCGTTCCTTCCACTACAACACGGGAAATCGGAAATGCATCGCTCGACTCGCAGAAAATGTACGCAATCGCTCCTCCTCATTCTCCTTCTCTGTCTTTGCCCGCTCACTCTCTACGCTCGACCCTTCGTTCTGGTCCTCTCTCAGGACGACCTCAAAGATGGGCCCACGGCATCGTCAGACCCCGCCGATGCTGACTCCACCTCCAGCGGCGACTGGGACGAGTTCGATGATTCGGACTCGACGTCCGAGGAGGATCTCGACCCCGGCTCATGGCGCTCGATATTGGAGCCGGACGTGGTTTCGTATTCCGGCGCCGATCCAGGTGTTGTGGAGCCCGATGCGGCTGACTACTACTCTGGCGTGCAGAACATGCTGGAGGCGGTGAATTTGGGAGAGGTGCGGTTGATGGAGGAGGCTACGACAGAGATCGAGGCTGCTGCTGCGGCCGGAAACCCGCACGCGCAGTCTGTGCTTGGTTTCATGTACGGGATGGGGCAGATGAAGGAGAGGAACAAGGCCAAGGCGTTTTTGCACCATCATTTTGCTGCCGAGGGAGGGAACATGCACTCTAAGATGGCTCTGGCGTACACCTACTTGCGGCAAGATGTGAGTGATTTGATGACTCTTTCTCTGGATGTTGTGGATTTGTTATTGTAACTGAATTACGAAACCTAGTTAAATTAGACTGCAAATTTTGGCTTGTTTGGTAAATTAGACTTGCTTAGGAAATAAAGAGGCTTAGAACTTGGAAGCAGTTGAATTAGAATCACAGTTCGTTGGCTTCATCGCCATCAAGCCTTTTGAGGTCGGGTACATGAATCTGTACAATAAGTTAAGAAGAATCGGTTACATTAGTTCTCTTTATAGATTCATTATCACTTTCGATCAATCCTATTTTATGCATTTATTCCCTGCTTTATGCTACTGAAAATTCCAGAGTAGTTTCAATGAGTTTAGTATTTAAGTTTTTCTGAGGTATTTTAATTTATTCCAAACAAACATTGATTTTATTTATCTAGATAAATGACAGTAACTTGAGGACTGTACATTTGTTAGTTCACTAAAAATTTCTGTAGTAAAAATAAATGTTCACACACAAGTTCCTATTTTTGACATGCGGCTTCATAGTTGCTTCCTTGAATATGGTTTTATACTAATTGTGGTCAGATTGATTGCTTTGTCTCTTACTGTCATTGTTCACGCTGTTTAATTCTCTGTCTTATTTTATTTCGTTGCAGATGCAGGAAAAGGCAGTTAAACTGTATGCTGAGTTAGCAGAGGTAGCAGTTAATAGTTTCTTGATCTCAAAAGATTCACCTGTGATTGAGCCTGTTAGGATTCACACTGGAGCTGAGGAGAACAAGGAGGCCTTGAGGAAGTCACGAGGGGAGGAGAATGAGGACTTTCAGATTTTGGAATATCAGGCTCAGAAAGGGAATGCTGGAGCAATGTACAAAATTGGACTCTTTTACTACTTTGGATTGAGAGGACTAAGGCGTGATCATACCAAAGCCTTGTCTTGGTTCTTGAAGGCTGTAGATAAGGGGGAGCCAAGGTCGATGGAACTTCTTGGTGAGATATACGCAAGAGGAGCTGGAGTGGAAAGAAATTACACTAAGGCACTTGAATGGCTAACACTTGCCTCAAAGCAGCAACTATATTCGGCATATAATGGGATGGGATATTTATATGTCAAGGGTTATGGAGTAGAGAAGAAGAACTACACCAAAGTAAGATCATTTTTGGTTCATTTGACATATTCATTTACCATATCTATGCATATTTATTTTGTAGATCATGGACAGCAGGATTACATCTCTTGTGCAGTTTGTGGTCATAGTGTTGCATGCATGCCTGTTTGTTGTTCATGTTGCTTCAAACATTGCTTTTTAATTTGATTGGGTTAAATATGGCTGTCTTTGACATGTGTTTATGAGGGACTCCCTTTGTTTCCCAGTAAATAATGATACCTGGAGAGGAGAGACATTAATCTATAAATTCTGACATGCACATCTAGTGCATTGACCTTGACAGCCCACATTTAATCAATGATTGGATTGACCGTAATGCTATTAATGGAACTATGTTAACCCACTTACGCTATAGCTGCAACAGAGTAGTGAAATGCTGGTTGGGTCTTTAAGCTAAGTAAAATAGTGAGTTGAGGTAGTGTTACTGACTGATTGAGTCTACCACAAAAACGCTCATAAAATTAAAACATTCATGGAGTTTGTTTTCAAAGTGTGCTTGTATTTTTTTTCCCTCTTTTAATTTATATAACAATTCAGCCACTAAAATCTTTATTTCAATGCTATTTAAGTCATTAAGTGTTCCCAAGGTGTGCTTCTTTAATTGAGGTGCGTACTACAACTTTTCTGGCTGTTTTTCTTTCATTTTTATTCTGAACTGACTTTTGCTACAACTTGGATTTCTAGACCAGCCAAAGAGTAATCCTCCTGCCAATGCATGCAATAAACACACATGCAAGCACACACTATGATTTTCAGCTTTATGTGATAGAATTTGCTTTGTCTTTTTATAAGTTGAGTTTAGAGAGCTTGTGAGAATTCGTGTGAGAAACTAATTCTCTAATTTGCAGGCAAAAGAGTATTTTGAGAAAGCTGCTGATAATGATGAGCCTGGTGGGCACTATAATCTTGGAGTACTTTATCTGAAAGGCATTGCTGTTAAGAGGGATGTAAAGTTGGCATGCAAATATTTTATAGTGGCTGCTAATGCAGGTCAGCCAAAGGCATTTTACCAGTTGGCAAAGATGTTCCAGACTGGTGTGGGACTTAAGAAAGACCTCCACATGGTACACTTTTATCTTGCATGCTCATACCATTTCTTGAGTGCTATATTCTTGAGTGAATGCCCTTGGACCACCTTTTTTTTCTCCTGTCAAAACTCCCGTCTTGTCAACCTTTGTTTGACAGTTTGTTTCTTTCTTGCTAAGTGATGTTCCACTATATTATGTTGTTGATAAAATGTTGAACGGTGATGAGTGTCTTATACCACGTCATATGAAATTAACGAGGTTAAAATTTGGCTCATTAGTAGTTCTCACACTTTAGTGAGGAGAATAGGGAGGTAGGGGGGAAAGATGGTGATTAAAGGGTGGTTCAGTGAAGGGACTCTAGTATCGGCCATAATACTCAAAGATCTTAGGTTCGAATCCCCATGGTGCAATTTAGATTTGTACTAGTGGCCTATGGGTAGTTGCTAGTATCCATTATCTACTCTGCCAGGTTGGTACAATAAGTCCCAATTTTGGAGAGTTTATACTTCTTCCTCATTTCTTGTTGTTGGCTGACTGTGCCCATATGCAGCATGCATGACTCAATGCTCCTTTGTGTAAATCTTTTCTATCATCAATAGTTGAACACTCTTTTTACCTCAGTTGCATTGGGCGATCTTCATGAATTGTATTTTAATTTCATCATGAATGTCACTTGAACATCACCTTTTTCCAGACTCAACTTGCTAATGTTGAGTTTTCATAGAGTGGGTTTTCTGTCTAATCGCCAAAACTGTTTTTGGGCCTTGGCACTGCTGGTCACCTAACTCATTTTTCTCAATATACGAGAGAATTGTGTTCCTCTTCATTGATGTCAATTTGGAAGTCTTCAGATGCTACGCCTCTTTTGATCTCAGGTCATGTTTCTTTGCTTGTGAGTTTTCTGCTTCTCTTAGTAATCTAATAAGTAACAAACGTAATTATGATATCTGTCTTTGTTTTTGAGTTGACAGCAATTGTAGATTTAGCACCTAAATGCTTTTCATATGAACCCTGCAACTTTTTTACATATTATAATTTGTAATATGATGCACGTTTTTGTTACACTGATATACATGTTTACAACTATGCCTTGCTCTATCTCAGGCTACCGGATTATACAAACTAGTGGCAGAACGGGGCCCATGGAGTTCCTTGTCTAGATGGGCCCTGGAGTCATACTTAAAAGGTGATGTGGGTAAGGCATACCTCTTGTATTCAAGGATGGCTGAATTAGGCTATGAGGTCGCGCAAAGTAATGCTGCATGGATTATTGACAAATATGTTGAACATAGTATGTGCATGGGAGAATCTGGGTTTTGTACAGATGCAGAAAGGCATCAACGTGCACATTCTTTGTGGTGGCAAGCATCTGAGCAGGGTAATGAACATGCTGCTCTGCTTATTGGAGATGCATATTATTACGGACGGGTATGTGTCTCGTATCTAATTAACAGGGAGACGTGCACTGCTGGGAATCCAGATATATTTTTTCTTGGTTATACATTGATAAGAATAGCCTGCCCACCCCAAACAATCAGCAATTTGTCCGCTTTGGGCCCCTCACGGATTTGTCTCCCCAGGCCCACCCCATAATTGGCCCGGGAAGCCCGGTCCAGCAACCCCTGCTGGTCCTGGCCCGACCAACCATGGGACTCAGCCCACGGGCCCAGAACCTCAGGAAAACCGGTCGCTGATTGTTAGGGAGTTTGGCCTCCCTTATATCTTGCACTTCACTTCCACAACTAGGCGATGTGGGACGAGTGCATAACAAATATTCTCTGACCATTTTCCTTTTGTTTTCTTAATCCTAGTTTTGATTTTCCTCTCTTCTCAGGGGACAGAAAGAGATTATGTACGAGCCTCAGAAGCTTACATGCATGCAAAATCCCAATCAAATGCACAGGCCATGTTCAACCTGGGATACATGCATGAGCATGGTCAAGGACTTCCGCTTGATCTTCATCTTGCCAAGCGTTATTATGATCAAGCTGTAGAGATTGACCCTGCAGCGAAGTTGCCCGTCACCCTGGCACTTGCTAGCTTATGGATACGAAAGAATTATGCTGATAGTTTTATGGTGAGTCTTTTACTCTTTTGTCTGGTGAAATGCTTTTCCATAAGCATGGTTGCTAAACACTTTCCAATCTGCAAATTAATTATATTAGCCTGCTCACCGTTCAGTGTGAAAGTACTGCAGTGGGCTATAAGGGTATAACTCTTCTGGCTTTTACTTGCTCCATTAATTTTGTTGCAGTCCTGTTTGGCTGTTTTCCATACTGCATACAGTTTGATAAGTAAAGCTGAAGTCTTTACATGGGTTGTACTATTAGCTAGAACTAATTACCAATCCTCATTTTTGGAGATACAGCTTAATACAAGGATGTGATAGCCACCATGTTGGTTAGGGTGGAGATGCTTTATTTATTGTACATCGTGAGTCCCTTGTGGATGTAGTTGGGAATTGGATAAAAGTGTGTCAGGAATTAGAATCATTTGTTTTTGGGGGAAGATACAATCTTACCCCCTTCCCCTTTTGGGGTCACATTTTTTAGTTGGAACACCTTATATCGATGCATTGGGGTAAGGAAAGAATATGAAAAAGTAGCACAATAGTTTGATGAAAGGATTTTGTTCTCATTGGCAAACATACTGTCACTTTTACTCTTGTATTTAGATGTTGAATTGGGTTTCAGATCCTGAATTTGCTTTTCGTCAAGTATTGTCCTTAGTGAAAAAGTAGCCGAGGGAAATGAGATATTATCTTATTGTTATTTCTACATGTTCTGATTTCTGCGTCTCCTAGAAATTGGAGTATTATGTTTCTGGCATTATTTCAATTGGTACAGGTTTTATGAACAGCATGCTTTTTTACTTCCACTTTTTTAGTGCATACTAGATTTATATTTTTCAAAAAAATGTGCTCCTTTATTATAATTATTATAATAAAGTACCAAATGCCAACGTATTTCTTTCCTAGCCTACTTACTGATTGGATTTTTCATGGGTGTTGTATGATGTGCATAGGTCCAGCTGGTTGATTCTTTGCCCGAAGTCTACCCTAAAGTGGAAGCATGGGTGGAGAATGTGATCATGGAGGAAGGAAATGCAACAATTCTGACGCTATTTGCGTGTCTCCTTACAGTCCTGTACCTTCGTGAGCGGCAACGGGGGCATGCTGCAGTTGCGGCTGCTGGTGTTGTTGCTTTCCAAGAGCCACCTAATGAGCATGTTGCCCCTGTACCAAATTAGTTGTTTCGTGCTAATGGTCCTCGAATTGACAAGATTGTTTTTGCCTTCTCAGAGACGGTGAGCCACCTTTTGCAATATGGTGTACATAGTTTCGGTTCTCTGTGGTTTAAATTAATTGAAAAGTTCTACACTGTTGGGCTGAGCTCATTGTACCATAGTGAGACTTACGGGAGGAGAAAAAATGTATACTCTTGGTCTCCCATCTGAGCTGTGTCTAAATACCGTAGACAGAGTTAAACACATTCCAATTTTTTTAGTCTTTGGAAATAGAAATCTCAGACCAGTTCTGCCTTACTGATGCCAGAGGTATCGCTGTCTAAGAATCTCATAATATTTGTGATTATCAACAGTTGACGTAAGGGAAAGATTGACAGACCGAAATTTCCGACCTTGTTACATTTCCTTTATTCTTGTTTGCTGCTGATATCATATGTTTTTTTTTTTCCTTGGTACTTTCATTTGTCCCATGTCAAGCGTTGAGACTTTATAATTCTGGAGTTATATTTTGTACTAAGCAATTTATGGTATTGCCCACATACATATGTACCAACTAATAACATTAGAGAAATTTGTACAAGAACTTGAACAAGCATGTTTGCACATGGTTAGGCTTATCAAAAAAAAAAAAAAAAATGTTTGCACATGGTTTGGCAAAAGTCCTAACCCACAAGCTTCGTTCCAAAGATCCTATAGTGTCTGCTTCCCCAAATATCACTCTTGAAAAGGCAATAAGATTTGAGGCAACACTGAATCCACTGCGGAGTCCTCGGAGCATTCTCAATTTCCTGGCCATGCTCGTTGACAGCTACTCCAAGCAACTTATTTCGCTTTTTTGTTAATACATCCACAGAGGGATGACCTTCAAAAAATTCCTCCTAACATAGATGAGGAAATAGCGTCACAAGGAATGTCTAAGATAACATGTGTAACACTCTGAATATATACACACACAAACACGCACTGACAAACACGCACACAACAAGACTTTGCTATTCTTCATCGCCAGCACCGAACACTAAATTCAAAAATTATGCTAGAAGTTCATAATATAATTATGAGAAACTACATACAGCATGAAACGACACGACACAAATATTAAACCAAGATCTAGATGGAATAGTTACCCAAGTGGATAATAAACATGTCCTTACCCCATCTTCAGCATACACAAAGGCGTGGATTCTGGCAGTTGGATCCTCTAGTGTCAGCCTGATCCTGTATGTCCCAATAGGAGAGCGGAAATCCCCAGCTTGCCACGGAAATGCAGCTATAACCCGAACAATACACTTGAATTTAGCCGTAACCTGGAAAGTTTGCAAGCTATGAATTTACATGCTGCAAGACCACCCATTATTTCCCCCACCATCCACCCTCCCCCAAACCCGCCAAAAAAAGGGATTAAAAAAACCAAAACGAGCAGTTTCTAACTACTAGATGATCAGATTATAAGTCAAGCGTCCCCCATTGATGACGATCTTTGACAGCCCTTGGAGAGAGGGAAACAATGCTTTGCCCTTGAGAAGGAAAAGAAATGGGGACCTGGAGGGAAAACTATAAAATGGGAACAAGAGACAGGCAAAGGAAAGGATGTCTATAATTGCACAAGGTGCATGGTTCAAGTCTCACATTTATCATCTTTAGCAAAATTAACACTCTTTCATGGAAAAAGAGAGACTATTAAATATATGGCTAATTGAAAAAAGTGCAAGAAACTAGACATGATACCTTTGAATAGGTTATAACATCCATTAATGTAGCATAAGGGGCACCTTCATATTCTACTTCTGAGTGAGCAAAGGACAGGTAAATGTGAACCACCAACATAGCAGAGATCACAGAACAAAGAAATGGTGAGTTTAGGATAGTAGTCAAAAGGGAAAAATATATTTCGAAAGATAAAATTCATCATGAACAAACTGAAACCTGTAATTCGCGAAGGCATAGGAAAGCTCCAATAAGGCATCCGTTCTAATTCCACAGACAATCGCTTATCAAACGACCTGGCTCAAATAAAAATGAATCATATATTGAAATTTCTTATATATCATAAAATACATGCAAACTGAATTTGAGAAAAACCTTTGGCGCTCTAAAATTAGAGATTCCTGATCTGAAACATGCCGAAGCTTTGTGAAGCAAGTAATTGCCCCATGCCACAAGCCTGAATTCACTTCACACTTTAGGCTTAGAATTTTTGTCCATTTACCAGCAGTTAGCAAGTGGAAAATCTGTGTCTCAGCACCCTGGTCAGCAATTACCCTTAAAACAGTCCCAACAGTAGGAAATGTACAAAGTATCCCTCTCGACAAAGGCAAGGGATTTGATTGCGGTGGAATTTCATTACCCATTCCATCTTCTACCCTGGTTTTCAGGGTTAAATACATTCAAATGTATTATAAATTCAGAAGTTATATATCCAATAGAAAGCAATCCAATCAAGTGAATATATGTGTAGCACACATATTTGCTTCAAAACTGTCATTTGGGAGAACTTCAGGGCATAAACTAGTGAAGTAGCTCCTGAGTTTGACCCAAATTACACTTTAGTACCTATTTGTTCAAAACATTCACTTTCATTCCCGTGTATATACCCCTTTTCCCTTTCTTTTTCATAGCTTCCAGTCTTCCACCATAAAATCATACGAAATTTAGAAGGCCACAACACTACGATTTTGTCCTCTTTTTTTTTTACTGGAAAAAGGGGGGAACAACAGTTTACACTTAAATATCTAGCATCTCTCTCTCTCTCTCTCTCGACTAACAAATGATTCATGATACAAAACTACAAAAGCAATGGCAACAAAATTATAAATAAACTCTCAAAAAGTTCTAGCATTCCCAACAACTAGCGCACCATATATTCTAAACAACTAATTTTTATCACCTTTGGTTATTGGATCAGTTAAAGAGTAAATTTCTTACTTTTGAAGAAAGTCCACAGCCGTTCATGTACTCAAAGGGAAAAACAATCGAATACGATCAGCAATTATAGTTAGTTAACATCAACTTACTTTGTTTGAAGACTAGTTGGCGGGGCATCAGTGCCATCCCAAACAAAGGCAATCCTCTCATCGTTAACAACCTCACATATATGAATTACCTTAATCCAGCAAAAAGAGATGAAAGCACGAAGATTGATTAGTGCTCTGGAACAATCCAAACAAATGTGAAAATGGAAAAAAAAATTATCTTTAACAAACTCCAATAAATAATATGGGTGGAAAATTGGAAATTACCTTGCATACCAGATCAACATGCTGTCCTTCCTTCATCTCTCTCAACATTGAGTAGTGATTTGACCCTAAGAAGAAGAAATGTAATCTGAAGCTTTTGACAGCTTTTAATCCAAAAAAGACCGTAACTATACCTCATGATTCATGAAAGCAATTAGTGGAAAATTTACCAATCCAATGATCCCAATCTCCACATATAGCAGTAAGCTATCAGCACATTGCATAACAAATTTAAGTATTAATTGAAGTTTTCAAGGAGCAAGAGTGCACGAGAACCTTCATTTTTAGTGACCAACTTCCAACTAGCCCATTCCTCACCTATGAATTATCACCCCCAATCAAGCCATTATGCGCTTTAATCACTACAACAGAGCTTCTACCAACTTTTTGATGGAGATGTATCCGTCTATTGTCAGAGATCTTGTTTGCCGATAAGCCTGTCGTTAGAACAAGATTTTGGCTACAAAAAGCAGGCATCTTTTCCACTACAATACCCCAACTGAAACCTATTTTGATTGACTACCAAAAACATAGTTTGCAGTCTTCTGCAATTCAAGTCAAAGAAAACAACTCTCACTCACAAAAGAAATATATAGATCTCAAGTATGGTTATTCAAATGAGATATTGAGACGTGCAAATCTATACTAGCTTCAAATTGGCTGCTGCAAAAAAGTAGAATTTTATATAGGCAGGCCAGGCGAAGGGCAAGATGTAATGCAGCCTCACTCTCTGCATGGTGGAGAGGCTTTTACATGACTTGAACGATGACTTTAAGTTGTGGTCAAGCAACTTATCACTAGGCCAAGATTTTGCTTTTGTCATTGGAATCTACAATGTGGATCCTTCGTTATTGTATCAGCCTAAAGCTAATCCCTTCCACCCGTGGAAAGCTGGAAACATATATGACCTTTTGATCAAAGAAAAGTAGGCCCAGATTTCCAAAAATCAGCACATTCTGGAACAGTACATTTACAACACTTATGTTAAAATGGTTCCTTGAGCATACCTTCATCAAATTTAAAATCTTCCAACCATTTTCTCAAGCCTTCTATAAACTTCTTGTCCTGGCCCCTTGAGTGATACTTATAAGAAAATTGATAAGGAATGAAGTCCTGACTGTCTTTCCCCCCATATATAGCAAAAGAAGAATAAATTTTATTGAAAACAGCATTTACTTCCCCATTGTGAGCTTTCATCTGAAAAAAAATAAAATATAACTATATAAGAAATCATATCAATGTGGCAAATGGAACACATGCATTCTCCTAAGTTACTTTCACCCTATGCTCAGCCCAACACATCCAAAAGCTGGGATTGTGGGATGCATGATGCACATTGGGGACAAACAGAGAAAATTTTTCATCTTTCCTGATTTATAATTCATAACCATTAGTAAAAGGTCATTCAGAAATACCTTTACATACAGTACACAGTGGCATTTGGGAACTGTCCCATACAGAACCATCCCACCCAAAGATGGCAGGGAATATAATAAGAAAGTTTTGAATGTTAAATATAGCCCAAAGCAACAATTGAATAAATGAAGTTTCAGCCATCTTAGCAATAGTAAAAAAAAAAATTTTAAAAATCATCTGTATGCAGAACTCAACATACCAAAGGTAAACAAGTTCATGAAGAAAGGGAGCAGTAAACTGAATACAAAAAGTGCAACTCTAAAGGACCTAAGAGTGAGCTTGAAGGGACTTATAGTCAAAGCTCACCATATCTTTCCAACTCTTCAACAAACTATCAAGTTCTAGAACTAGAAGGGATCATTCCAGTATCTTGGCTTGAAGGACAGAGTTACAGTAAAGAGAGTGAGAATCCCTGATGGTCCTTAGAGCCTCTTTCCACTTTGGTTGGTCTGGTGGGAGGGATACCCATGGGTTGTCATTCCTTAACTATTCCATGTACAATCCCATTCACGACTTCTAATTGGCCAAGCCACCAAATGAGGGTCCCCTCTTGGCTGAAAGTTAAACTCATTTACCGTAAATAGTTTGCTAGCAGCACACAATTCAACAGTTTCAAGATCGATAGCTTTGCTGCCACTCTACATGCTAACTCACTTAATACCGCATAAACTCTTATGTCACGGTACAACTTGCCAACCTCATTTATGCTTCCAAAAATCCTTACTCTAAAATAACGATCTTGACCAAAATATTGAACTTCTCATGCATAAATGAGATATGAACCAATCAAAACCAGAATAGATGTCATGTTTCATAACTTAAGCTGAACGCGAAAAAAGGCATAGAAAGGGAGAGATGGAGGCAGAAAGCGGGACGCAAGTCACAAATATGATATTTGAAAAGAGAATACCACAGGTCTGGAACCATACTCAAAAGCAACTTTTTACCAGTTTATACCATGACACGGGAAAGCTGAATTATGTCCCCAGTTGATGCAATATGAGGAAGCTTTTCCTTGTCTCCAGCAAAGAAATTTACTGAAATGCCATGTTTTTTATATGATTGATCAATTATTTTGAGCGTACAAGACCAATCTGCAATATATCATAAGCAGTAGCTAAGCAAGACTAACAGAAAGTAGGCAGAAAATGACAATAAGTAGCCAAATAAAGCATACATGGGTAAATACATGATGTATATTTTGAGCAAGTATTTTGCATACATCTTAAAAGAGATAGACAATAATCAATTTAAGCATATCAAAAGACATTTTATGGTACTCATAATCAAGCAAACCCTTTTACCATGCAACAATTCACACTGTCATGAATTGAACAAAGAGAGTTGGAACAATAGATTTGAAGTTTACTACATGACTTTATGTGAAATAGACAATGCCATCCCAATTTCAAAGAATAGGCATGGGCATCACAAATCTTCCTAAATAGAGAGAGAGAGAGAGAGGATAATTGCTTTTCGACAAATGTCATCTCCTCTGAACTTTAAAATTTGAAGAAAATGACCTTTGGGGGGGGGGTCCCTCAAGAGCACATTTTCAAAAAAAAAAAAAAAACTCAGGATAAAATTGTAATGTTATTACTAACAAAAGGGCCAACTATACAACAGAGGATAAATGCTCCTTGTATGCAAAATTATTACTAAAATCCACTTAACCAGTATCCCCAAAGAGTACTTAAGATTTTATCTTTTATATTTCTTCTACCAGAACGCCAGTAAATAGCATCTTTCATACTCTGTAGGATATTCTAAGAAAACTCATTCCTTAGTTACTCGAAGATATGACTTGGTTTCAAGTATTAAGGTTGACTGGCAACCATCGACTTCCAGTTTAGGAATTCACTCAAGAATCAGAAGTCAATATCATTCTTAAACACAATCGAAGAGAAAGAATTCAAGGACATGAACAAGGGGCAACTGACTCAGTAAACATATTTATCAGAAACTATAATTAACCTAATACAACTCCAGGAGTATATCCAAAAACAAAATGAAAGCTAAATCGGAACTGAAGTTATGGAACACAAATTCAACTATCAAAAATCCATATTGTGTTTCATTCAAATTTTATTACCAGTGCCTTTGCTTTCCCTCGGCTGACCGAACTCGATGACCACCCCAATAAGGTTAACTTTCTGGTTGATGGAAGAAATGGCGTCCCTTAGGGCAAGAAACTTGTAGTCGTCTCTGTCCCCCATCCCCGTCGCTTCTCTCTCTCTCTCTGTGACTGTGTTTGGGATTCTCTCTCTACTGCGAAGGAGCTATATTCTTTCTGACTGCACAGATGGGCCGGGCATATTGTGAGAGCATAAGAGCTGGGCTGGACCACACTCCAGATTTGGGCCTCAATGGCGGCTCGACCCAACCCGATTGAACAGGCCGACGTATCGAAAATATGTGCGGCATTATTGCAATTACGGGAAACTTGGAGGAGCTATCCGATATTTATCCCTATAAGACATAGCTGCTCTGCTCCGCTACCATCTATCGGCAAGCCCAACCAAACTCAACACAAACATCCATTGGCGTGTGTCTAGGTTTCGCGGCTACTTTGCTTCCTAGTCACTCTCTCTATTATCTATTCAAATTCCTACTCTCTCAGTGCATAATTCCTTGTGTTCTAGGGTTTGTTGACAGGGGAGAGTCGTCGATATCGGTATCAGAAGCAGAGATGGCGCCTAATCCAGCAAATTTGTGGGTGTTGTTGGGGCTGGGGATAGCTGGGATTCTGTTAATGACGAAGAAGTTCAAGAAAGCAATCAGAGAAGACTTTGGCGCCTTCGTACAAAAGCTACAGCTGCTACCTCCTCCTCAGCCTGCACCTCCTAAAGCGCCTCACCCTCTCACTGGCCTCACCTTCGCCGTCTCCGACATGTGAAGCCACTCTTTCTCTGTTTTTTGTCTTTCAATTGCCGTTGTTTGTTCCGAGAGCAATGGATGGATTGTTGGCCTTCTTTTAACTTTATTCATTGTGACAGTGATTTTTATTGTGTTAATGATGGAAACGGGTTTTTTGTTGACAATTCTGGATGGAATTGATTTAAAATTTTCTAAGCACTTGAATTGAAGTTTTAGGACGAGACAAAGTGAAGAATGTTGTACTTGCATTTTTCTACTTCTCTCCACTTTTCTGTTAAAAGTTCTTTAAATTTTCATTCATTTTTGGTCCTGCTCTGGTTGCGTTTCTGAGATAACTTGAGTTTACTTGTGAGGACCAAAATTTTTTGAGATTTGAGTGTTGTTGTATGAGTTGTGCGGTTACATTATTGTCTAGTGTTTGCTTGCCTTCTGGTTGCTGAGGGAAGTGATGCATTTCACATTCTACATTTAATGCTCTTGCCTTCTGAGTTTGAAAAAATTACATGGAGTGACAGTGCGATCTCTATTGAGTGAAGCCTTTTGTGTCAAATGAATTTGAATTTTTGAATGTATTCAAATTGCCTTAATCAATTCAAATTGTGCTTGGTAAGACGAACTATGTTCCTCACAGTTTTGAGTTATTTGGAGTATGTGTGCTGTCAAAGGTCTTTGGTTCAATGACTGTGGGCTATAGGTGATGAGGATAGATTATCGATATCTGTCAAAAGCATTTTCAAACACAAAGAAGAACGGAGCTCTAGCTATATTGGACATTTTCTCGATTTTTCATCTCACTTCTACTAACTTATGCAAAGTGCACTCCAATTTTATTTATGTTTGTCAGCCTCTGTTATTTCTCGGTTGCTTTTGTGATATCTTGGTTGCCAAATTAATTAAAGTGGGTTTAATGGAGTTTTTCCAGTAAGTTCTCAAATCAAATTATTGGGATAATAATTGTCAACAAACTAAAAAATCTTCTATCGTGCTATCAGATTTGATATTGAAGGATACGTGACTGCTTTTGGTTATCCAGACTGGCCAAAAACACACGACACAGCTTCTAGGACATCTCCTGTGGTTTCAGCTCTTGTTGAAGGTGGCGCTACTTGTATTGGGAAAACTGTATTGGATGAACTGGCATATAGGTATGAAGCTCTTACGAGTTTTTTTGTTACCATGGACTGCTGATTCAGAATGTTCTTACAACCTAAGGAGTAAGGACAGGAGTTCCTGTTGATTTGGGGATCATTATGGACTTTATAATTTTAGATATTGCGTAGGGCATGGTTTGTTGCCCAATCGACCCAACAGTATTATTCAATTACTTCTTGGTCTCGCACATTAGGTTTTTTTAGTTAATCAACATGTAGAGTGTAGACTAGTTCAATTCCTGTGCCACTTGGATATATTGATTATTTGCTTCTCTGGTGTGTTTTACCTGCAGTATCAATGGGGAAAATAAGCATTATGGCACACCCACCAATCCTGCTGTGCCTGCTAGAATACCAGGTGGATCCTCTAGTGGCGCTGCTGTGGCTGTAGCTGCTAGTCTTGTTGACTTCTCTTTGGGTGAGTTTCCTTAGTTTCTATTTGGCATCTTATCCTTTTCCTGTTGTCTTCACTTGCTTAATGAGCATTGACACGTGCAACTCAAATGTTTCATGTGGAAAGCTTTTTGAGGGAACAAATATGTTTTGATCAGAAACTTAATGTATTTAACTCATTTGGGTTTGTAATTTGGCTCTCTTATGTGGTTATTTTTCTCTGTCTTTTGCCCTCCATTCCCCCCCTCACTACTCAAGATACAACTTCACTATCTGCAGCCTCTTTATGGTTTAATGATAAGTTGTTTTCTCCCCACCCTGTGTCTGTGTGTGTTTAGTCACAAATGTTTGCTCTCAAAGAAATCTGTGTGTTACATTAAACTTTGTTGGATGCCTTTCGTAATTAGCAATGCTGTAGGGATTGCCACATTGAATGTATCATTACTGTTTACTATACGTATGCCCTAGTATAAGGCAATTAATCCTCAAATGGTTAAAAAAATCTATCTAGTAACATTGCAACTGTGGGTAATAGATTGAGAAGAATGATAGGCAACATTAGAAGTAATACAAGCAATTCCATGGCCTTTGTTCTTTTAATAGTAGTTGATGTTACAATCATAAGATAATTTGAATATTATATTTCTGGATTTCATTCCGAGTCTCTGACACTATCAGTTATTTCCAGGTATAGATACTGTCGGTGATGTGAGAGTTCCTGCTGCATTTTGTGGTGTCATAGGATTCCGACCATCATATGGGGCTGTTTCTCATGTTGGAATTTTACCTGTTTCAGAAAGCCTTGACACTGTTGGTAGGTATCAGTTGAATTTCAGTAGCACTTGTCATAATTTACATTTGTAGGGTTGAAGATTATGGTTGTGGTTCACATTACTCGTTTTTCCTGTTGCTATTATTGTTTACCTGTGTTTGTGTCTATAGAATACCTTTATCAACCTTTTTCCTGTCTGACCTCTGAATTACTCTTTCAGGTTGGTTTTCCAGAGATCCTAATATCCTACGTCGTGTTGGCCATGTGCTACTGCAACTTCCATTTGCAGCCCAACGTAGCCCGAGGCCGATCATAATGGCCGATGATTGTTTTTCACTCCTAAAAATTCCTGTTGATAGGATTGCTCAAGTGGTGATAAAATCAACTGAGAACCTTTTTGGAAGTACATTCTTTTGCACGTCCTTTTTGACCACGAATTTCTCTTTGTACTCTCTCCTTTTTCCAGTGCTTTGGTTTTATACAATTACTTTTGGTCACCCTTTTTTTCAGGGCAAGTACTGAGGCATGAAAATCTTAATAACTATCTCACTTCTAAGGTTCCAAGCTTGAAAAAGTTTCAAAGCAAGGAAACAAATAGTGAAGTAAAAACTTCTTCGATAAGAATGCTTGGGAATGTTTTGCAGTATCTTCAAAGGTAAGTGTGCTTCTTTAGGATATGGATATGCAATTTGAAGTATTTCTGGGGTAACCAGAGTGTCTTTCAATGTTACCTATTTCCTATTATTCTACATTTTGAGCTTGTTGAGGCATTATCATTATGAAGCTCATTGTTTTTAATTTTTCTTCTAATGTAATCACCTAGTTTTGCAATTTATTTAGTTGTGGTGTTAAACATTTTTTTCACTTTGTGAAGAAGGTTTTTAAATGGTGGAAATGAATACACATAGTGGATTCCCTTTGAGCTTCACATAGACTCGTGTAGCCGACCCCAATCTTTGAGACAAAGGCTTGGATGATGATGTGAAGGAGGTTTATATAGTAACCTATTCCAATTTGAACATAATTTACTTCTGTTCTTGCTGTTTCTCAGATGGTAATTTTCTATAAATGTTGTATATGCAAACAGTGCAGATATCAAATGTCAGGAGTTTCATGCCATTATTTTTTTGGTTGTCTTTTTGGCAGTTCTTAAAATTTTGAGTTTCATGCAATTCTTGTTTGAAGATGTCAGAACATTAAGTTTTTCCATAGTTCTCGTCTCCACATTTTTATGGTGTTCAAAATATGTTAAATGTTGAAATTTGCCACTTCCTCACACTGAAAGAGTATCATCATTATCCGAGTCTTTATCCCAAAAGTTTGGGGTCGGCTACACGAGTCTGAAAAAATCAACGGGAATCCATTTTCGTGTATTCGTTCTGCCATCATTTCTATCTAGAATCATACTTTAATTGAATCCACTAAAAGAGTATAAGAGGAAAAAAGCTACACCGTTTCTTTTGGCTATAGTGCCTTATGTTGCATGGCGTTGCAGGAATCTTCTGGTTAGGAGTTGGGACTTTCACTATGGAGGATTTTGAACTCACTTGTCCTGTTTTCACCAAGGGTCCATGCTTTGATGTACAGTGGGGATCTGTTAACTAAGGCTTGTTTTCTGTTTACAGGCATGAGTTCAAATATAATCATGAGGGATGGATTAATAAGGAAAAGCCTATTCTCGAGGCTGCCATCTTAGCACAGATTCATGAAGTGCCAGAAGCTTCAGATGCTGATGTAGCCGTCTACAAATCAATTAGGAACGAAATGCAATCAGCTATCAACTCTCTCTTGAAGGTGAAACTCATAATGGTTGTTGGCTCCTGTGGTGTATGAAACAAGAGTTTTTTTTTCTACTGTGAAACTGTGTCAAGCAAGCATTATGATCTTTTTTCCTGCATAATTGACTGGTTGACATTGTTCTAATATGTCTGTTATACTTTATATTTCTTTAGGATGATGGGATTTTGGTCATCCCTACCACAGCTTGTCTTCCTCCCAAACTTGGTGCCAAGGAGATTGTATCCAATGATTACCAAAACCGTGCATTCAGTCTTTTGAGTATTGCTAGTCTAGCAGGCTGCTGTCAGGTAAGATGCTTTCTCCACCTTGCCTGCGTCCCTCTTTATATGTGCTCAAGTGCTCACACACTGTTTATGGGCACAGTAGTTGGTAAGAGATCATTGTTTAACATTTATATCAAACTTTAACTAATTGTTGTGCATTGCCTCGTTGAATGACAAAGTTGTGTTGTTTGGTCTTTCAGGTTGCTGTACCACTAGGTTATCATGACAAGTGCCCTGTTTCAGTGTCCTTTATAGCCAGACATGGGGGTGATCGCTTCTTACTGGATACCGTGCAGACCATGTATGCATCTCTTCAAGAACAGGCTGATATCATTTCCAAGTCCAAATTATCTAGTAACAGTGTCAGCCAGGAGCAATCTGCTGAGATTGCTAAAGAAAAGGTAAATTATCATTTTCTTCTCAAGTGTTCTCAGTTGTCAATTTGCGAGCACTTACCAGTGTGTCATTGCTTTTCTATACTTTTTATAAGGTAACGTTTCCCCCTGTTTCCCTTGGATTTTGTAATTGTTGCATTATAATTGATTTTGCATTGCATCACTATCAACATAGGTTAATCAAACCTCATTCAGAAGGCATGTCGGGCTGTCTCTTGACAGGATGAACTGGCTCAATATAACAGATTTATATTAGCTCATTTGCAATCCTGATATTGCACTGGTGAAATTCCAGTAGCCAAGGAACTTGATTTTAAGCATGAAAATCTTGGATACCCTATGCTTATGGTGGATATGCTCTTTCAAATTTATGTCTTGCTTCCTTTTTCCTGTTTCTTTTAGCATCAAATCCTTTAAGTAGTTGTGACTCACTTAATAAAATCTAGATATAGGGAGAAACTTTTGAGATATTAAATGCCTGCCATCCCTGAACAGTGAAAAATTAGTAAGGTGTATTAAGCGGTTGAGGGCTCTGTATTATGAGTTTAGCTGGAAAAATATGAACGTTGATAACATCGTCCTTGTAAGAATGTCTAATGTTCTTTCAGATATTCTTGGAACCAGCAACATGGAAACCATGTATGCCTTAGTGATTTTACCATGTTATGGGTTTTCTTAGTTCTGAATGTGATTAGAATGATCCTGTTTGACGTTGTGCTTACTTTTGTTCGGTGCAAAAGTAAAGATCCCATACTATTTTTTGGATGAAGAGTATTGTTTTTTAGCATTAGTGAGTATTCAAACCTTTGACTTGTTCGGAGGGGAAAAAAACACACCGTTATGTAGTCCATTTTGCAATATCTTTACTAAAAGAATAATAAAGGAAAGTTTTTTGTTATTTCGTTCTTGTATTGTTTTGCCATGATTTGAACTAAAGTGCTTGCACTATTTTTCAGTTTAAATCAGATAATGTCCTCTGCACTCCAACAGAAAATTTCTGAAAAAATATTTTCTGCATCTTTATTTTAGGGCAACCAAGCATTCAAAGACAAGCAGTGGCAGAAGGCCATCAGTTGTTACACGGAAGCTATCAAACTAAGTGGGAATAATGCAACCTATTACAGTAACAGGGCTGCAGCATACCTTGAACTGGGAAGGTATTTCTATGTTCTTTAGAAGAAACCGTGAATCAGTTTCCTGTAGCTAACAAATTTCTCCGTCGATGCAGTTTCCTCCAAGCAGAGGCAGATTGTACTAAAGCCATCAACCTTGATAAAAAGGTAGAACGAATATGTTATTGGGTTGTGCAATTGAGTAGTGCTAGTATTTTGAGCCATTTTTGGCTTCTCTTTGTGATCGACATTTTGAGCCTACGATCAGCATGGTTCTTAGAATTCTCTTTCTTACAGTCAAAAGGTGTTAGTCAATGTAGTGGAGTTCTTTTTAAATCTTGCAAGGGGATATGTGATTAGCCATAACATGACTCCAGCAATGTAGTAATCAATACCGAAGTGTTTTTATGAATATGAAAGAACTTTATCAAAGAACGCACCAAAGCGAAGAGAGTTCTGATCTTACTTTGGACTAAAACTTCTTCAGTTGTGGTAGTCTTGTTAAATTTTGAAAAACTTAATACTGATTCTAGTCAATCAGTGCAATTTTTCCCTTTTGACTGATAGACTGAATTTGGTGGTTCCAATGCCACTAAATTGGTAACTTTTTGAATGCCCATAGTTGCTTTACTGTAGCTTAGGTGGCAGAAGGATTGGTTGTTAATTAGCCGAAGATGGGTTGGGTTTTTCTTTTTTTTTTTGTTCCTCTTACTTTTGGCTTTGGTTAAACTTTGTATGGAGACTAGAAAGCATGATCTTTTGCAATCATATTAATGTGTGCTTGTGTGGATGTGTATAGAAATGGATATTTTTACATATAGGGTGAAATTTTATCCTAGTTATGCTTGGCTTGGACTTCGTTATTTATATTTTATGAGTTGATAGAGTCTTCTTATAGTGAAATTTGTTATGCCCCTTCATATGTATGTTTTTAGCATCTTCTGTAAGTCTCATCATTCTTGCTGGGCATTAGGATTCTCTTGTCGCTTGCTCTGAGGCTTATGGTTATCCATGCACATTTGCTCATTTTTTGTGTTTCAAAAGGAACTTGTGATTCACTATGGTTTGTATCACAATGTTTTAGGCAATTTCAGTTATTAACATAGCATAATATTTGTGAATCTAAATGTTATTGACCCTGGACATAGGGATCTGTTTCTGATAGATTTTAGATTTTGTTTTTCTCCTATTCATATTCAGCGTTGGTTTTACTTTGGAATGGTATCTATGCTATTATAGTTGGGTCGGTACACCTAACCCAATATGAGTGGCAGAAACTTGGCTTATGGCTGAGCCTGTGAACTCGTTGGTTTGGTTCATTGTCTGGTCATGAACCCCTCAATCTGGACTCAACCTATTTAGTATGAACACTCTCGACTGGGTTAATGTTTATTTTAGAAAAAATTTGGATTGGATCAGGTTCAGTTGGGAATGCTGCCTGACCTGGTTACTAAATTGATTGGGTTGCTTATCAAGCCTGGAGAATGGCTTCCTTAAGCTTTCTGTTTTTGGTAGGTTCATGGTGTAGGCTGGATTGTTTCAACGCTATTTGTGGTCTGAAATTGAGTCATCTCTTTTGAGCTCATTCAGAATTGGGAGGATAATTTCTTTAGATTATTAAAATCTCTTGGAAGAACAGTTTCCAAAGAAAGTTTAAGCTGAAGTAATTACTAAGCAACTTCTGCCTTTGAATTTCAGAATGTAAAAGCTTATTTAAGGAGAGGCACAGCAAGAGAGATGCTTGGCTATTATAAGGAGGCAATTGAAGGTAAGTTATTGGATCGATTTTTATTTTTTTTTTGTATTTTGTATGTACTAGTAATACCATTATAGGGTGAGTTATTAATTAGATTGCAGTCTCTGCAATCTTGTATCTTCTGGCTGATGAGACATTTATATGCAATTATGACAAGTGAAGAACCAAAGAAGAAAAGCATAAATTAAGGAAAAAATCAAACTTATTTGAGATGAATTGTAAGTTAAAAAAGTACTAGAACCTTGATTGAGCTAATAAATGGATCAAGACAGGGACCAATTCAAATGAAACTCCATCAAATTTTGATAATGTTAATTAGGGCGTAGTTTAATTTCAATAGGTAGATTGGGATTAAATTGCCTCTATTTTCCCAAAGAAAAAAAAAAGACAGAACATGTTTATGGGATCTAATAAACATTATTTGACTTTAAACCCTAAAGCTCTTTTGGTGCATTGGGGCTAATTTCCTCATTTGTTGTAGTTAAAACCAGTATTAGTGCCTGAAGCCACAGGACTAATGGCCCGCTCATTCTGCAGATTTTAGCTATGCATTGGTGCTTGAGCCAACTAATAAAAGAGCGTCCTTGTCCGCTGAGAGAATAAGGACCTTGTTTCGGTAGTGATTGAAGTGCAAGCAAGTTTCTGGAGGTGATAACCCAAATGATCCTTTCTCAACATTTAAACCCTTCGATGATTATGTTGCATTGGAGGGGACCTGCCTGGAGATTGATGATCACTGTGATCTAAGTTGCTCTACCAACGTGATATCTTCGTGGGTGTTCTCTGCCAATTAGAAGCCGAGTTTTTCTGTGAAGTTTTAGAGCTGTGAAAGGAATTTGTTTCATGATCTCAGCACCATTTTTTGCGATGGTGGTGTTTATTATTTCCCTGAGTATATGCAAGTACAATCCAATTTTGTTTATTTTAATGCTTTGCATGAAGAGAGTACCTTCCATCTACGGCAGCCATCGTCTACCTTTACTGTTCAGAATTTTGGGATGATCCATGAAAGACCTACATGGAAGAATCGGTATGCTCTTTTTAATCTCATGAATAAATCATCATTAATTTTGCAAATTTTTTTTTGTCTCAGTTATCCCAAATGCTCTGATAGACGCACATGATCCATGTGAAATCATGGGATCTACATGGTCTATATGAAATTGTATGAGTTCATCTCTGTGTTTGGAATAATTGTGACGGAAAACACTGGGATTGAGTACCTGTTTCCCTATCATATGAGGCCTGTAGCTAGCTCATTGTCTAGGATTGGAAAATATTTCTAGATCGGTAATCATGAAGACGTCTTCTGCTACGTACAACATATATTTCTCTTTTAGAAGAAAACAAGGTGGGCTGTGGTCTTGTACAAAGAAATAGGTGCAATTTTTCCTCTCTGTATCTGCTTTGTGGGTATAAGTTGGTGGCTTGATGCTTCTTCTAGTTTTACAAAATGACATGTTGGCTTTTATTATTTCAAGCTGAAAATGGGCCTAGACATTACTTTTCATGGGCCTATTGTTGGGACCCAAACTAAATCATGGGCCCTTATGCAGCCCAAATATTAGTCGTATTAGTGATTACCATATAAGATATTTCTATCTATAATTTATAAAGCATATTAACTTCCGAATGTTTCTGCCTAAGTTGCAGACAATATGCTAAATTACTGTGGCTCTAACTTATTTCGAGACTTGTTATCTAACATTTAATTAACACAATTCAATCAATTGACATATAAGTAAACGTCAAGAACCTCTCAAACAACGAACATATTTTTTTGGGTTTGAGTACTACGGAGACGATCTAAGGGAACAACTTTTGTGTGACCTGTGACCCAAAACGTACAATATTTATTGTTAGGCTTGGATTTCTAAGGACTTATGCTCAAAATTCGAACATATAAAACACTTAAAAATTGAATTAAGTTTTATGAAGAACATTTTTGTCGGATTTATTCACACATGAATATCGTAGAAACCTCAAATTTCTTGTCGAATAAAATGGAACACAAGAAAGATATAGATATAGTAGCTGATCAGTGAAGCTCAGGATGCAGGGCATGGATTCTTGTCCAGATTCATCAACAATAAAGTCTTTTAATTCCTTTACCGCCAGCATTTCAATCCTTGAGATTTTATATAGCTTAATTTTATCAAATGGCTCAACCATATTTTGATATTATCAAAAATTAAAAAAAAATAAAAAATTTGTGATGCGTCTTTGCATCCAAAAATATTATCCATTTTGGGATACCTCTGTAAACATTCTTCCAAATTAAAAAGGTCATGGATTGAGTAAGAAATGCGGGATAATTTTCTAGAATAAAATCGTAAGAATGTCCGTAGAGATACTCCGAGCAAACAATATATGATTTGTTTTATTATGCTCTAGACTCTAAAAATAAAAGGATTAGGAGGGTGCTTTGTTTATTTATTTTCCTTAATTTGAGGGCCATTAAAGTGAGTCTTGAACTACTCATCAACACGTGTGTATGTGCCTACATATCACAAATTAATAGTAAACCCTACTTTTTATAACTTTATCTACCAACACCAAAATATTATTTAAAAATTTTAGAAAAATATATTGTGACCGTAATAGTGTTTTTTTTTCCCTTTAAAAACAATTAAATTCATCGAAAAAATTAATAACAAATATGAACCATCCGATGAAATTTAAGTAACAATTTTTTTTTATTTCTTTGTAATCGGACCCTTAAAATCACATATTATATTTTTGAGAAGAAAAGACAATTTCATCAAAGATAATCAAATGCTACAGTAGGTAGAATCGAAGGAGGACACAATCAAAAAAACATCTTCGGACTATGAAAGAGCTAATTTAGCTAAATGATGAGTCACATAATTTACAGATCACTTATTATATTTTACATTTACCAATCTAAAAAAAAATTATACTCCTATATCTTTGGTTCTTCTCCCATTCCCCTCCTAATTCCAGGCAAAAGTCAATGTTGGATGTCTCTCTAATCTCTGTACAATTATCAAAACATTTAAACTAACCAAGATTATATCTTCTTTCAATAAGGAAAACATTAATTCCAATGCAATGAACATCCTTTTGATTTTTGAAGATTGAATTAATGGGCATTAAAAGGGATTTTATGGGTCTTTGTGAATGGTTCCCTTATCCACATAGTAGGAATTTCTGCACTCTTTTTGAATAAGTCTGTGCCTCGTCTCCTCCAAGAAAATTAATCCCTTAGTTTACCCATCCAAGAAAAATTAAGAGAAATCATATAAGACAAACGGCTGGATTTTGTGCCACTTTCTATACGAAAATGCTAAGAATTCCCGTGATTTTTGTTTTAATTATTCTAAATATTGAGATAGACGCATGTGATTCGTATGAAATCATAGATCCCATAATGTTCCACATATTCTATATGAAATCGTCCGTGTTCATCTCAATATTTGGGATGCCTAAGACAAAGAATAATTGGGATTTGTAAGATTGGTGACTCCTGTATCAAAAAAAATCAAAATATGACCCAAAAAAAAAAAGAAAAATTAAAGGAAGTAGTGGCATGCTCTTAGTCTTAGAGAACATAACCACCATGGCAGTGCGTGCAATTGAGCATAGTGTTTGGGGGAGACTGACTGACACGCCAATTCATTCATTCATTATTATATATGTTTATGTTCCCTTTTTTGGCCTTCATTCCATCATTTTCTTCTACGCATGCTTACTGCCCCCTTTTTGTTTTTCTATCGCTTCTAGGGTTTTTGTACTACTATCTCTTCATATTAAGGAGGATAATAATAAGTAAGTAATACTATATTTATATATATTTATACACTATATTTATATGTATTTAACTCTCCATTAATCGAGGTTTTTTTTTAATAATATTTATTTTCAAGACCAATAGGATGTTGGCGTGCATGCTAGCATGTTTTTTTTCTAATAAAAATGTTTATTTTTATAATAAAGTTTGCACTTCAAATATCTAATATTATTCTAAATTCGGACCCTCAGTCTCATGCGTATAGAAGTTTCCCAATTAAGGATAAGGTAAGTTGGATCAAAACTCAGTGCATGACCGCTCCCAAATTGTCAATAAAAATTGAATTTAAGACATTCTGAGTCCATCATTACTAAAGTTCTAATGCAATATTTCTTATCACCATTAATTCACAATTATTAGCATAATTGCACACGAACTGTACATGTCATTTTCTGAAGTAACAATGGAACATCACTAATGGTGGTAATAAATTATGACAAAACAATAACACTCATCATATATAGATATATATGTGTCATTCACCTTGATTTTTAACACTCCCAATTATTCCACTTACAGTAGTGTGTTTTTTTTTTTCATGAAAGGTAAAGCTAATCAAGAATGAAAGAAGTATAAAGTAAATATGTTTCTTCTTTGGTCAAATTGCATCATTGCTTAGCTTAATTAATTACTTTATTGAAAAAGTAATTAAGTGTTTTTGTTAGGCAATGTTTATGGTAAAAGTCAAGATATACTCCATGAGAAGTTAAATTAGCACTCTTCCTCTACTTTTTTTTTTCTTTCTTCAAAGTGTGCTAAACTATCAAATGAGAATTCGCCTCCAAAGAAATTAAGCTAAAAAAGTAGACCTAAAGTTGATAGCTACAATATCTTTTTCTTTTTTCCAAAGTAATTTGCCCTATATTTTTTTTTAACTATTTATATGTAAAAACTTAATTATGCTTTGTCAAAATTATTGTAATTAATTTCTTCATTTTTTTTGTAACCAAGGAACCTCCCATCCAACATGCCCTTCACACAAATGAGTGGGTATAAATCTCGAGCCGTCAAAATACGCCACACCAATACCACGCTGACGACATGTAAGATTGGGCGAAACCCTGTGCGGATGAAATAGAGCTCCTAATCCTCCCCCTAAAATGATCCATAAAGCCCAAGAGACTAGAAAAACCCCTAGAGAAATACTCTCAATTGGTTTGAATTCCTGACATTAGCTACATGTCGAAACAACTATCCGCCCTAAACCCATGTATATAACCAATTGAGCTATAACAAGTAATAGTGAAAATAATTGAAGCTGGCTAAGGGGAAGATTTATTATTTTTCAATTAATAAGAATATTAATAGTTATATTTAGAAATTAGGATGTTTCTTTTGATTAATTAATATTTTAATTACTTTCCTAGTTTATAGAGAAATTATCCTCAAAGCAAAGGGTATGATTAATGAAAGGACATGGTATGACAGCAACGACCAAGAGTTAAATCATTCAATCCAAACAAGTCACATAAACCAATTGGAAGTGATTGGAAGAGTATCTTCAACATGAGAAAACGATAAATCAAGTGGGTTTTCATTGGATATGCAATCAAATATATGCCTCCAAACTTTGAAATATCAAGGCACTAAAACAATTAGGTTATATATATTTGGAGCCCCTGAAACTGCCAACTAAGTTATGGTTGGTAATCGACAAATTAGGATCCATTATGATCCCTTCACTCTTCTACTTCTTCAATTCTCCAACTAAGTTATTCATGTATGTATATCAATTCCCTAATATGGCGTACTTATACTTATTTTCAATGTTTTAAATGTTAGATTTTGAATCGTACCGATGAGCTCATCGATAAATGGTTCAACCGGTTTGACCGGCTGATCGGATTAATTAATTTACTTTTTAGTTTTTTTAGTATTTGTTACATCATTATTTAGTGTTCTATATGTTAACTACTTAACTTAAGTAGTTAATAATAATTAATAAGTCAATATAATTAATAACATCTTATACTCATACATTAACAATTTAATATAAGTAATTCTTATTTTGAGATAATTATATTGGTAAACCGATATGTAGATCGATATACCACTGGTCGAACCATTATTTGATCGATTTGGTATTTCAGTGGTATTTAATTGAATCAGATCGGTGAACACTCCAATTTCTGATTCACCGACAAGTATAGCCGGTTTTATAAAATACTTATTTTAAATATTAGTTGAACCGGCTAAACCGGACCCCTTATCAACATAATATCATGTTGTGGAAAAGTTAAATGACAAGTGAGACTCACAGTTTTGGAAACCACATGTTCAAGATCAACGGTGGAAGAGTGGTCCGCATGCGAAAACGATAAATCAAGTGGTTTTTCATTGGATATGCAATCAAATATATGCCTCCAAAATTTGAAATATGAAGGCACTAAAACAATTGGGTTATATATACTTGGAGCCCTTGAAACTGCCAACTAAGTTATGGTTAGTAATCGACAAATTAGTCTTCAATTCTCCAACTGAGTTATTCATGTATGTATATCAATTCTCTAATATGGCGTGCTTATACTTATTTTCAATGTTTTAAATGTCGGATTTTGAATCGTACCGGTGAGGTCATCGGTAAATGGTTCAACCGGTTTGATCGGCTTACTTTTTAGTTTTTTAAGTATTTGTTACATCATTGTTTTAGTGTTCTATATGTTAACTACTTAACTTAAGTAGTTAATAATAACTGATAAGTCAATATAATTAATAACATCTTATACTCATACATTAACAATTAATAATTTAACATAAGTAATTTTTAATTTGAGATAATTATATTGGTCAACCGATATGTAGATCGATATACCACTAATCGAACCAGTATTTGACCGATTTGGTATTTCAATGATATTTCAATGATATTTAATTGAATCAGACCGGTGAACACTCCGATTTTTGATTCACTGACAAGAATAACCAGTTTTTTAAAATACTTATTTTAAATATCGGTTGAACCGGCTAAACCGGATCCCTTATCAACATAATATCATGTTGTGAAAAAGTTCAATGACAAGTGAAATTTACAGTTTTTGGAATCACATGTTTAAGATCAAAGGTGGAAGAGTGGTTCACATGCGAAAATTCTTATATACATACATACATATATATTTCCATAAAGCCATTAGACCAATACCTACAACCCATGAGCTAAAAAGGCGAATCCAAGAAGAAAGATTGGAAAAAGGAGAGGTTGGAGGCTCTTAAAAAGGCTCTCCGAAACAAGTACTTAGAGACACCCCATTATGCTTTTGGTTTGCTATTTTACAGTCACTAGTCCCCATTAGATTCATAGAAGATAGAGCCATATATATGTTATACAAAAGCTTTCTTACCTTTGCCCTCTCTCTCTCCCTCTCTCATCCAAACACAACCCAAAACAAAGAAGAAAAAAACAAAAGAAAATAAAGAGAAGCAAGTCTTGTGCTTTGGCCCTTGGGGACTGGCAAGTGTGCAAGCTTTGCTCGCAACTCTCAAAGCACAGCCTTTCTTGTGTACCAGTGCTTCATAAAAATTCTTTGAAATCTGTTAATTACAACCCACCACACCCCAGAACCCCAAAAACACATGCTCTCACATTTTTCTCTTCTTTACTTTTCTCATCATCATCATCACCACCACCGCCACTGCCACCACTACTACACCCAAGCCCACAACCATTTTCGTGTTCCTCTTCCAGTTCCAAGCAGTCTTGATCAATTTCTTAGAGTTTAGAGATTCAGATTTGATTTGGGTTAGTTCAAAAAGTAACCAAAGATGATCTCATTAAGTGATTTCTACCATGTGATGACTGCAATGGTTCCACTCTATGTGGCCATGGTTCTGGCTTATGGTTCTGTGAAATGGTGGAAGATCTTCACTCCTGATCAATGTTCAGGAATCAACCGTTTTGTTGCTCTATTTGCAGTCCCTCTTCTCTCCTTCCACTTTATCTCTTCTAACAATCCTTATACCATGAACCTTCGGTTCATAGCTGCTGATACGCTCCAAAAACTCATTGTCCTTGCAGTTCTTGCAGTTTGGGCGAATGTAAGCAAAAGGGGTTGCTTAGAATGGGCTATTACTCTATTTTCAGTATCAACTCTCCCAAACACTCTTGTTATGGGTATTCCTTTGCTTAAAGGAATGTATGGTGAATACTCTGGGAGTTTAATGGTTCAGATAGTTGTGCTTCAATGTATCATTTGGTACACTTTGATGTTGTTCTTGTTTGAATACAGAGGAGCCAGAATGCTTATTGGAGAGCAATTCCCTGACACTGCAGGGTCTATTGTCTCCATCCATGTTGATTCTGATATCATGTCACTTGATGGAAGACAACCTTTGGAAACTGAAGCTGAAATCAAAGAAGATGGGAAGCTCCATGTCACTGTGAGAAAATCCAATGCTTCAAGATCAGATATCTTCTCAAGAAGGTCACAAGGACTTTCGTCCAACACCCCGCGGCCATCAAATCTCACCAATGCAGAGATATACTCTCTGCAATCATCAAGAAACCCAACTCCCAGAGGATCCAGTTTCAACCACACGGACTTCTACTCCATGATGGCTGCCGGTCGGAACTCTAATTTCGGTTCTGCTGATGTTTTTGGCCAACCTACGTCGCGTGGTCCGACGCCAAGGCCGTCCAATTTTGAAGATGAAAATGGGGTGGGTAACAAGGCAAGATACCATTACCAGGCACAAAGTGGTGCGACCCACTACCCGGCTCCTAACCCCGGAATGTTTTCCCCAACTGGGTCCAAAGGTGTGACTGCTGCTAATGCAAAAAAGGCAAATGGACAAGCACAGCAGAAACCAGAAGAAGGAAATGGTAGGGATCTTCATATGTTTGTTTGGAGTTCAAGTAATTCTCCTGTATCAGATGTATTTGGTGGGGGTGGGGGTCATGACTATGCTTCTCATGACCCAAAAGATGTAAGATTGGCTGTCTCTCCAGGAAAAGGTACTATTATCGTCTCTTTGTCGATAGTTTGTTTTAACTGTTAAAACTTTTTTTTTTCTGGGTTTTTGATTCTAATGCTTGTGTTTGTGCTTCAGTTGGTGGTCAAAGAGAGAATAATCAGGAGGATTACTTGGAAAGAGATGAATTCAGCTTTGGAAATAGAGGATTAGAGAACAACAATCATCATGAAGGAGGAGATAAAGTGATTGATAGCAAGCCAAAAACCATGCCTCCAACAAGTGTAATGACAAGGCTTATACTGATCATGGTTTGGAGAAAACTTATCAGAAACCCCAATACTTACTCCAGCTTAATTGGTCTAATCTGGTCCCTAGTTTCATTCAAGTAAAGATCTTGCCATTTTGTCCTGTAAAATCAACTTTGGTTTCTGGTTTTTCCCCCCCCTTATAGACACTAAACTCTCATTCATTAATGGTTTCTTGCAGGTGGCATGTAGAGATGCCTGCCATTATAGCAAAGTCTATCTCAATACTGTCAGATGCAGGGCTTGGCATGGCCATGTTCAGTCTTGGTCAGTATAGTGAAAACACTGCATAGACATATCTTTATTGATTCTCCTGCTTTACATTTTCATCATTAATGTTATATCAAAAGCAAGCAAACACAGTAATCTGATATTATCAAAATATTCTCTAATAACTTTTTCACTTTTTTCCACAAGTTTTGCTTGTTTTGATGGGGTAATTGGGTATGTTACTACACAGTTGTTTAGTGGTGCAGGTGATGATGAAAGTTCTTTCAAAAGAGAAAAAATATTATGGTGTCTGACAAGTGACAATGGTGTTGATGGATGATGGGCATGGTTTATGGTTTTTGATTGATGTATTGAACATCTTTACAGGTCTGTTCATGGCTTTGCAACCAAGGATCATAGCATGTGGAAATTCCGTTGCAGCTTTTACAATGGCTGTGAGATTCCTTACAGGTCCAGCTGTGATGGCAGCTGCTTCTATTGCTGTTGGACTAAAGGGTGATCTCTTACACATTGCCATTGTCCAGGTCCCTTTTCTTTCTCTTCTCTCATCTGCTTCCCTCTGACACAACCAATCCAACACTTAACTACAAACAAAAGCTCCAAAACAAGAAGATTATATCTTTATTTTTACACTAATAATGAAGAACAAAAGCATATGTGGCCAGTAATACTAACAATTGTCTTGAATTTGCCAAACAAAAACAACACAGGCAGCTCTACCACAGGGAATTGTCCCCTTTGTCTTTGCTAAGGAATACAATGTACACCCTGATATTCTCAGTACAGGGTGAGTGTTTTTCTTCTTTTGATAAAACTACACTACTGAGTCTACTGTACTTCAAATCTTCACTTACTCAATTTATTATCTTGTTCTTGCAGGGTTATATTTGGGATGCTGGTTGCATTGCCTATAACTTTAGTTTACTACATTTTATTGGGTTTGTGAAGTGAGAAAGTTTGTGAAGAAACTTAAAGATGGTGGTGGTAATCCATCAAAGAAAAATTTGACACAAGCAGAGAAAGGAAGGAAGGACAGAGTCCACCATGAATCTTTTGTCTTCAAATGTATTTTTCTTTCGTAGTAAATTTGTAAAACTCCATGTTTGTAGTCAATTTATAACAAAAGGAATGTTTCCCCTAGTTAATTAATTAAATTAGTGTACTTTCAACTTCTATATATTATTCCCCTACATTTTTAGGTTCATATTGTCCAAAATGGCTGCTGGTTTTTTTTTTCTCTTTTCTATTTCACTTGATTTTTGGTCTTTTTTTTTATTGATTTGAATGAAAAAAGAAAAAGGATTCTTCAAGTGGTTTTTCAATGTAGAATAAAGATGGACGGGCCGACTTGATCTACGAAATTGGTGGGCCACTTATGGGTCGTGCCCGCCTACTTTACACCTCTAAGAATATGCAATGTATTTTCAAGTTGCTTTTTTTCTTGTTTGCCACATGTAGAGGTGTTCGCAATCTGTTTCAATCGATTTTTTTTCAGATTTTTTGATATGAATATAACCGATCAATTGGTTCGGTTTTGGTTTTGACAGTTTTTTTTTTAAACAAACCTGGCCACATGTAATCAAACAATGAAACGAACTTATATGTACACAACCATACAAATTGTAAATGATTTGATTAATTATTTAGTTTGTGTAATATTTCTAATTTGTAAGCTTAAATTAGGGGGTTCATGCATATTTACTAGTTGTAATATAAAATTAAGATAAATGAAATAAATTAGGAGCTAAAAAGTGGTTTTCAAAATGTATATATATGTATATATATATTAGTTGATTGGTTGGAGGAAGTGCAATAGGGGTCCCCCCATTATAAGGTAGGGTTTGATTTGATAAGGACTTGTATCCAATATTGGGGGACAAGAGTCACATCCAAAGTTTCTCTTCCTTTTTTCTTTCTTTAATCTCCCCTTATTCTTTTTAGCTACACACACAAACTTATTGCCTCTTTTTGACACCTTTCATTTTCACTCTTTGTACATGTTTTTCCCTTTGTATGACACCTTTTTGAATAAGTATTATTTTTTGTGATCCATTTTTTTTAAAATTTTATTTTTTCCAATCTAAATATTGTTGTAATACTTAGGGTAAAGAAGGCATCTTCAAAAGAAATTATTTTCAATTTAATAGGAGCGTTGAGGAACCATAATAGACAAGTCTTATGATTTTAATCCTTCTTGTTATGAGATAATTGATGCATCCGCGGCGGATTTGTTGGAGTTGTTTGATTAGTCGCCAAGTGATGAGGATCTTTGTGGTCTTATTTGTTGAACTTGTTCATACATGGAGCGAGTTGACTAATTTCAAACCGTCAAAAAAGATCGATTTACTACACTTTTCATTCATGTTTAATTTGTTAGTATAGGCTTCGTAGAACGATTCGTACCAATGTTTTGTTCGAAATTGGACAAAAGTTCGTCCATGTGAAGAGTCCGGGAATCTTATCAATACCCATGTCATGCATACCCGACACCGATACGACAGGGTAAAGTGAATAATCCAAGTATCATAGGTTGATATACTTGACTTCTCTAGGGGTAGATTCAAATTGGATAACTCTTCCTTGAGCTGATGAGGATATACTTGAACTTGAACTGAACTCATTACTTAGGATATTTCTTACTGACCACGTCAGGAATCACTGCCTTATATCTCTTTTCATCCTCACACGCCTGCCTGTTGTGTAATAATTAAAGTAGTTAGCTTTTGCTGTTTATTTCGATTGAGAGGAGTTTATTACCAATATATGTTTCATAATCGGCACCTAAACCTTTTTTTAACAAACCATACAAATTTACTCTTTGAACATTCGATAAGGGTATAAACTCAAGCCGTCAGATCCGCATGCACAAAATTAAAGTTTCATACCTGATGGACATGGGTAAATTTGGTCAAAACTTAACGCGTGACCACAAGAGTATTGTTATCAGTGGAAATCGAATTCAAGACCTTTTAAATTCATACGGTTTGATCCCAGACAGAGGCTATCAATTAGGTGGTGAAGTCGACATTATACTCAAGATATATGAAGAGTATATGCCACCATTTTTTTTGGTTGTCTGGCTCTTGTATGCTTGTTGTCCCCCATCATATTTTGTCTGTAGATTCTGTAGATACATATGTGTGTGTATATTCTTACATAATCATCAGTTCAAAGATTGATATTATTTTCATTGGACCTAAAAATATTAAAGCTTATATTATTAAGGTTTGAAAATAACAGTTAAAAAGACACCCCCATAGGCAGCCTGGAGTTTTTCATGATGTTTGACCAATATATATATATATATAATTCTCTTATGAAGTCATAAAATGAGTTCTAAAAATGATTCAAAATAATTTTTTAATATTTAGAAAAAATATATTTCTATTTTGATCAATCTTACGAACCTAATGATATTTTTTTGTTCGAAACAAAAAATCAAATTCAACAGGAAAAGTAAATGATAATTCTGAATCATTGGATATAAAACTAAAGACATTTCATACACTTTTCAGATTACATTTCATATATAATGTTTAGGGGATCTATATTGTAAGTAGACAACATATATTTGGATAGACCCACTCTATTCTTAAACAAATTTAATTTGACAAAAAAAAAGGAATTAGAAGACTTCTCCCCCAAACATGTCCTTATGTGTTCATCTAGGGACAAAGGTTTTATTTCAACGAATTAGTGTTTTCCTCATCAACACCAATATAGTTCGGCTTGAATGCATGCGCGCGTGATAAATTACATGACTAGGAAGGAATCTTTGAGAAGAATGACTTGGAAACCAATAACATGGACATGCCCACTCAATTATACACATGCCACCATCAACACTATATGTTACCATATATATATATATATATATATATATATTGAAATGGAGAGGGAGATTCGAACTCTGATCATCAGGATATGATACATATCATTCTTATCACTCTAATTAGTGGCTTGGGGTGTGTTGTTAATTAATATATATATATATATATATGTGTACTATACTTATATATTAGCATATATAATTCATTTTGTATGAAAAAAATAGTTATTTTTTCTTCTACTATGGCTAGGAAATTTTCCATGTTATTGCATTTGAATGGTGATGAATTTTCTTGTTAGGACAGGAATCTTTCCTTATATTTCTAGAGAATAATTATATGATTTTACTCAATTTTCTCAATCGAACAGAACCTCTTTCTCCAAGATTCCAAACAAAAATTATATTCCTATTGACAATTGCTACATCAACCATATACGGCTCTGAAATAAAGTACCTGACAAGTTTGGCATGTTTGAATTTTCAACAGTATAATGTATTTGATATTTTACTGAAGTCACCTTCCAATAAAAATAATGATATGTGGCGTAGGATGCCGCATCCACAGAGCTGTCGACCAAGGAATAGCTGATGTGTCAAACCGAGCAAAGTTATTCGAGAAATCGCCCAACAATGAACTCCAGACAAGGTAACTGAGAGGCGAGCATCTCGACAGGACCGAGAAGCATGAGAGAGACAAGAGGAGATTCATTGTCCGGAAAATCCTCTAAGAAGATCTCATTTATCACGTATAAAAAGGGATCTCTACCATCATGTAAACGATTCCATACTCTCCACTCTTGAATACCAATCTTGAGAGAGAGCACTTCGAGCACCGAGCACTCCCAAATAATGGTATCCCTGACTTGAACGTCGAATACTTACTAAAAAAAGAAAAAACTTGAGCGTCGGAGCTTCCTCTGAGAATTCAACTTGGGGATCCCATAGGCCATAACTCACGTTTTCATATGTGCAGACCATCTCAACGAAACCGAGTCAATCCGATCACATTTGAAAATTAAAAGAAAAAAATTTGTTTTGATAGTGTCGCAACCGGGGTCACGACGCGGACCGGCGTTTGAGGATGAAAAATGTTTAGAGTCGCCACCAATTGATTTAAGGTGCAATTGGACACCGAAAAGACCTGCGAACCAGAGAAAAGGGTACGGGGATCGATTGAGTGTGGGGAAGGTGTTAGGCACCCCACAACTCCCGTTTGAAAACGGTTACCCGGATTAATCTAATGGCTATCTTATGGAAACTTGCTCTTTGCAAGGTGTAATTGTTAAAGTTTGAATTATTACTTTCAACACACTTATCAACTCATGATAGTGTTTGAAAAAGAAAGCTTGGAATATTACTATCAATTTATGATAGTTTTTATTTGAAAATAGGTTTAAAATAACACTATCCACTTATGATAGTTTTGGGAAAAGATTTGTAAGAATACTATCAACTTATGATAGCATTAAAAAAAAAATTGTAATATTACTATCAACTTATGATAGTTTTTTTATTTGGAGACACACTACCAACTTTTGATAGATTTAATTTTAAAACACCAACTTATGGTGTTAACGATAAAATGTCCTACCAACTTTTGGTAGGTTTAATTTTGAACACCAACTTATGGTGTTAATGATAAAACGTCCTACCAACTTTTGGTAGGTTTAATTTTGAATATCAACTTATGGTATAAATGATTATTTGGAAAAGTGACATTTATCAATTTAACCTATTATTGCCAACTTATGGCAAATTCATAAATGGAATCAAATAAGGTTCATAATTCAAATAAAGGAAATCAACTTATGATTTCTTTAATTGAAATGACCTATATTCAATTTTAAGCCTATATATTCATAATCCACACTTGTACAAATAATCCAAATAATAAATGTCGAAATTATACAAATCGACATGAATAAGATAAATTACACAATATGGGGGGCCAAATATACACAAATTGTAATAAACCAAACAAAATCTTGAAATTGCTCAAGCCTCCATCAACTCGTCCAAATAATATCCAAGCCCGAGCCTCGTCCAACAAAACAAACATAAAGAGAGGGAAAAATAGAATACTCAAATGTAAATCAAGATTTAAATCGAATCAAGACCACATTATGAGATTCACACGTATCCAAACCAAGAAAATCAAATCCAAATATGGTCTCTCCCGCTTTTTCCAACAAGAAATAGAAGAAAAAAAAATGCAAAGAGAAAGGGCTCAACATATTAGTATCGAAAACACTCCCAAGCATCACATATGTCCAAGGTGAATGCAAGAAACACCATGTCTATTCTTAGTCAACATCCGAGGATGCTAAAAATGAATCAAACATTGAAATCAAGTGTAAATAGAGCAATACTTGAGTGAAAGATATGAGGGGTATGAAGCTTCTACCAAAAAATCCAAAGAATCGGTTTTCCCCTTCTCTCCTTCTCTCCTTCTCTTCTTCTCTTCTTCCTCTCCCCTCTCTTCCTCTCTTCCTCTCTTCTTTTTTTGTTTTTCTTCACCAAAAGCCAAAGCCTCTCCTTTTTTTCTTCCTCTCTCTCACGCCTCCTCTCTTCCTCTCTTTTCCTTTTTCTTTCGTTTTGTTTCCTCTCCCCCCCTTCTTATTCTTTTTCTTTCTCTTTTCCTTCCCCTTTTCACTTCCCTTTTTTTTTACCCTACTTTCGGCCACTTTATCTTTTCCTTCCCCTTTTCACTTCCCTTTTTCACTTCCCTTTTTTTTTTACCCTACTTTCGACCACTTTATCTTTTCCTTCTTTTTTTCACTTCCTTTTTTTTTTACCCTACTTTCGGCCACTTTATCTTTTCCTTCTTTTTTCACTTCTTTTTTTTTTACCCTACTTTCGGCCACTTTATCTTTTCTTTCTTTTTTATATTTTTTTTATATATTTTTTTATATTTTTTATATGATATATATATATTTTTAATATATTTGTTTTTATTATTATTATTTTTGTATTTTGTATTTTTTTGGCCGGACGAAAACCGGGTACTACAGCTGCCCCCCTTTGTATGTCTTTTATGAAATAAAAGGCAAACAAAGGCGTAGTCAACCGCGTTTCGTACGGGCCTGAAATGCGCGGGATCATTGTGGCCATTCCCGGCTTGGCCAAAAAGTTTGTGTAAGAAAATAAAGGGGCACGGGATCACAAGGCCATTCCCGGCTTGGCCAATGTTGGTGCAAGAAAATAAGGGGCACGGGATCACAAGGCCATTCCCGGCATGGCCAATGTTCGTGCAAGAAAATAAAGGGGCACGGGATCACTGTGGCCATTCCCGGCTTGGCCAATGTTCGTGCAAGAAAATAAAGGGCACGGGATCACAAGGCCATTCCCGGCTTGGCCAACTGTTTGTGCAGAAAAATAAAGGGGCACGGGATCACAAGGCCATTCCCGGCTTGGCCAACTGTTTGTGCAAGAAAATAAAGGGGCACGGGATCACAAGGCCATTCCCGGCTTGGCCAACTGTTTGTGCAAGAAAATAAAGGGCACGGGATCACAAGGCCATTCCCGGCTTGGCCAAATGTTTTTTTTTTTAATCTTTGATTTTTTATTTTTTTTTTTTGGTGAAAAGGTGCTCCGGATCACTGTAGCCATTCCCGGCTTGGCTGAAAATTTTTAATTTTTGATTTTTTTTTATTATTGTGAAAAAGGTGCTCGGGATCATTGTAGCCATTCCCGGCTTGGCTGAAAATTTTTTATTTATGCAATGATGATGCATGCACTGACCTATTTTGCTCAATTATGAATGTCTCATGAATGAATGGATGCATGTTTTCTCATGGTTTTGCCATCCTCCAACAAGCGTACAATTACGAATTGCTAAACCAAATTTGTTTCTCTGTCAGGGTTGACTTTCTGACTCACTGAGCTTTCAATGTATCTTCTCTAATCTGATTAGTGAAGGCCTTTTTCCGTTCTGGATCCCAGCTCTTGAGCTATCTCTTTTCCTTTTCCAATGTGCATTCCCATAATCAATTCATTTTCCCTGAAATTTGCATGTTCGTACGCATTTGAATTCAAAGCTACCCATTTATCTGAATTTCCTTATTCAAATCTTTTTTTTTTTTTTTTTTTTTTTTTGGGCACGGCTTAGGAATGTGAGCTTCTTTTTCCTGCTAACACCTGCTTCAGCTTCAGGCTTTTCACTCAGATCCTTTCCAGCTTAGGATGCCAAAATCCATCAACTTCCTATCAAAAGTATTGTCCTGATGCACTCATTATATTTCCTGTCAAAACTTTGTCAGTGATAAATTCAAAAGTACAGCCATGCTTGTCAATTATTGAAAGCAAATGATAATAATTTGTTTTTGGAGTATGAGATGAGAATTGAATTGGGATATGGAAAAAGATGCCACAAGTGACAAAACCGAAGAAATGAATTTCCTCACAATTTTTATTGAAAAGGATAGGTGGTAATAAAATATTTTAGAATGAAATATGTACAAGAAAGCAGAGAAATCAAAGGCAGAAAGGACAAACCGAGCTTCTTCAAGATGAAATATGTGATAATTCAAAGATTGTACCAAAATTGCCCCAATTTTGGTGTGCACCCAATTAACAATAATCAAATCTGACTTGTATGAGCCTATCTCTGAACCTTCCATTTCTGCCAACAAACTTCTTCTTCTATGTAACAGACTAACACCTTAGCAAGGTAAAATATCTGATGGTATCAAGAGCACCCCAAAATCTGCCCCAGTTTTGGGTACATGTCCAATTAACTGATCTCCAACCCTTCAATTACGAAATTAATTTTGCACTCCCACCTATGTCAATGTGAGACAAGTTAACAGCCAACTCAGGCACCACTCATCAATTCAACAAACTCGTAATCCAACCATCCTTCTTCAAACAATCTGAAATTTGAACTTGCAGCCCAAATTGAAACGCCTGTGAGGTTTTTTTCACTTTAGCAGAAATTTTTTTTTTTTTTTTTTTGCCCCTATTTTTGCCTAGAGCGCCCTTGCGGGTTTTCACTCTAGCGGGTTTTTTTTTTTTTTTTTTTTTTTTTTTTTGGCTACCAATAAAACTTAACAACTTCCTTGAAATTGTCCCGAATGCGCATTTTGAGGGGTTCAAATTCAACTAGTGTCTTCTCAACCTTTTGAACAAACTTTTCCAAGTTAATCATGTGATCTTCATCCTCACTTGGCTTGGCAATTATGTTATCCCCATGCACTTCAATCTCTTTATGCATCATATCATGAAACAGAATGACCTTGGTTTGCTGACAAGTATCTCCCGCATTTTTAGACCAAATGGCATGACTTCATAGCAAAAGGTACCACATAAAGTAATGACAGTAATTTCCTCTTTATCTTCTAGTGCCATCGTGATCTGATTACAATCATCCTTTTTCAGTACCGGTGCAATATTTCTATATCATTCGGGGTATTTTACTACAGCAAGACATCCGACATCAAATTGCTTCTTTATTTCATCTCTAATCTTCCAAGTTTGCACCAATTCAAATTTCCAACCCCAAATTAACAACCTCATCCATTTGAATTATCTTTTCTTTTTGATTAAACTTGTTTCAACATTTCTGACTATATCTCAGATTCATCCTCAATGTTCAAGTCAAACTCGACATTGTTAATGGGTGCCCCAAAATCTGGTTCATTCGGTTCATCTTTCCATTATCATCAATTTCAATCCTGTCAAAATGGAATTTGCAAGATTTGGAATTTGCAAGTGATGGACAAATAAAGGCAAATAAATGTGGGATGATGAATGTAACAAAGGCATCAAAAACACGGGAATTGGGCAAATAAATGTAGGAATGATGAGTGTAACAGAGCATCAAAAACATGAGAACTGGAAGCATTGAACATGCAAAAGCTGTACTAGAGAAATTTATCAAAGTAAAGTAAAGACATGCTCATTATTAAAACCCAATCAATGGCCGTGAGCCGGACCACAGATGGTAGTGCAGATGGATTTTACTCTTGAAGGCTGCTGACAGAATCTGCCAATTCCAAATTGGTCCAGTTACTGAGTTTAAAACATAACTCCCCAAAATTTCTAGTGTTTGGACTTCCTTATCATGTCCATGACTGCGACCAACATGTGCTCCAGCCTTTGCTGTCCATCTTCTAGTGTTTGTAGCCCCATCTCTAGCCGGGCTATCGCTGCATGCATGCGATCTGATTGTGGAGATGCTGCAATTGCTGATGAGGAATCACCAGGTGGTGATGCTGAGTGACCTTCTTGGGTCTGCTTCTTTCTAGTAGCAGTTGTTTTCAAATGGCTGATGCTCTGACGCCATGTCCTTCTTTCCAGCATGGTGATTTGATATCCCAAAGAGGCTCGAGGCCGAGGAGGTCGAATGCTTTTGAACAAAAGCAACCTTGTGATAAGCCGTGGGAAAAATAACTTCCCCACCTTTGTTGGCTTCTTCTCGACAAAATCCTTGGCTTTGAAGATCGTGGCCAGATAGATCTTCCCAATATCAAACCACTGCCCTTTATACATAGTAATAATCATACTGTTGGACAGGAATTTTATTCTAGGGTATAAAGAACATTGTCTATTCCATCTGCAACAGATCCAAGTTGTACTGTGATCTCGGTGATTGCTTCGTGTAATTTATCTGGGTCATGAGTACTTGCTTGTCTGCCCCATGACATATATCGAACACCTTGTATGGCATGCTTTGAAACCATAAGTTGCCTTTTGTAGTCTTGAACTTTGTCGGTTGCTTTTTTAAGTCTCATTTTGGTTTCCCTCAAAGCTTCTTGTAGAGATTCGATGGTTTTCTGGGGATCGTCCTCGTATACGTCTTCCCTTATAGGGGAGAGGTTGAATCTGGGATCATTTTCACCTTCCTCTTCTTTAGAAGTAGAACCTTCATCAGTTCTAGACCTTTTTGCAAGTGGAGAGTTAGGAGTATCCATCCTTGAAGATTTCTTGAGGAAGATGAACAAAGTGTTGGACCAAGACTTAGCGTCTAGGTCAACATTGTGTTTTTGATGATTGTGTATGATTGTGAAGATGGAGACGGAGATGAAGATGGCTCAGAGAGAAAACACGCTTTTGCCAGAAATGATTGAGATGGAGATGAAGACGAAGATGGCTCTGCATATGCGAAGACATTCGCGGTGCCTGTCACATCAGTACTTACTTTACTGTCACCTTCCAATGTTATTTTCCCCGCTTGAGGACAACTCTTTTTTTCTTCCTGCTTCTCTTTTCAACCAGATAATAATAAAAAAACAAAACTGTCACACTCAACTGTTCATTTCCCCGCTTGAGGACGACTCTTTTCTCTTTTTTTTTTTTTTTTTTTTCAACTTAAATAAAAATAAAACAGAATAATAATAATAAAAAAAAATTTTCACACTCCCCAAGAAATTACGAATATTTGCACAGTGAGGCAGGGGACATAACAGACGATCAGGATTTAATCCAAGCAGGACCTTTTAAGCTGTCTGATAAGAGATTCCAACGGTGGTGGAGAACATGGCTCTGATGGTGATGGTGGTAATAAACATAGATCACAAGTCTCCGGAAGCTTTCTCTTGTTGTTGATGCATCTCTCTTTGTTTCCGTCTCTGGTCATGTAACCTTTCAAGCGCTTCACATCGGACAACTTCATTGACTTTACAATAAAATCCTCTACTCCTTCTTCCAAGCATCTGTCGATTCGAGTCACTACGTTCTCAGATGACCTGATTACCACCGGAATCTCTCTCAAGGCAGACGATTCCTTGATTTTCTTTAGCAACTCATCTCCTGTCATTCCAGGCATACAGTAATTGGTGATAATTAGATCCACTTTCAAACTATCAAACCCAACAGGACAATTATTCTCCTCGTCTAATCCCAGAAACTGAAGTATTCTTATTCCACTGTCCACTGCAGTTACTTTACAGGAAGTAATCTTGAGCAACCTTTCAATGACTGGTCTATTAACAAGGTTGTCATCGACAGCCAAAACGTAAACCTCCTCAGAATCAGACATAGAATGATCCATTCCCACTTGATCAACAAGAAAATTAAGAGTCAATTTCCTCACAAACTGCCCCATTATATTTTTTTTGTTGTTCATTTTCATTGTTTTAGCAATTCACAACTGTAATCTTATACTATAAGGATGGCAAAGACATGAGTGAATTGGTGTTTTTTTTTTTGTTTTTTTTTTCATGCATGACTATGAACTTATTTAGTTTGACAAAATGCAATGACTGTGCCTACGTGAATGCATGAGAGAAGAAACCAATAATGGAAATTACAATTAAAAATGTGTAAGACAAAACATCGACGACAAATGAGTAAATCACACAAAAATAGAATATGCCATTACACTGGGTAACCTAAATTTCTGGAGGTTTTGGGCATGGATCTAGGGCTTTATAAAGTGCTTGGGTAAGTTTATCTAACTATTCTGCGAGGTCCCAGATCATGTTGCTTTTAAAATCCCAACTATTGGGACAAAAGCTCCTCCCTTAACTTTTAAGAGAAGTCGATCCGGTGAGGATATCTTCCACTACCCATGCGGAGACGGAATCTCACGAGAATAGTGGTCAACCCTCTCTAATACTAAAGGTAGAGCCCAGCTGGTAGGCTACAGTGAGTGTAAATGTATGAGATGACAAATACTTTACCACAACAAAATAAATCAACATCTCTGACATATAAAGGAAACAAACAATTAATCATACAAGAAGAAGTAACCGTAGCCAATCAATTTAATCATATGGGCTTGACCCTCTTAGGTTTAAAAAACCTGGTGTCCCCAGCAGAGTCGCCAGTTGTCGCAACCGGGGTCACGACGCGGACCGGCGTTTGAGGATGAAAAATGTTTAGAGTCGCCACCAATTGATTTAAGGTGCAATTGGACACCGAAAAGACCTGCGAACCAGAGAAAAGGGTACGGGGATCGATTGAGTGTGGGGAAGGTGTTAGGCACCCCACAACTCCCGTTTGAAAACGGTTACCCGGATTAATCTAATGGCTATCTTATGGAAACTTGCTCTTTGCAAGGTGTAATTGTTAAAGTTTGAATTATTACTTTCAACACACTTATCAACTCATGATAGTGTTTGAAAAAGAAAGCTTGGAATATTACTATCAATTTATGATAGTTTTTATTTGAAAATAGGTTTAAAATAACACTATCCACTTATGATAGTTTTGGGAAAAGATTTGTAAGAATACTATCAACTTATGATAGCATTAAAAAAAAAATTGTAATATTACTATCAACTTATGATAGTTTTTTTATTTGGAGACACACTACCAACTTTTGATAGATTTAATTTTAAAACACCAACTTATGGTGTTAACGATAAAATGTCCTACCAACTTTTGGTAGGTTTAATTTTGAACACCAACTTATGGTGTTAATGATAAAACGTCCTACCAACTTTTGGTAGGTTTAATTTTGAATACCAACTTATGGTATAAATGATTATTTGGAAAAGTGGCATCTATCAATTTAACCTATTATTGCCAACTTATGGCAAATTCATAAATGGAATCAAATAAGGTTCATAATTCAAATAAAGGAAATCAACTTATGATTTCTTTAATTGAAATGACCTATATTCAATTTTAAGCCTATATATTCATAATCCACACTTGTACAAATAATCCAAATAATAAATGTCGAAATTATACAAATCGACATGAATAAGATAAATTACACAATATGGGGGGCCAAATATACACAAATTGTAATAAACCAAACAAAATCTTGAAATTGCTCAAGCCTCCATCAACTCGTCCAAATAATATCCAAGCCCGAGCCTCGTCCAACAAAACAAACATAAAGAGAGGGAAAAATAGAATACTCAAATGTAAATCAAGATTTAAATCGAATCAAGACCACATTATGAGATTCACACGTATCCAAACCAAGAAAATCAAATCCAAATATGGTCTCTCCCGCTTTTTCCAACAAGAAATAGAAGAAAAAAAAATGCAAAGAGAAAGGGCTCAACATATTAGTATCGAAAACACTCCCAAGCATCACATATGTCCAAGGTGAATGCAAGAAACACCATGTCTATTCTTAGTCAACATCCGAGGATGCTAAAAATGAATCAAACATTGAAATCAAGTGTAAATAGAGCAATACTTGAGTGAAAGATATGAGGGGTATGAAGCTTCTACCAAAAAATCCAAAGAATCGGTTTTCCCCTTCTCTCCTTCTCTCCTTCTCTTCTTCTCTTCTTCCTCTCCCCTCTCTTCCTCTCTTCCTCTCTTCTTTTTTTGTTTTTCTTCACCAAAAGCCAAAGCCTCTCCTTTTTTTCTTCCTCTCTCTCACGCCTCCTCTCTTCCTCTCTTTTCCTTTTTCTTTCGTTTTGTTTCCTCTCCCCCCCCTTCTTATTCTTTTTCTTTCTCTTTTCCTTCCCCTTTTCACTTCCCTTTTTCACTTCCCTTTTTTTTTTACCCTACTTTCGACCACTTTATCTTTTCCTTCTTTTTTTCACTTCCTTTTTTTTTTACCCTACTTTCGGCCACTTTATCTTTTCCTTCTTTTTTCACTTCTTTTTTTTTTACCCTACTTTCGGCCACTTTATCTTTTCTTTCTTTTTTATATTTTTTTTATATATTTTTTTATATTTTTTATATGATATATATATATTTTTAATATATTTGTTTTTATTATTATTATTTTTGTATTTTGTATTTTTTTGGCCGGACGAAAACCGGGTACTACAGATAGATACCAATTAACATAGTTAGACAACCAATGTATCAAGTTTAGATTAGTGTTGCAATTTGATCATCCTCGTAATTTGTCATATTTTAAACAGTCCACTAATTAATGAAATGGGGATTAATAAGTAATTTAAACGTTTTAGTGGAATCATAATAATATATTATATATCTAATTAATAATTTGTATGATGTTGATTTGAGCTTGAAAGAGATAGTTATATATGCATGGATGACGCTCTATGTGCTATGGAAACTAGAGCTAGAAGTAGAAACTAACCTTGAGACGATACTTCTTTCATTGTTGTACTCCATAATAATCTAGACAAAGTACAAACCTAGTTTTATAATAAGATATGCTTATGTCATACTAAAAATGATTATTAGTTTATTAAGCAAAACCTAGATCATCTCAACAAAAAACAATGTACTATATATATCACCAAATTAATCAAATCATGATCACTCTTAGACCTTATTGAAGTTCTACAATTGGAATATATATATATATATATATATAGTCATTGGAACGCTTTTATTCGGATTTATATAAGTATCTCTACTTTAACTTTTAAATCACTATACTCTAAAATATTTGAAATTAAAGTTTATTAAATAAACATAAATTCTAAATCCGAAACTTTAGATAGGCTCTAAACCTTAATCCTAAAGTGTAAATCTTAAACCCCTAAACCCTATACTCTAAGAATTAAATCCTAAATCAAATTTAATCTTAGTCATTTGGTCAAATCTAGAGGATCAAAAATAAATACTTATACAAACTTCAACAAGAACGTCTTTATTGGAGTCGGAATTGTTCAACAGTTGTCCGGTAATTTCCGAAGTAATACGGTGTCGTTTCGGCCATGGCCATTTTAGTGTTTGTGCTCTTTTAATTTTTTTCTAGTTTTTCTTTTAGTCATCTTGGTTGTACTCTATCTTTATGGTGGTCCGAGTGCCTATGAGTCTCAATTACCTAATTTATTGGGTAAATCAATACAATTAGCTCTATGATTTTTATAAAAAAAAACGTCAGAGAATTCTTTATATATATATATATATATATATATAATCTTAATGCATACATCATTTTCAATTTGGTGGGTCAGTAGGCCCCCAAAAATTAAATATCAGAAGAGTAATTATGTACAAAGAGACTAATTAATTAATTGAAATCCACGAGTTTTATAAGATTGGTATATATTTCTTTGCCGACGGCCCCATATAGCCTCTGATGACATTGCCACTGAGATTTTATTAATTAATTAATTAAATTTTTATTCATATTAGTCTTGCTTTCTCATGGGACAACAATTGACATTTTTTTAATTGATAAAATTAAGAAGTGAATATGTGAAGTCTTATGTGCCCTTAATTTGTTAAATTAAATCCCCAAATTCAGGCTAAACAAATTCAATATGGGCATTTTTAATTTATCATGTACAATCAGTAAGTTTTGTACTAATTAATAAAATTATATCATATACCTAAACTTAAATAGTCAGGTAATTGTTTCAATATACAATTTATGCACAATCTTCTTTGCTGCCCATTCGTTAAAAAATTAAAACAATGCTCATGGGTCATGTGCTATGTTTTGACTCAACTTAATTACCCTATCGTCAGGTGGAAAACTTATGTGCACTCGTATTAAGTCCCAAATCGGTTGGGTCTCCCTACTAAATGTGGTTTATAAAGCCAGGCCGACCCCTTACTAAACAACAAGACATTTTCATGAGCCTAGTGAGTTAGGCTTTGACCCTAATAACTGGGCTTGTCCAGTGAGTTGGGCTTCGACCCTTAGTAGCTGGGCTCATGAAGAAAAAAGTCGTGCTACTAGGGTCAAAGCTCAAAGCGAATAATATTGTTGACATATATGAGGGTGTGGATTTAAAATAACTAGGGCTTGATGGCTGAGTTTATGCCCATATTGAATTTTCAAAGAGCAAGTTTGTATGGTATATGAAGTGCGGGATCCATATAACACTATTCATTCGATGTAAGTGCTGCGCCACACATGATGGAACCCTCGCGTGAATGGTATTAGATGGATCCTACACTTTATTTAAATTGCGGGATCCCACACTTGAGTCTCCCCTTATATATATGTGTGTGTTAAAATTTTCAATCATGATGACCAAATTCACACTTCATAAAATGTAATTTGGTGTACTCTTTTGCTATTATTCAAACTCCTAGGAGCTAACTAGGGAATTAAAGAAATTATTTTCAATTTAATTATTGGAGAGAAGGGACATTCAAAGTTTGGTTAGCCATGCATGCATGTGAGTTGTGAGCACATATCTTATCAAGAATTTGATAAAATCTATGCAAGATATTGTGTTTTTGGCAAGCATACATATAGCAGATTCAACAAAAACAAAAATCTCAGTTGTACTTAGCTTCTTGGAAATTAACTCTCACTAACATTCTGTTTGTCTTGTCCAACAATAGAGCTACATGCCAAAATACCATGAAATAATTTGGATCTGGCAATGCATCTTAATTTACTCAATACCATATAGATTAGAGTTGGGTGTCTCTCATGATGAAAACTTGGTGGTTCTTGAATTGGCTCAAAGATTTGCATAGATTTAGGCATTTGGTGAGGTAAAAACAAACAAATGGAAACTGAATTTATAGCCCAATCATGTGAGTCCGTTTGATTTGTTTTCTATTATGTTAGTTTCCCGTGTTTTATATCTTTTTTGTTTTTCTGTTTTCAATTAATTTTGTGTTTACCGTATTTTTTAAAATGAACAACCAAAAGTGTTTTCAGAATTGTTTTATGTTTTTCAAAGAAAAATGAAAGCAAAAAAATCTATACAATATGGACTCACATCCAGCCCGTAAATACAACAACGCTTAAAAAAGACAACCAATGTAGGAGGTCTTTCAAAAAAAAATCAGTTGGATTAAGCATATGTGTGACAAAAGTTCGATTACAGCTACAAACATATTTCTCTGCTGTATTTTTTAAAAAAAATCTAGGAGGTCTTTCAAATATAAGAGACAAAAAAACAGCTATCTCAGCTCGGGCTTCATTGTAGGCCTACGAACAAGTCAGCCCATTAATGCAAGAGAACACAAAAGCCCATAAACCCAACAATGCCCAAAAAACGAGCCTTTGGCCCAACCAGAGAGACCAAAAGAAAACAGCGGTGCTAGTTTGAAGAAGAATGAACAATTGGAACAAGACGAAGAGTGATTTTCTTGTGAATAACTGGCCTACAAACCTCAGTCATGTCCGAGTCCTAACTCAGTTGCACAATCTGGCAATTTCCAATCAAACCAATGCCAGAGAATAGCCAACACAAACTCAGCTTCTGCAATGGACATACCGGGACCGGGGCAGCTTCTCCGTCTTTGCCCCAAATGGAATGAATTGCCTATAGTAGATAGAGACCGCGAAGGATATGGCGTTTTGGTTGGAGGTCCAGTGATGGAAAATGTTGTTTTTTCATTAAGGTTTGTGTCATTTCCCTTTTGTCTGAGAATTGGACTTACCCATGCTGTTTTATAACAAGTACGAGGTATGGCGTCATCTATATATGCAAATGAAGGCTATGAAATTGATGTGGAGAATGGGAGTAATTGACAACAGACGTGTGTCAGATATGCGACTTGCATCCATGAATGGTTGGTTCGACATGTCCTTGGGATGGAGGTCGAAATGGGGCGACGTTAGGCCGCCTTGACAATGAGGTTTGTCAACACCGAAAAGAAGTGACTTGCCCGACGAGAAGGTTTGTCGAGCGGAATGAGATGCCTTCTATGCAAACGAAAACAATTTTTGTTTTCGTAATACCTTACCCCCCAGGGGAAGTCGAATCCCCGCTGCCTCCTTGAAAAAGAGATGTGTTAGAAACAATCAGGAATGACAGTGTATAGAATATTAGATTTAAAGAATTTATTAATACAAAATAAATACAGTAAAGATACAATCAAAATATTGACTTGAATTGAGATTGAGGATAGCGTAATGCTATGTCCTATAGCAGAAATTCGCCCCTACTCTTGTGCTTGTGTTCGATGAGCGTCTGTCATCAGGATTCAACAATCTGTAACCAAGAATCGAGCACTTGATTCTTGGTCCTGGCAAATTTACTAGGTGCCTTTTCTCTCAGATCAAAATGTATGTAATGAAGGTTAGAATGTTAGAGTTTCTGATGATATAAAACTCATGGCCTTCCTTGTATTTATAAAATATCAAAAAAACAGTTTATAAGCAGTTATCACAGAGGAGTTGTGTTGATCAGACACAACAATTTAGACAAATCAGAACTGTTAAGATAAAAATAAACTGTAATTGGATAAAAAATAAAGAATATTTTCTAAGTCAATGATCTTTTGATATATATATCTATATATATACACACCCGAATTCACACACGCGGGATCCCGTGAATTTTTTTAAGTGCGGGATACCTTTTTCACTCTTGATTACCAACATTGCACATGTGTGCTTTAATGTGGGTCAAGGCCATTTGATCTGATCAATGGCTGAAAACCTATCCCGCACTTTAAAAACACTACGGGATCCCGTGTGTGAGAAGCACACACTATATACATATACCCATCATATAGTCTAAGCATGCAGCCCAAGCCCATGTATGTATGTATGTTTATCCAATTTAGTAAGTGTGTTAAGTCCACACTTATAAACTACTATTTCGTTTTATATTTTTCAAATATGGGACTTTCTTATTGCTATACAAAATCCAACAAGATGTCCTGAACCAGTAGACGATGGGGGCATAGTTGCCCGACCACCAGCACACTATGCTCATAGTATGAGCAGTTTTTTGAAATTGTCAATGTACAATAGAATGATATGGTCTGAATAGATCTGAAGTTTTTTTTTTTTGTCTTTCATGATTCCATATAATTTTTTTTTGTCTATTCCTGAATCATTCATTAGAATCGCTATTCTATATAAATTTATTTTTTTATTTTCTAAGAATTTTGTTCATCGACTGTTTTCATCAACTACTCAATAAAATATCATGAATCTATGTTGAATTCATAGGTACATGTATCAATCCAATGAATGGACTCAAGACGGACTCTAATTGAATCGACGTCTCTCATAACGAAATGAGAAATGTTATGTGGTGCGATGTCAGATATAACAAGGCCCATACAGAAAGTGAAGACTTGAGTTGTCATACCTGAAATGGGCCAAGGCCTTGCCGTTGGGCCACAACGTCTTGAGTGTAGGCTGCGAACCTTCCAATCCGCACAAGCCGATGGGCCGGATTGCTCTTGACTGAATGGGCCAGGCCGTATTTTGGGCACGACAGTGTTTCTTGTACATTGTTTGGTGTCTTAACAAAACAGTTGCAAAACTCCAACATTTGATCATTGGGGACTCGAGCAGGCAGATTTGTAAGAGAAGCTCTCTCACTTTGCACGTGATCTTGTTACAAACATAACAGACAATACGACACGGTTTTTGTGCTTCAGGCTCCGTTTGGCACAGCGGAAAAATTGATTTTCAATGCTAGCGGAAATGCTGTGAAAAATATGCTGAGCTTAAAGCTGTGAAATATGCTGTGAGGTGTTTGGTGAAATAAAAACTGACGCTAGCGGAAAAACTGTTGAATTAAAGTATTATAATATTAGTTTTTTATATTTATATTAAAAGTAATCTAATAAATATAATTCTTATTAAAATTAATTTTAAGTATTCATTTAATTAATCAAATATAATTTATATTTAAAATTAATTTGAAGTAATTTTTAATTAATCAACTTAATTTTCTTACATTTATTGTATTTTTTAATTTATATTTAAGTAATCAATTAATTTTCTTATATTTATTGTATTTTTTAATTTATCATTATGTATTAAAATTAAACACCTATAAAATTAAAAGTCTTAAATATAAATATTTTATTTGTATTTTTTAAATTAAATTAATTTTATTTTAATATTAAATTTACTGTTATAATAGTTATAAATGCATAAATATAATTAATTTATTAAAAAATAGTTTTATTTAAACCATTAAACACAATTAAGTGGGTCCCATTAATAAAATAATAATACTTTTATCTAAAAAGTGTAGGACCCACACATTAAAAATTTAAAAAAAAGCTGCAGCTTTTTGGCGTGGGACCCACGCCAAAAAGCTACAGCGGCAAAACCGCTGTGCAAAAGAAGCTCCCAATGCAAACAGGCAGTCAATTCCCAATATCCCACTGCTTTGGGTAAGCGTTTGATTGACAAAAATTGTTTGAACCCATTTATACCCTTCATCTCAACGAATTATCATTGTATCAAGGGGAAGTATGAATACATATGAAGAGGGTAAAATTGTCCACTACAACTTGGACCTACATAAATGATTATATCAAACGTGTGGAGTAGGTGACAATATCTTTTCCTTTTTTCTTTTTTTCTTGTTAAATAAGTACACACTGAGATTAAGCTATTACAAATATGATGCTTTGGATCCACCACCCATGAGCACTTGTATAGCTTTTTGTGCCAACTTCATCCATATAAAATGTTGTACGATTTATTAAAACGGACGAGGGAATTGAAACCCTAATCATCAAGATGATACATACCATATTTATTACTCCAATTAATGGCTCAAGTGTTAAAAAATGTTGTATGATACAAATATTATTTTACTAAATTATATGTATACTTTTAAATATTTGGGGTTAAATTTATGGGACATTTAGTTGGTATTTAGAGACTGTAATAAGTGTGAGAATAACTCATTTCCTTGTTTGATTGATTTTGATATGGTGGAATCTCGAACTCAACAAACTCATTTCATCTTGTGGAGAATAATCAAGCTTATCAAAATGGTGAGAATGCATATTTTTCCAAAGGGAGAATGAGTTTAATATACAAAAAAATTATTCTACCCTTATTATTATAGAGTAATCACATCCATTAAAACTATTAAATTTCTCACACTCATATTCACTCTTTATTTCATACACAACATGATCATGTTGTTGTGCTAAAATCAACCCATAGACAAAGCACACGCAAGTGTTGACTAAACCGGTAACAATATCCAAGGTAGAACAATTGTAGATAACTAAATCAAAATAGTAAAAGATACAAGAGATTTACGTGGTTCGGCAGAAAACTACTTCCATGAGATGTAGAGATTGAGTATTCACCATGTGGGATAAGATTACAAGAGAAAAACTCACCAATTACAAGGAAGAACTGTCTCTCAAACTCTCTTTATGTTTTCTGATCTCAAACGGTGCATATCTTTGTGTTATTTGGCTCACAATATAAAAACTAGGTTTAATTTTTATTTAAACCTAATCTAAAAACACGTCAAATACTATCTCGCTCGAGTGCTTCATGTCCTACTCAAGCAGCTTTAATCGGTTCTGACAAATCCATTTTGAACCACAATTGCACACATGCTCACCTCACACTCATTGTTACCCGTTTAAAAATAAGACATTAGTACTATCAATAGAGGACCAAACGTCCCCTCAATCCCACTTACACTCACTTCATGACTCATACTCATTCAATTTTCAACTAAATGCCCCGTTTGTACAATTATTGCTAGTTTTATTAATAATGGCCGTCACGGGTTGGAAGGGTTGGCTTACGAGGCGGGAACCATACAAAGGAAGGGCCGTATATAGCATGTGACGCAAAACCACACGTAATCCATTTAGGGGGAAAACGCAATTATTGTGTGGGATGATTGGACAAAAACAAAACGTAAATTATTGTGTGAGGGACCATTGGTGACGTGGCAGTGCATCATTAGGCAACTCGATTCCAATCCATACGGTGCACCGTCGGCTCACCAAGTCCTCTCCCCAATCAGCTCTCAGTCTCGTCCTTCAAGAGGGGCACTGCCCTAGAACTATCCCTCTATAAAACCCCTACACACAACAACCAACACTCTCACTCACACTCTTTTCTCTCTTCTTCCTTTCCTTCGTTCTCTCCAGGCTTTTAAGGTTGAGAACTACATTTAGTAAGACTAAATCAGGTACGATGGTTATAATACTACTTTGCTTATTATATATGTTTCGTTTTGTAGTATCAACTTGATCATATTTAGTCTCGTTGGTAGATTGGGTACTCATTTTTCCATATCAAAGAAATCATGGATTAAAGTGGAGGAGACGATACTATTTCATGAAATAAATACTCAATACTTTAATGTTGAATGCCGATATATATGTTGATCATATTTTTGCCTCAACCTCAATGTTATCAGGAGCAATGCCCAATTGTCATCTTTACTGAGACACAATCGCAATGGAGAGGCCCACAAAATGGGGTTTCGATTAATTTGCAGGTAAAATGTTTAAACGGACCAACAACCAAATTGACCTTTTTTTAGTGAGAATTGAAAGTTGAACAAACCTGAACACCGAGCCAAGCCAGTTGCTCAACAATGATAATTTCATATGCAACAATATTTCTCATGTTTTTTATTATTATGATATTTACATATGATAATTACAATCGATTGTCCGGACTCGAACCCGGAACTAATCGGATGGAGTAGATAATTCCCTTATTCAAAAATAAAAAAAGAGTAAGAAATCCCTCCTAAATGGTGTTTCCATTTTTAACAAAATGTATCTGGCCCTAGTGTACGTCAAGATCACGTGATCCATTCAGGAATCACGCAGGGTCGCCATCCGCGTAACTCAATATAGTAAACAACACTGGTCTCACATATGGCCCCACAAAAAACTTGCCACGCGGCAATGTACTATTGGTCTATCAGATCCGAATCATCGAAGTCCAGATTCACTCGACCGTTTCGTAGCTTCCCCTACTCACTAACCGCCGCCTCTCTCCTTTCCGATAAATACGAGAGCCAAGAAAGAGTGAGAGAGAGAGCGTTGCGTTGGTTGATGCAGCGCGCAGAAAGGGAGATTGTGCAACCGCATATCTAGGAGCTTTTCGAGATCTCGTATTGCCATTGAAGGTCGTTAGTGATTAGCTATTCCTCACATTTCGCTTTCATCATTTTTGTCTACAGATTTCAAATCTCTGTCGCTCGATCTGCGGTGGTGTTGCTATTGCTACCTCTGTGTTAACAATGGCTGCTGTGCAAGGTGAGATCGGTTTCTTGCATTTCTTCTGTTCGTATTCTATGATTCGTCTCTTTTTGAGTGCATTTGTGATAATGTGGATGTGTTTGGCTCGGTGAAGAGCGTGAGAATCAAAAGAATTACTGGATCAAGCATTCATCGGATCTTTCGGTGGAGGCAATGATGCTCGACTCCAAAGCTGCCGAACTTGACAAGGAAGAACGACCTGAAGTATTCTCTCTAGCTCTCATTTTTTTTTTCCCTTAATGTATACATATATGTATATTTATTAACTACATCGTCACTGATTGTTGATTTAAATTCCGGACATTGCATAAATGTACTGAGGGGCTCTAGTTGATCAAATTTTGATTTCCTGATTGATATGCTTGACTATACCAGAATCGCTGCTGCATGTGTTTTGCCGCATTGAAAAGAATCAATGACTTGAATAGCATACTTGTTCAACTGAATGTCTTCAGTTCTCTGCTGATGTTTCTACTATAACTGTGTAGCTCCCTCTTGTATTTAGAAGTTCTGTACTCTTGAACCAAGTTACGTAATGTTCATCCACATTAATAGCTCGTGCTAATTTTCAATATGAACTGTAAAAATATCAAGTATATTAATCTAAAGTCACTCCCATTTATGTAAATAATTCCAGGTAATAGTTGTTTTCTCTGAAATTGGTTCTCTGTCCTATGGTTGCGACGTGCTGCTTAAATACTGTTTTATATTCTTACTGTGCTTAATATCGTAAACTGTTTTAAATTCTTAAGAGTCGTTTACTTTTATCTTTGGATGTGGATTTTTATGTAGGAGCTTTGTATTTAACAAACCAGAGAACATGCAGGTCCTTTCTATGCTCCCACCATATGAAGGGAAATCAATTCTGGAACTTGGAGCTGGTATTGGTCGTTTTACCGGTGAACTAGCAAAGAAGGCTGGTCATGTCATTGCTTTGGACTTCATTGAGAGTGTCATAAAAAAGGTAAGTAAAAAATTTTCTGTGTTGAAAGAAAATTCATTTGTTTATGCATGTCCAACAGGAACTCTCTGTTTTATTTTTTCATTACTCCTCACTCTACCCACTTGCAGAACGAGAACATCAATGGACACTACAAAAATGTCAAGTTTTTGTGTGCTGATGTGACATCTCCTGACCTGAAGATTTCTGATGAATCAGTGGACATGATATTCTCCAATTGGCTTCTTATGTATTTGTCAGATAAAGAGGTATAAGTTTCCTATATTTGCTGCTCCTTGTGTTTAATTAATTGCAACAGTGCAGCCACACACTTTCTAATTGTTTTGGCAAATTGTCTGGGCTTTTTGAGTGATCGCTGATGATTAACTAAATTTCTTAGGATTTATATGTTTGCATTTCTTGTCCTGCAGGTGGAAAATTTGGCGGAAAGGATGGTCAAATGGTTAAAGCCTGGTGGTTTTATCTTTTTCAGAGAGTCATGCTTCCATCAATCAGGAGATGCTAAGCGAAAATACAACCCGACTCACTACAGAGAACCCAGATTTTACACAAAGGTTACACCTTTATATCTGCAACCTTCTTGCCTTGTGCTTTGTAAATTTTGAAGTTTTTGATTGAAAAAAGGCGTTAATTGTATGATTGTTTTCTTTTCTAAGATATGCTGTAGTAGCTGTGAACTTCTCGTTCTGGCAATGATATACAAGTCGTTCATATCTTCCATCTGATTATATCAAGGACTGAATTGCACTTTTTCTTAGATTATCAAGTACAAAGCAAGTTCACGTAACCAAAATCATATGCTAATGCTATTTGCTAGTGACAGTCCCACTTACTGTCTCCTGCAATGATAATCCATATGTTGACAGTTCTTCCTGGAGATCAGCTCCCATAGTTTTTGGCAGAAAATCTGTACTAATGGAGATAATTCCCTTTAGCTTTGATTGTGTATGATCCATGTGCAACTTTCAATCACTGTGTACTGTGACGTCCAGGTATTGAATCGGTTGGTGTTCTCCATCTGGTAGTCTGCTGTTCAATTGAAGACCTATAACTGATTACGCTATACTGCAGGTCTTTAAAGAGTGCCAAATGCGTGATAATTCTGGAAACTCCTTTGAGCTTTCTCTTATATGCTGCAAGTGCATTGGAGCTTATGTCAGAAACAAAAGGAACCAAAATCAGGTAAATTACATGAATTTTATTTTTATATATTCTATCTAATTCCTTTACAGCATTACTCAACAGGATTAACTGAAAATTTTTGTGTTGCATGATGTAGATTAGTTGGATATGGCAGAAAGTCAGCTCCGAGGATGATAAAGGATTCCAACGGTTCTTGGATAATGTTCAGTATAAAAACAATGGCATACTACGCTATGAGCGTGTCTTTGGACAAGGTTTTGTGAGCACCGGAGGAATTGGTATGCTACATATCACCAATATTGCTATTGAAATTGGCAGTTCCAACTCCTATATCTCACATTAAGTAATGTTTTCCCCCCCTTCTTTTTGACAGAAACAACAAAAGAATTTGTTGCTAAGCTGGATCTTAAGCCTGGCCAGAAAGTCCTTGATGTTGGCTGTGGTATTGGGGGAGGTGATTTTTACATGGCTGGGAACTTTGATGTCCATGTGGTTGGCATTGACCTTTCCGTAAATATGATTTCCTTCGCTCTTGAGCATGCCATTGGATTGAAATGCTCAGTTGAATTTGAAGTAGCTGATTGTACCAAGATAGCATACCCTGACAACACCTTTGATGTCATCTACAGCCGTGATACCATTCTTCACATTCAAGTAAGACAAATTCTTATATAAAATTACTCTTCCTTAGTATCAAAAGCATTTTTTCATTTTTTTTCTTTTATCATTTTAAGTTTTATCGTGTTTTACATCTGGAAACCCCCGAGTATTTCTTTAGTAATTTATTGTGAGTCAAATGTATGTGACTTGGTAATGGCCTTCGTGTATCTCATGCTTCCATTGTTTATGATCAGGACAAACCTGCATTATTCAAGTCCTTCTACAAGTGGTTGAAGCCAGGAGGTAAAGTCCTGATTACTGATTATTGCAAAAGTACTGGAACTCCATCATTGGAATTTGCAGCATATATTAAGCAGAGAGGATATGATCTTCATGATGTAAAAGCATATGGTCAGGTACTGAAGTAATATCTTCCTTTCAATTTATGATAGTTTCTGTTCGTTAACAATTTCTGATGGTTCAAGTTCCATTGTTATACTCATTTGTAAATTATCTACAGATGCTTAAGGATGCTGGATTCGATGAGGTCATTGCAGATGATCGAACCAATCAGGTTTGCATGAACCCATTGGTTTCATTCTGTTTTCATTAAAACTAGACTATTGCCTTCTGAGTCTAAAACAAGTTACTGTGGTTCAGTTCCTTGAAGTTCTGCAGCGGGAGCTAAATGCTATCGAGAAGGAAAAGGATGCATTCATTGCTGATTTCTCAGAAGTACGTGCTCCAATGATTTCCCATAATACATTTGTCTTGTTTGGCTTCATTTCTTACACTATTATCAGTCGGTACTCATTTTTCTTTTTCTTTTTTGTGCATATATCTAGGATGACTATAATGACATAGTCGGTGGATGGAAGTCGAAGCTAGTCAGGAGTTCATCTGGGGAGCAAAAATGGGGCTTGTTTATCGCAAAGAAAAGTGGTATCTGATAATATTTGTACCTCGAGTTGTTTTTCAAGTATTTCAAATAATCTGTTGGCCTGGCAGACTGTATGGTCTTTAGTTAATGGTTTGTCGTACCAAAGTAACTAAGCTATCACATTGTTGTTAGGTGTTCTAAACACCTCTGGCGACTATAAACAGTCGAACTTCCCGTTGAATTAAGTGTTGGATCACATGATGCCTCTGTTTAATCTAAAAGTTTTCTAGAGTAAAGTATCTTAGGTATGCTTACTGTGTCATTGTTTTGAAGTAAAAAGTTACAGAAAACTAAAAAGTAAAGCCATGTGAGAAAGTACTTTTCGAATGCAAATGTTTGTATTCTTCCAAATGCTTGAATTAGTAAATAGCACACTATAACACCACCATGTTGTGCTTGCAAACACAGAAAAACTTGAATGATCTTAGAGTCTAATCGCTGCCATTAACGCTTGAAGCAGCAGACTTGTCGAACACCTTCACTTGTCTTCACCATCATCACCATCATCCTCATAATCCTCCTCCTCATCGGCTGTCGCATCCTGGTATTGCTGATACTCTGCCACAAGATCATTCATGTTACTCTCAGCTTCAGTGAACTCCATCTCATCCATTCCTTCACCAGTGTACCAATGCAAGAAGGCTTTCCTTCTAAACATGGCAGTGAATTGCTCACTCACTCTCCTAAACATCTCTTGTATCGAAGTCGAATTCCCGATAAACGTCGAAGCCATGGAGAGTCCTTTTGGTGGAATATCACAAACACTTGACTTCACATTGTTGGGAATCCATTCAACAAAGTATGATGAGTTCTTGTTCTGAACGTTTATGATCTGTTCATCCACTTCTTTAGTGCTCATTTTGCCTCTGAACATTGCTGATGCTGTAAGGTACCGGCCGTGGCGAGGATCAGCAGCACACATCATGTTCTTGGCGTCCCACATTTGTTGTGTCAGTTCAGGGACAGTGAGTGTTCTGTACTGCTGTGATCCTCTTGAAGTCAGAGGTGCAAAGCCCACCATGAAGAAATGAAGTCTTGGGAATGGAATTAAATTCACGGCGAGCTTCCGGAGGTCGGAGTTGAGCTGTCCGGGGAATCGGAGACAACATGTTACTCCACTCATCGTTGCTGATATCAGATGATTCAAGTCCCCAACTGCAACAAATCATCAAAACATCATGAATAGTAATTATAAATTTGATGTTGAGCCAGTATTTTTTTTATCCCAGTTATCCAAAACGCTGAGATGCATGCATATGATAACGTGAAATCGTGATAACTGAGATATAATTGAGACAAAAAAATATTGAAACCCGTAAGACTGTTGTTTCACAATAGACTCGTGTACTTACAGCTTGGGGTGGTGAGCTTGAGAGTCCTGAAGCAGATATCATAAAGTGCTTCATTGTCAAGGACCATACACTCATCAGCATTCTCCACAAGCTGATGAACAGAGAGTGTTGCATTGTAAGGTTCCACAACAGTGTCTGACACTTTTGGTGATGGAAATACAGAGAAAGTAAGCATCATTCGATCCGGGTATTCTTCTCTGATCTTTGAAATAAGCAGAGTTCCCATTCCTGAACCTGTTCCACCTCCAAGAGAATGACATACTTGAAATCCTGCAACAGTCACCATATCAACACATCATCCCAAGTATTACATTGAAATTATCATGTAAACATACGTAATATGTAACCGATAACAACTCAGCACGTGTGCCCTTTGGACAACCCACTGAGACCAAATTCGCGTCGTGCTACGCACTCGCAAACCCGCTCGACATGTTAGTTGGGTCAAGATCCAGCGCAAACCACTTGGAAATAGCTGCGTCAGTATAGAATTTAACTTCTGACCTCAAGCGAAATTCTTTTCGCCCCAAGCCCGGAGAGAGAATTAGTTAGAATTTGAAAATAACTACAGCAATTTAGAATCAAACCGTCAACCTCGGGCAAGATTTTTTAAGCCCCCAGTCTAGAGAGATAATCAGTTAGGTTATCTCTAAGTGGTTCATGTATATACATATACAAACACACAAAAAATATACACTTGTGTATTTATCACAAACCTTGCAAGCAGTCACAATTTTCAGCTTCTTTTCTAACAACATCTAGGACAGAGTCGATGAGCTCAGCACCTTCAGTATAATGGCCCTTGGCCCAATTGTTTCCAGCCCCAGATTGGCCAAACACGAAGTTATCGGGCCTAAAAATCTGCCCATATGGGCCGGTCCGGACACTGTCCATGGTACCGGGCTCCAGGTCCATGAGAACGGCCCGTGGCACATACCTGCCACCATTGGCTTCATTGTAGTAGACATTCACCCTCTCCAGCTGCAAAACTGAGTTTCCGGTGTATCGGCCGGTCGGATCGATTCCATGTTCATCGTTAACGACCTCCCAGAACTTTGATCCAATCTGATTCCCGCATTGACCCCCTTGAATGTGAAGAATCTCACGCATTTTTGGTCTAATTGAAAGGGCAAAATGGGAATTTAGTGTATAAGAGAGAGCACTCAATAAGGTCTTGTAAGGGCAAGGAGTTTGTGGGGGTTATTTATAGTCTGGTGAGGAAATAATCCAAGGGTGGTGATTAATTTATAGTATGATTTAGATTACGAAATTACCATTGATGAGATCGGACGGTCCAGGAAAGTCCGGCGCTGGAGAGGTGACATTTGTGTCTATTAGTGCGGTGGTTTGATGTGAGAATCTCATAATAGCAGGCCACTTGTGGGTGTTTCATTCAGCAAAGCCGGGTGTTATGATTTGTTTGAAAAAAAAAATATGATTTTAATAAGGTTTCTTGTGTTTGTTTTTTTTTTTTTTGAAGATAATTTTTTAATTTCTTTTTAAATGGACTAATGTTAAGAAGTGTCCTCGGTTCTGCTGAGAAGACATACACAATAGAAAACATAAGTTATTGGGGCTCCGAGGATATTCTTGGGGATCTCTCCTATGCTCAAGTCAATATGCTATCAATAGAGGAGTATTATTCGGTGGTTGGAGCGCTCTCTCTCAAGTGGCTAGTAGGAATGTAGGGTTCTAGATACTTTACATGATGTTGGAGGTTCACTTATATAGTTATATATGAGTTGGAGAGCTCTAACTTCGGTAAGAGAAGATCTCTTCTTCTTTGATTTTAGGCGGATTTATTAGAGGTGAATTTCATCATGATTCTTTTGCTAAGTGGAGTTGTTCCCCCTCAGGATTCCAAGTTTTCCTATGTGTTTGGTCACCCGGGACTTCGTAGGTGATATGCTCGCTTCGTACTTAACCGAGATGCTCTCTTCTCGATTATTGTGCCCCTTGTGGGGTACTCAACAAGGTAAGAGGGTAGAAAATGAGAAAAATGAAATCAACTAATTATTCTCAAGCTCACATTGTACAGTCTAGTTATGTAACGACCTATTTAACTAATTATCTAAATTGACATGGGAATTGGAGTAGAACAGATATCATACAAAAGATGTTCACTTCCATAAATAAATAAATAAAAAAAATGTTTTTATGAAATGATGTTTGTATGCATCAATGACCACAACACACTCAAAGGCCCCACGTACACTCAATCCATATATCAATCTTGCTTTACTACAATAACACACTTGTCATTAATCATCACTAAATTATCCCTTAAACACATGCACAGTGTCAAAGTTGATAAACAGACCATGAAGAGTACTAGGCTCCTACCCAAAATAAGAAATAGAGACATAGCCAAGTACTACTACTAGCTAGGCCTTTTAGTACACAAAAAAGTTGGTCTCTAATAACTCCTAATCCCTAGTGAATACAAATTAATCCTATCAATGATCCTAATAAACATTGGATTAGTACCATGTTGTAGTAATATTCAAACTTTGATTTCTCAATTGAAATTTATTTTTTGTACATAAGGCCCACTTGGGCCTACCATTTACCCTCACCACATTCCTCTAAATAAACCTCAACCCCAACTCCAACTCCGTGAAATTTGAATTCATGACCTCAAGAGTTTTGTGCGGGGTAGCTTACCAACTGAGCTTATATTTTTATTTGATTGGTAAGTGGGTAATGAGGGTTCGAACTTGAATATCACTCAATTTGAGTATATGTCTTAATCATTTTGATTGAGGGGTTATTGACCCAAATGAGTTATCCCTCGATTCCAGTAAAAATTTTTATCTTGAACAAACTCGATCACAATATGGACAAACCCAGCAAAAGATATTGAGATTCAGAGAGAGGCAAAGGAAGATGCCAAACTAGACAAACAGTGAATTGGGGGATTAAGCACATGAAAATTGTAACATATCAGCACATAACCAATAAGTTGACAGTGAATACATTCATTCAAAAATCTGTATACATACAATATATGAGGCCAAGATGACTACCACTGTACTAGATCATATATAGATGGGGTGGTAAATTCTTAGAGAGAGGGAGAGAGAGAAGTCCGTAGAGAGAGGGAGGGGTTGCAGGAGACACAGAAAAAGGCAAGAGAAGAGAGGGGCAGTTCGGATATAGAATAAGTATGAAAAGCACAAGTCAATTGTGGGGAGGAGACAATAAATGAGAGAATTGCTTGATGAGGCTTATGATAACACTCCTCATCCGTCAAGTCGTTTTTCATTCTCTTCTCCCAATGATCCCCTCCAGAATTCCACGCCTTAATCCCCCTCTTTGCTTTTCTGCTTTCCTCTTCTCTCTTCTCTCAATACCCTAATAGCCCTAGTCAACCTCACCCCTCTCTCTCCTTTTCTCTCTCTCTCTGCATCTTTCAAAGCCTAGCTAAACAATTACCCACAAAAATTTTCAACTTCTTTTAGAATCAAAACATACTATATATATACAATATAGCTACTACCTTTGTTGCAAAAGGCAGGCATTTCCAATCTTTTCTTCAATTTCACCTCTCCATTTTCTCTTTTTTCACATTAAAAGTGGTTCAAGAAATGTGGATGATGGGTTACAATGACAGTGGTCATGAGTTCAATACACCAGATTTTCATGGGAGAAAACTTAGGCCAATCATTCCAAGGCCAGTCATGCCCTCTACAAACAACAATCACCCCTCCTCTACCCGTATCAATGGCACAGATTTCAATCTTGCACATAATCACCAGCTGGGTACGTATTATGCATCTATTTCTTTCCTTCTTTGATTTGTTTGGTAATATTGCGATTTACAACATAATGGGTTTTGTTGTTTTGTTCTTGGGTGTAGGAACAATGGGTGATCAAGGCAAGAGACTAGAGTTCAGTGGACAACAGGTTGTTGTTAGTTCAAGATGGAATCCAACACCAGAGCAGTTGAGAACTCTCGAAGATTTGTATCGACGGGGGACTCGAACCCCTTCTGCAGACCAAATCCAACACATCACTGTACAACTTAGGAGGTATGGGAAAATTGAAGGGAAGAATGTGTTCTATTGGTTTCAGAATCATAAAGCCAGAGAGAGACAGAAACGACGCCGTCAAACAGAATCCGGTCCCGGAGAACAACTACCTCACCTTGACGTGGAAGCCTTAGAAACCAAATATTCTGGTAAATAGTCATCACCACATGTATAGTCTAGAAGGTGTTTGATGAAATGCATTTTGTCAAATTTAATTCTAATTATCGTTTGTTTGAGATGGGTTTTCTTTTCTATAGGATTTTTTTTTGTGGGTTGTGTTATTTTGAGATCAAAAAGTTGAATTCTTTTTGTTTTTCTTTTTGTCTGCAGAGGCAAACAGGACAAATCATGAAGTTGAACAGACCAAGAACTGGACACCCTCTACAGACTGCAGTATACTACCAGAGGTCCATTTTTATCTTTCATTTCTTGTTTCTTTCTTCTCTCTTTCTTTACTAACATTCCACATTCATGTCCCTTTTCAACTTAAAAAGACCATAACAAAGAAATTAAGCCTTATAATATGCGTATCATTACAAAAAAAGTTCATTAAGAGAGAAGAAGATCATAAAAAAGTTATGTTGAGAAGAAATCAACAAAAGCTGAGTTTGTTGGGAAATGAAAATCAAAGGTCTAAAGCTGCATTCCTTCCTTTCTGTCGGGGCAGCTGTTGTGAAACTTGATGGGGTCCTTTGGGTATTGTGCTAGCTTATTAAATATATATATATATATGTATGTATGTATGTATGTAGTCATGGTACAACATGCATGTTAGGATTAGGATATTGATTTGGGCACCCATTTTTCTATTCTTTTTAAAATGAGCACCTCCAAACAATTGTGCTTGTACAATATTGATTGAGTTACTTGCACTATTTTGGTTTCATGTGTTTGCATGGTCTTGTTCGTATCTGATCTCAGCAGACTATTTCAATACAAAGGGCGGCAAAAGCAACAACAATGGCAGAATCATGTAGAGCTGTAGATCTCCATGGTGTTTGCATCCAATTTGATGGTGAGGATCAATTACAGCAGCAGAGAAAGAACTTTATTAATATGGAGAGGAATGCCACGTGGCAGATGATGCAGTTGTCTTGTGGTACTCATCACCTCATAAACACTACTAGCACTGCCACCCCTACTACTACTCTTCCTCTTCCTAATACTAACTCTGCAGTATCAACAGTACTAGCTCCAGCAATACTAAGCAGAATGGACCAAAACTACTTGTTTAAGTCTCATGATCAATTGAGCATCTTTAATGCTGAACATGACTTCAACAGCAGAAGAGCCTGCAATGAAGAAGAAGAAGAAGAAGAAGAAAATGGGTTAGGGGAGGAGTCTCAAACCCTTGAATTGTTTCCACTTCACAGCAGCAACAACAGTGACAACATGACTAAAGAGAAAGAGTCAACTGATCGTGACCAGGAGCTAGATATGAATGCAAACTTGACATCTTACCAGTTTTTTGAGTTTCTCCCACTGAAGAACTAGAGAAAACATTGGGGGGGGGGGTCTCAGTTCTTTTGCTATGTATGTAGGGATGATGGGAATGTGTTGAGATCTTGTAATTTTGTTGGAAATTGGGACTGGTGATATTAACATTTCATGGAAAGGGGGGTTTTGTGACGGGATGGGGATGTATGTGTGGGGATATGAAAGACGGGGTTTGCCTTAAATTGCATTTGGACCATGTTGGTTGAATGTTCAATGAAGAAACTACATTTAAGAGCATATATATACATATATATTATACAGTGGATTGTTAATGTTGTTTGACATGGACATGTATATGGACAGACCTTGTTTGAGTAACTTGATGTATGTATGTATATATATATATATGTGCAATGGATTTAAGAGAGTTGGTTGGTTCTTCCAATGAAGAAGAGACTTTGTTGGTGAAATGGGAGATGAGATGTTGAACTTACTCCAAATTTGGGATAGAAATTTATTTTATTCTGTTTTACATATTTAGAATGTTACATGGTATGTTTGTGTTTTATATTCTATATATACATTTAATTGATTGTAGGAATCGATGATTTGGTTTTGTTTCGTGGGTTGTGTGAAATAGAAGTAAACTGAAAATGGAAACCCTTATGAAATGTCAAAGAATACAAATTTGTTCTATGACAATTCTTGCTCTTTTGGAGTCACTTCGGTAGAGTAAATTAATCTTGAATCTGTGCACCATTCACTCGGAAGTTCCCTACAAGGGAACAGTGTAAATTGCGTATATTTTATCGGAGGGAGTTGCCCCAAAAGTCACTGGCAAGGCCCTTTAATTATATGTTAAAGGAAATTATACTTGATTAGTTGATCGTTTTAATTTATATATAAAAATCTATATTTTTATAATTATACAAAAAATAGGATGGAATTTTGAGGGGAGACGATGAATTTGTTTAATGTGTAAAACCCTAGTCCTTTATTGACAGAAAAGTTGGTTGCTGCAGGGACCAAACACCAAGTCATATATATGTATATGTATATATATATATAGTACTGATACCTATTAGCTATAGCTACGAAATACTAATTTTTTTTAGCAACACATAATTCATGATATGATAGGTTCAATTACCAAAGAACCTTGGATTTCCTCCATACACACTTTATATTAGAGAGAGACGTGGGTAATGCTTAAGATGGTTTTTAGGGTTCCACCGCAGTACACACAGTTTCTCGGCCTCTCCTTTTTCTGTGTATCGTCTGCTCAATATATATATATATATACACACAAGCATTCACGTACATAGACAGACAGAGAAAGAAAGAGATCTAGAGAGAGAGATCGAGTTTGTGGTGTTAATTTTGTCTCTCTTTCATGCATTGCATGTTTTCATTTTTGTTCATACCTCGAAATTTGGGACTTATACGTACCCTCCCTCTCTCTGTAACAATTCAACACCATAATTTTTATTATATTTTAATTATTTTTTTTTTTTGAAGAGAAAGAAGGCAATATATTAAGATAAAACATAATCAGTCAAAATACATTCAATTGCATAAGCAGTCCTAACAGAAGGAGGCACAAATCTCTCCTTAACCACCATAGTGTTTGATAGTCTCCCTAAACTAGCAAGCCTATCTGCCACCTCACTGCCCAACCTATTAATATGACTAAAAGCACATTCCAGTACAGCCCCAACCCTTCTAATTTCACTAATTATCAGCCCATGGAGAGTTAGGACTTCGGCAGGGGAATTGAGTGCATCAATGAGCGAGAGAGAGTCACCTTCAAGAATGATTTTGTCCAGCCGATAGTTCCCAGCCAGTTGGATCCCAAATAACAAAGCTTGGGCTTCTGCATCTAGTACATTAATAGGTTTGATAGGTTTATAAGCAGCACAGTAGACTTGCCCAAAATTATCCCAGCTTATCGCTCCTAGACCAGCGGGGAGCCCCCCATCAATCCAAGAAGCATCAACGTTAATTTTAAACACCCCTTCAGGTGGCGCAGACCAGATTGTATTCGCAGAAAGACTACAATTTGCTCCACAAAGGCAGCGTTGTAGGACTCTTGCTGCAGGTTTTCGGCACAATACATAACATCTTGTTGCGATAGAACCCGCGAGCCGTGTAATATGCCATTCCTGGCCATCCAAATATGGTAGGCTAGCATTAGGAATTTCCCCATGTCATCCACAGATAGAGAAGGAAAAGTGTGCTGAAAAAAATCCGTTGTTTGGTGAAGGACCCTCCTTAGCAGTCAATGATTTTCCCAAATGAAACAAGTCCATGAGCAAGTGATAAACAAACTAACTTGGTCAACATACATGATACATGTATTTATAAAGTATTTATATATTATACAGGTCCTTCTCTAACCATATATGATAATATTATTATAATAATATAGTTACACTTATGATAGGGATCTCAACATCTGGAATATGAGTTGTGCATCAAATAAGACATGTGGAGCTTATGAATTCAGTTGGATTTTATGCGTCCAACTCATTGAGAAATTTTCTCTTTTTGTCTTTGTCATTGAAAAAAAATTACTGATTATTGCCTAATTAAATAATTAAATTACTGATTATGGATATTTTATCAAATTCAGGGCTACAATATAATACATTTTAATTAATTAATAAAAAATAGCTAGCTTTGACATCACATATGTCTATGGCTTCATTTGATAGATAATTTTGTCAATAACATATATGTTAGTGTATAATTATATATGCTGGTAGAAGATATGTTGGATAATATATATATATATATATATATGCTGTGGAAATGTATATATGTGTGCGCATATATTTCAAAAATTTTGAGAAGTTGGAGGGACAATATGTACAAAACAAGTAAACAAGATGCCATCTTTCATGATATTGTCATTATTGTGTGTACGCAAACCTGGCCAATTTCAATACCCATGTCCACTACTACTGGTCCCCGTACCCCATGCATGGACGCGGAATTGGACTACTATTCCCTTTAATTCCATTATATATATATACATATATATACATATATATATATATATATATTGCTTAATGTGAATCTAATTTTATTGTAAGAGTTGAAGGATGAGACAAGATATTTATGTAACAAATGGAATGAGGAATTGATGAGTGAGTGAGCTATAAGGAGCTAATGAGGGGTGCAGGCTCTGCTTCTTCCATGTAAGAAGTTGACAACACCTAGGAGAGGTAGACATGTGTGGACACTGGACAGCCTCTCTCTATCTCATATATGCAGATACAGACTTGTAATTAATGCTCACCATGTGATTTCTCTATCCCACGTACTATTATTTATCATGACCTTATCATGTGACCCTCTCATACACAAAAATTCTATATATGTAATGTGGATGCATATTTTTCATCTCGGTATATATTGTCCGCTCTGGAATACCCAACTTATCAATCAGCCTAGATGGTAACTTAGGTACTCACCCTCCCAAACTAAAGAGGAAATGAGTTCTAACAATGAGTGAGGCGTGAAAATAAGATATTATTTCCTGATAAACCGTCAGGGAGGGTAGGAAAACCCATAGAGGTACTCCAAAGTTGACAATACCTAAATGCAAAAATATGCATCCATTAATGTGGAAAATTTCTAAAGCGTACTTAAATTTGTTTCGGTCGTTGGATCTAAACAATAGCTAAGATTAGGATTTAAGATTTATAGTTTAGACCTTAAATAATATGGATGATAGCTTAGTTGGTGAATCTCTTTAGACCGAATCATATAGACTCGAGATATCCTGAATTTGATTCTCACTAGAAGTTATACATTTGTGGTCACGCGTTGAAGGGAGGACTAACTTCTTGCTAGGCCTTATTTATTGGGCCAAGGTCCAACCACATGGACCTGTTTTTTTTCTCTTAGGTTTGCTAAGATCAAGGGCCCAACCACATGGACCTTATCCAGTTATCCTTTGCTAGGCCCTATTTATCAGGCCCAATGCCCAACCCACATGGACCTGTTTTTTTTTTATCTTAGGTTTGCTAAGATCATGAACCCAACCACATGGACCTGTTTTCTCTTAATGGTTTGTTAAAGTTCATGGGCCAAGCCCATTTATTTCCTTCCCTAGGCAATGCGAAGTTAAGGCCCTTCGGGTCTTGCTTGCAATGTTGTGAACTGTAAACAGGCTTGGGCCTTTTTTCATAGTTCCGTGTTTCCAGTTTAACTAGTTTAAAATCATTTATAAACAAATCACAACTTCTCTCACATTGAAGACGTATTTTTATGAACCTAAATACCAACTACGATAGCCCGTGAAGAATAAATGTAGGCTTATGCTAATAATATCTTCAATGTGTCTGTGTTGAGAATCTTAAAAACCACTCAGGGTTCTTATTTGTCTCTTATAGTATGTTTGAATTGAGGGATTTAGAAGGAAATGAAGAGACGATAAATAGAGTTTCCTTCCGATTCCCCTTGGTTGGATAATTTAGAAAAATAAAATTAAGTGGAAAGATTTGAAAAGAATTGAAATGTTTGTCAAAATTCTTCCTCCCAAAATAGATTCATTTGGAGGAAAGATATGCTAATTAAGTTATTTATAAGTTAAAAATGATTTTACTCTTATACATAATACTTTAAAATAAAAAAAGAATAAATTAAATTAATTTTATCTATTTTTTATTTATCTAAATATGAAATAAGAAAAAGGCCCCGTTTGATAATGGTTTTTTAGTAGCATTTATATTACTTTATTTGGCATCCAAACGAGCTTTTTTTGACACATGTTTCGAGGCAATTTTTCTTGCATTTATACTACATTTGGAAATGCTACAAAATGGAACAATTTCACTAGTATTTTAGGGGTCAAAGTCGATTTTGTCCTTATGACTTTGCTTTATTCCGATTATAACCCTCACCCACTTCGTTTATGTCACCGAGAAATCACTTTAATAAATTTATTAATTAATTAATAAATCACTTTAATACTTTTCATTTGATAAATTAATTGATTGTTATTAAAACTTTAATAAATTTATTAATTTATAATTGATTAAGTGTCTTTAATTTATTTTAATTAATTTATATGTTTGGATACAACTATATTTCTCAATTACAACTAAATTACATAATACCCCTGCACATAATTTATCATAATATGCTACACAATAAAAATGTTACCAATAAAAATTCAACCAAATACTACATAATATTCAAGCAACATATCTACTATTAAAATTATTTAACATTTCTACCATCACCATTTCTATGATATATCTATTACATTAAAAAAACTTTATCAAATTTTATCAAATCAGGCCAAAGTATTCTTCCTTCTTTTTACTTCTTTTTTCTCCCCTTCCTTTCTCTGTTCCCTTGAAATCCGTCAATCGAAACACACGCTTAGCTTGCTTTTCTTGTTCATAATTTCATATGTCATTGACTCATTAATGTCTTGGGGTTTAGCATTGGTGAAATTTCTATAGTTTCTTCATTAGTTTAATCAAATTCAGAAACATTCAGTGGCTTAGATCTCTGCACAGTCTACTAAACGACAATTCCAATACAATCTATTACACTTTTTCACTCCACGTGTGGGACACCACAAGTATCATGTATTTGTCAATATATCTCCCCCTCTCTCTTTACCATAAACAGAGGACTGCACGTCTGCACTGTAAGACTCCTCAATCAGAAACCAATCCACACCGTTGATCATATATAAGGGACTGAAGAGTGGGGTTCATGCAAGTACCTGCAGATATTTCACACAATTTGCTGAACAACTCATTTGGTAATAGTGAGTGATATTGTGGTTCAGTCGCTTTATTTAGTAGTGTGTACTGCATTTCCTTGGAAGTCCTTCACTGTATAATACAAAATTTGAAACACCAGGTATTTGCTTTATGGTAGTGTTTAGAGACTTTGCAAGAGCAAAATGGGCTTTCACTTGGGTCACCACTACTTTTGCAGAACCGAAAATTTCCTAGACCAACATATTTTTATAACTAAGAATTTCCGAGCTCAACATACCGATCAGACATGTTGGGCCACCACTACGACTATGAGGCAGCAACAAGGTGAGGTCCTTTTTGTTTGAGATGCATGTGAATACATTTTGTTCTTGGTGGGATACAACTCTTTTTTTCTGACATTCTTGAAAACTGTGTTCTTTTTTCATCTTACATTTCAACTCTCCCAAGAATCACTCATCCCTACAGGGGAAAAAAAAAGTTTTTACAGAGTGATGAGTGATCCTTTACTTTCACTCTATACAGTATGGTAATAGGATAGTTTTCATTCAATCAATCATCTGTCCCCACATTTCAACCTGCTTTGTTTACTCTCTATGCGAATATTGAATGAATATCAACCCAGTAAAACTTTGTTTACTGTCTTTACCCCATAACTCTTTTTTGCTCTATATAAACCCTTCTCACTACAATAAGCTTGTTAGGAAATGAAGAAGAGAAACCAAACCTCAGTTCCAACAATGGCGGTGATGATTCAGCCTCTGCTTGCTCTTATGCTATTCACAACCCTGTTCTCCCACATTTCAGGTAAAATCCCTTGTTTATCTGCCTAAACACATCAAATGCAAGAGTGTTTCTTGATTTTCCTTCATGATTCTGTGTTTTCTTGAGATGGGCTTGCCCAAATTCTAAGATTTGCCTGCTCAAAGTTTTGCTGGAAGACCCCATGAAAGTATTTCTTGTCTCTTTTGTGAACCTGTTGATTATATCTTTTGAGTTTAAGACGAATAACACTAATGTCGAGAGTTTAAACTAACTGGTAGTATTTCTCTGTGGTTTTACTGATTTCACGAGCCTGTCCATTTTTAGAAAAGGGGTTAGAAGCTTCATTTCTTTCAATGCGTTTCGACACCGTTCTACTCGTAAGCATGGTGCTAACTGTTCTAACGACCCGAGATTTACTCCCAAATGCTAGCCAAAGTGAAACACGTCTTTTCCTGAGTTTGTAGTTTGAGTAACAACCAATTTAACTATTTTTTTGGTTGATTTTGGTTTGTTTGTTAACAGCAACCACAATAACATTATTCAACAAGTGCACACATCCAGTGTGGCCAGGTATACAACCAGGCGCAGGCAAACCCATCTTAGCGCGTGGAGGCTTCAAACTCCTTCCCAACAAAGCCTACTCCCTCAACCTCCCCCCTCTCTGGTCCGGCCGTTTATGGGGCCGCCACGGCTGCTCCTTCAACGCCAACGGCCACGGCCGCTGCGCCACCGGAGACTGCGGCGGATCCCTATTTTGCAACGGAATCGGCGGAACCCCTCCCGCCACACTCGCCGAAATCACCCTAGGAAACGATCAGGACTTCTACGACGTCTCCCTTGTCGACGGCTACAACCTGGCCATGTCGATAACGCCGTCCAAGGGATCTGGCAAATGCAGCTCTGCAGGGTGCGTGAGTGACCTGAATCTGATGTGCCCGATCGGATTACAAGTTAGGTCAAGAGATAATCGGAGAGTTATGGCTTGCAAGAGTGCTTGCTTCGCTTTCAATTCGCCGAGGTATTGCTGCACGGGAAGCTTTGGAAACCCTCAATCTTGCAAACCAACTGCGTATTCGAAGATCTTCAAGACTGCTTGTCCCAAAGCTTACTCTTATGCTTTCGATGATCCAACCAGTATCGCTACTTGCACCAGAGGGAATTACTTGATCACTTTCTGCCCTAACCATCGCTAATTAGGTTTAATTAGTTACTATTGGTATTTATTATTAGTCGTTAATTATGTTTACGTACTAATGGTATTTTGATTGTACTGTTAAGCGTGCCACACTGGGTGGCACTGATATTGCTTTGAGAAACGTTCGAGACCTATTTCTTATCCTATTCACTATTATGTATTTTTTTGGTAAGACACTATACAAGTTTACGCTTGAGACAAGTTTAAACTCAGTCATCAAGTGCATGTGTTAAAATTTTTCATAATGAGAGGGTAAGTTTGGTCAAAATTTGCGTGAACATATGGGTATTGCTCTTATAAAATCAAACTCATAACTTTTCGAGTATATGATTTTTGATACTAAAGAGATTTATCACTAGATTATCACGTAAATGATTATTATTCACTAGCTTTCAATATGTGTATTTGATTGGGAGAAGGAATATTTATTGTGAGGACAAGATTTTTGGTAATTGTTGCTTCTAAACATAGAGAAGTGCACTTGTGATTGATGTTTGTGGACATATTTGGGTTTTGGTTGTCCTTGCTTTGGACAGACAATGCCTTGGTTTTTATATATTGGTTCTCTGTCTGCATCTCTGCCTGTAGTAACTAGTAAGTAGGCATGTTGAGCAAAGAACGGCAGTCATGTGAACCTACTTATATAAAATAGTATCATCACTCAACACTAGCAAGCAAAGCCGTTTAACTAAAATTTGTTTCCACTCTACTACTCTAGGGTTGAAAAATAATTTGTTATTGGTGTCCTAGAGATTAGTAATCACGTGGGGGTATCACCCTCTCATCAATCTCTATGAAAGCTAAAATGTATGGAGTCAGAAAATCTTGAATTCAATTTTTAATATGAATAAGATTCTTATGGTCACAGATGGATTTTGTCTCAACTTATCATGTTAATAGGTTGGAGACTTATGTGAGCATCATCCTCAAGGTCCGAGTTTAGACCTATATTGGATGTCCAAAAAATCATAAATGGTAAGCTTTATTTGCAGGATGCCGGGGGTCTGCTGTAATTTTCTTTACAGCACCCCACTTTAATAAATAAGAAGTGTTTAAATTTTTTTTAAAAATAAAATAAAATTATGAATGTATTTTGATCGTGTTTACGAATCTAACGGTATAATTTTCATCCCAAACAAAAATCAAATTCATCACAAGATAGACATATAATGTTACGGGTTTATATTCAACGGTTCACAATTTTCATCTCTTTTTCATGTTCAATTTGATTTTTGTATAAGACAAAAAATATACCATTATACTCGTAAACCTGATCAAAACACATCCATAATTTTTTAAAAATAAAATAAATTTTTTTTAATCCCTTTAGAGTCATTACAGCGGGACCTGCTGTAAAAAATTTACAACGGGTCCTAGCCACCCTTATTTGCATCCCACTATTTTCAAATCACACCCCAGTATATTTGCATCCCATATTTGTAGTGAAATCACACCCCTAAACTAATTTAACGTTAGTAAATCAAGAATCTGATCACCCCTAAATTGATGCAAACTCATAGATCCAAAATAAATAAACCATAAAAACATGTATTTAAGTTAATTCGTGAACTGCATAAGTTTCACGGATACACATAAAGTTATTTACGCGCAACTTAACAGTTGTGATGGAATAATAATTGAGATCTCAGCGACTGAAATCCCTATTTGCATATATGGTGCTTTGGTAAAGCGGTCTACGCTATAAGTTAGCATTTGCGCTTTACCAAAGAGACCCTATATATATAGAAGATGATGAGAATGAATTATTTGAGAGGTGGTCAAGTTGAGGGTCAACAGCCAACCGAATGTGAAGACATAGAAAAAGATGACGTTGACTGGAAGTAAATGTTTATTAGAAAATGAAAGTTGGTGTAGTCATGGTTTGCAAAGCTTGGTTAAGTAAATAATCATCAAAAGAATTACGTTATCCTTTTATGTTTATTGGTTAGTTTGCTTCATGAACAAGTTCTTACTTCTTACCGGATTTGTTAAGAATTCATTTTTAAGTTTGTGAAAGAAAATGTTGAACAGGACTCCATTGATGGTCTTCCACCATGAAACAATATATATCCAATCCAACTTAATTGATTGAGCGGATGCGGTTGACTCATGAATGGGAGTGGTAGGTAGTTGGCTTTTATATTAGTGAATGTAGCCACGTAGGGGGGTGATGATGTGGTTGTTGGAGCAATTGATGAAGGACAACTATGCTAATTATTGTATGGTCATAATCATATGCATGCACTAAAATAATATTCGCTCAGTATCGCTACTTGCACCAGAGGGAATTACTTGATCACTTTATGCCCTAACCATTGCTAATCAGGTTTAATTAGTTACTAATGCTATTTACTGTTAGTCTTTAATTGTGTTTAGGTACTGATAGTGATGGTATTTTGGTTGTACTGTTAAGCGTGCCACACTTGGTGGCACTGACATTGCTTTTGAGAAATGTTCAAGACCTATTTCTTATGCTATTCACTAGTATATATTTTTTTGGCAAGTGATAACACGAAGCTATACAAATTTATCTTTTATATATTCGATTTGAGTTTAAATTCGGATCGTCATGTACACACGTTAAAATTTTTCATGATGACAAAGAAAGTTGATCAAAATTCAATGCGTGATCACATGGATATTGCTCTCATTCTTATGAAATCAAACTCATAATCTTTTGATATATAATTTTTGATACTAAAGAGATTTATCACTATTCACTAGCTTTCACTATGTATATTTGATTGGGATAAGGAACATTTATTGTGAGGACAAGATTTTTGGTAATTGTTGCTTCTTAACATAGAAAAGTAGACTTGTTATTGATGTTTGTGGACATATTTGGGATTTGGTTGTCCTTGCTTTGGACAGGCACTGCCTTGGTTTTTATATGTTGGCCTCTGGGGTTGAAAAATAATTTATGTGATTGGTGTCCTAGTAATCACTTGGGGTTATCACCCACTCATCAATCTCTTTGAAGTTAAATTGTATGGATTCGGAAAATATTGAATTCGATTCTTAATGAGTAATATTATTGTGGTCACGCATTCTCATGTCAGTAGGAAGGAAACTTCTGTGAGCATCATCTTGAAGGCCCGAGTTTTAAGCCTATATTGGATGTCCAAAAGACGAGCTTTGTATGATAACGTTATTGGTTACCCCAAAAATTATAGGGGGTAAGCTTTATTTGCATCTCACTATTTTTAAATCACATCCCAACATATTTACACCCCATGTTTGTGGTGAAAGTAAGAGGTGTGTCATTATTTGCCCTAACTTCATATACATTTGCTCAAACTGATTCGTCAACCTGCAATGATACAATCAAGAAACCTCTAAACTAATTTAACTTTAGTAAATTAAGAATCTAAGTGCCCCTAAATTGATACAAACTCACAGATCCAAAACAAATAAACCCTAAAAACTCACCATTGTGATAGAACAGGGATGGTATGCTCAATGGGGTGTAGGGCATGTTCACAAATCTCCCTTTTTGCTTGTAAGTCTCTCGTTGAAGGATTTGGGTGGGGTGTGATAATCTTAAACAGAGGATCAAACCTAAGTTGATAAAAATTGAGGTGCAATTGGAAACTAGTGGGGTTCAAATAAAATTCACGATTGTCGAAAATAATGTGGTGCAGATAAAGCTCACTATTGTGATTTCTAATGTCGGCCTTTAGGCCCAAGCCCAAAATTTAGGGCTCAGCCCATAATCTGATAAGTGACTCCACTCAACTCGACGATGACTGAATCAAGCCAGAGAACTCCTATTTCTTCACAGTTGCCACGCAAGTAGCGAACTAGCGAAGCAACTAACGCAGACAAGCATGAAACTAAAATGTTCATCGTCAATCGTCCTCATCCAACAACGCAACTCATAAGAATTCCTCTCTCACACCTCTCCACATACTTCACTCCATCTCACACAGAGAAACCACAACAAGAAGAACAACCGACCCAATACTCTATAGAACTTGAAAACAGCATCACCAACCGCCCTTACTGGACCAGGAAGATCCACGAACTATGCACCAGACACCGCAACGTCGACGAGGCTCTTCGCCTTCTAGATCTACTCCGCCTCCGTGGCTACCTCCCAGATTCCCTCAACCTGAGCTCCGTTATTCACGCTCTCTGCGACGCCCGTCGCTTCGACGAGGCTCACCATCGATTTCTCCTCTCGATTGTCTCACTTTGCGTTCCCGACCAGCGCACTTGTAATGTTCTCATTGCCCGATTGCTTGACTCTAAAACCCCGTACGCGACGTTGCAATGTATACGTTCTTTATTTCGTGTTAAGCCGGAGTTTGTGCCTTCTGTGGTTAATTATAACCGTCTGATTAATCAGTTTTGTGCCATTTCGAGGCCAGATGAGGCTCATAGGTTGGTTTTTGATATGAACAAGAGAGGGCATTTTCCAAATACTGTTACTTTCACGACGTTGATTGGTGGGTTTTGTAGAGTAGGTGAGGTTGGGGCCGCGTATAAGGTGTTTGCTGAAATGCGTGAGCGTGAGGTGGTGCCTAATTCGCTAACGTACAGCGCGTTGGTCTGCGGTGTTTTCAGTAAGCGAGATGTTCAACGTGGAATGGAGTTAATGTGCAAACTGTGGGAGACAATGAAGGCTGGGGAGGAGTCTGTGAACAATGCAGCTTTTTCTAATCTCATTGACTGTTTATGTAGGGAAGGATTTTTCAGTGATGTATTTAGGATTGCAGAGGATATGCCTCAAGGGAAGAGTGTGAATGGGGAATTTGCTTATGGACAAATGATTGATTCACTTTGTAGAGTCGGAAGGAGCCATGGGGCATCAAGGATTGTTTATCTAATGAGGAAGAAAGGGCTTAAGCCAGGTTTAGCGTCTTACAACAATATTGTGCATGGGCTATCCAAAGAAGGAGGCTGTATGAGGGCTTATCAGTTGCTAGAGGAAGGAATTGATTTTGGATACAGTCCATCCGAGTACACTTATAAGGTTCTCGTGGAAAGCCTTTGCCAAGAGTTGGACCTAGATAAGGCCAGAAAGGTTCTTCATGTTATGTTGACTAAGGAAGGTGTAGACAGAACTAGGATCTATAACATTTATTTAAGGGCTCTTTGCCTGATAAACAACCCAACAGAGCTTTTGAATGTACTTGTCTTCATGCTCGAGACTAATGTTCAGCCAGATGTGATCACTCTCAACACAGTTATCAATGGGTTTTGCAAGATGGGAAGAACTGAAGAAGCGCTCAGGGTGCTAAATGATATGATGATGGGCAAATTCTGTGCCCCTGATGCTGTGACCTTCACATCTATCATCTCTTGTCTATTGAATGTTGGAAGAAGTCAAGAAGCTCTAAATCTTCTATTCCAAGTAATGCCTGAAAAAGGGTTCAGCCCTAGTGTTGTGACATATAATGCAGTTCTTCGTGGATTGTTTAAACTCAAGGAAGCAGAGGAAGCAATGAAGGTTTTTGATATCATGCCCATCTCTGGTGTGGCTGCGGACAGTACAACCTATGCCATAATAATCGAAGGGTTATGTGAGTCTGATATAATAGATGAGGCAAAGAAGTTTTGGGATAATGTTATCTGGCCCTCAGGGATCCATGATGATTATGTTTATGCAGCAATTCTCAAAGGTCTCTGCTGCTCGGACAATTTTGAAGAAGCTCGCCATTTCTTATATGAATTAGTAGATTCTGGGGTGATTCCCAATATTGTAAATTACAACATTTTGATAGACAATGCATGCAAACGAGGTTTGAAGAAAGAAGCATATCAAATTGTTGGTGAAATGAGAAAGAACGGGCTGGCCCCTGATGCTGTAACTTGGAGGATTCTTGACAAATTGCATGGCAGTGTGAGGAAACAATTCTGTCTGGACGACTCAACGTTGAGATCTGAAGAAGTCCCCTAGTAAATGGCGTTTAAAATATTTTTTTCTTTACATGCTGCTATTTTATCTGGAGGAGCAACCACAAGAAAAAAGCCGAGGAGATCCTGTTTGGACTTGGTGTATGTATAATTATGTTTGAAGTTATTAACAAAGCAAACGTCTGATGAAGCTGGTTTTGAGGGGAAGGTTGGAGCTTGGGCCGCTTGGCTATGCTAGATCGAGGCAGGATGCAAAGTCTGGCAAGCTATATCAAAAAGAAATTCTCGGGTATGTATTCATTAATCTTTCTAACTTTGTTCAATTGTTAACTTCTATTTATTCCATTATATGCAGTTCTAGCACTATGGAATCAAAATTTTATATCCGGATTTTCACTAGCTCATTACAAATGCCCTGTGCCCGTTTTGTTTGTGTTCTCCTGAGCTTTGTACATGAAGGTTTAAACTGATAACTGTAAACTGGAATCAGAGGCTTTGCTTGCACTAATACTTCATCGCAGGGGATTCACCAGTTGTTGAATTCCCAGACTTTCTTGTTTCTTCACAACAACATGGGTTGTAGATTGTAATGGATTATTGGGTCTTCCCCACCCCAGCCCGATTTGGAATAAACTTAATTTTATCAGATTGTGCTTCAGCTGATAAATAATTTTTCTTTTCCTGGAATAAAGAATTGAAGTTTGTCTGCAGAATAATGAGGAATCCATAACTTGTTTCAACGAAATTGTAAAAACATTATTTCACAGATCACGACTCTGGGGTTGGTCGAAGCATCAACACACGTCGACTGTTCAAAGCGACTGATTTTGATTTCCTTTTCATTTTATCCACTTGTTTTTTCTTTCTTTTTTACTTTGGTATTGCAGAAAACGCGTCAAAAGCCAGGAGCAGCGCCGGCGCCACCGCGTGGCGACTGGTAAGCGTCCCATCTTTGACAATTACATTCAACAATCTTGTACGGTCAGCAAGGATTGAGCCCCCCGCAGACCTGACTCTTCCGGGTCATGACCGTACTCTAAAAAATAATGTTCTTAAAGAAATTAAATATTGTATATTACTCAAATAAATTTGGGCCATGACCCTCTTATTTTTTCAAAAATTTGGAATCTTGAGTATTTAGGGGCGTAGGGGTAGCTCATGTCACCCCACTCCAAAGATGCCCTTGGATTGGACACCTCTCGTGACCTCCATTGCTTAAAATCCACATAATTGTTAGAATTCAATGCCCCGCCCTCATAATCCAATCAAGTGGCTTATAAGTAAAGTTCATACTTTCTCATATTAATAATGCGTTTTCTAGACCTAATTATCATTGATAACTGTTCATAAAGAACAAAATTTTGATGGTATGATGTATCATAGTGAACTAATAAACTCAAAGATGACAATATTTTTATATATGATTTATTCACTTTTAATTATGTGATATTTTTTAAGCAGGGGTTAAGAATCTTCTTTTTTTTTTATGCACAGGGACCAGAGGGAAAGATGAAATTGACGTTAAGATCGTGTGGACCAATGGTTCATCTTTAGTTCTTTAGTATCCTATTCGTTTTTTATTTTTTATTTTCCTTCCACGCATCTTACACGCTTTCACTATTGCCACATGACAATTCCAACCTATAAATAACTCTTCCCCTCCATTTCCTCCTTCAGCCTATTAAAAGTTCCTAACGTGCTAACAAATGCCTAAAATGGCAACAGCAGAAGAAGCAATCACCACCGACTCTGATCCCAATCAGAAATCGTACCTCCCTACCACGGAAGAGCTCGAAAAGGTTTTCAATCGATTTGATGCCAACGGCGACGGTAAGATCTCGTTGTCGGAGCTCGACGACGTGATGAAGGCGATGGGATCGTCTTACTCCATGAGCGAGCTTGAGCGTGTGATGGAGGACATTGACAGTGATAAAGACGGATTTATCAGCCTTCCTGAGTTTGCTCACCTCTGCCGCACCACCTCCAATCCTGCTCAGGAGCTCCGCTACGCGTTTGACCTTTACGATCAGGACAAGAATGGACTCATCTCTTCTTCCGAGCTCCACCTTGTTCTCAACCGCCTCGGCATCAAATGCTCCGTGGACGACTGCGTCAAGATGATCCGCTCCGTTGATTCTGATGGCGACGGGAATGTCAATTTCCAGGAGTTCGAGAAGATGATGTCCAATAAGCTCGCCAACGGATCCGGATCCTAGGTTTGGGGTGAATGGGTGATGGAAACGTTTGGATCTGTGCGTCATACGAACGGTATCCTCACCTCATCCTTTTTTTCTTGTAATTTTTCTTGGAACTTTTCTGAATCTTGACGTCGAGATATTATGTTTAGTCGTTCAAGACGCCTTTCCTTTGCTGTTTCTTATAAATATTTTGTCTGAGTTCTCCTAATTCAAACTGAATCAACTGCGATTCATATTAATAATGAAATGGAAAATCAGAACATTCACTCGGCTTCAATTAAGCTGTTATTAGTCTATTTTATACTTTTTTTTGTTTTGCTTGACGAGAAATCACTCAGGGAGGGATGCAGAATTTTCTTACGAATTTTCTCTGGAACCAAACAGGGTAGAAAAAGATAACAAAGCTGTAATAGACAGCGATTAAACCGGATCCAGATCATGTTCAATGTTAGGCAACGTTGCTATTGATAGTATATGCATCATGTGAGTTTATTATGGCGGGTCAGAAGGAAAATAAAAAATACGGGTAACATAAATTCATTTGAAAACATGAAGATCTCAGTAATTTGGTATTCCAATTATACATACATACATTGATCCGGGTCATGTTCAATGTTAGGCAACGTTGCTATTGATAGTATACACGTAATGTGAGTTGATTATGGCTGGTAAGAAGGAAAACAAAAAATACGGGTAACATAAAATCACTTGAAAATAGTGACGATGAAAATGATAAAGATCTCAACAGTTTAGTATCCCAGTTATCCCAATTGTTGAATTTGACACAGGATTCGAGTGAATTCATAGACTCTACAAATCCCACGTGATGCACATAGAATCCAATGCGTACAACTCAACAGCTGGGATAACTAGGATCTCAGCTATAAGTTCTCATATGCGCTTTTACCAAGAGAGACGCTATATAGAAGATGATGAGATGGAACTATTTGAGAGGTGGTCAAGTTGAGGGTCAACAACCAACGAATGTGAAGACTTATAGTGTGTTTGGATTGAGAGATTTGAGGGGAAGAGAATGGAAGGGAAATGGAGTTTCCTTCCAATTCCTTTGTTTGGAGTTTTTGAAAAATTAAGGAGAGTATTTTGAAGAGGATTAGGATAAATATTTCATTAAAGGGAGGGATTTGGAGAGAATTAGGGTGAAGATTATCTTCCCTTCCCTTCCCCCCAAATCCCTCAATCCAAATACACTATTAGAAAAAGATGACCTTGACCGTAAATAAATGTTTATTCGAAAATGAAAGTTGGTGTAGTCATGGTTTGCAAAGCTTGGTTAAGTAAATAATCATCAAAAGAATTACGTTATCCTTTTATGTTTATTGGTTAGTTTGCTTCATCAACAAGTTCTTACTTCTTACCGGCTTTGTTAAGAATTCATTTTTAAGTTTGTGAAAGAAAATGTTGGACAAGTCCATTGATGGTCTTCCACCATGGAACAACATATCCAATCCAACTTAATTGATTAAGCGGATGCGGTTGACTCATGAATGGGAGTGCTAGTTGGCTTTTATATTAGTGAATATAGCCACGTAGGGGGGGGGGGGTGATGTGGTTGTTGGAGCAATTGATGAATGACAACAATGCTAATTATTGTATGATCATAATCATATGCACTAAAATAATATGCGCTCCGTCTAAATTTGTCTGTCATATTTGAAAATCCATCTTTTTAAGGAGACATGATTTAATGCAATTCAAGTATACAAAATAACTATGTTATTCTAAAGGACAAAGCGTGAGACCCACAAAATATGACCCCAAAAATCCTTTAAATCTATGTAGCATTAAAATAGTCATTGATTAAAAACAAACATGTAGAACTCACTCCACATTAAATGAGGGTCTTTTGAGATCACTTTTTGGGAGTTTCAAACATTATCCTATTCTAAATTTATCGTTATTGACTTAAAATAATTTTTTTCCCCTTGATGTTTAGTGTTTTAAAATAACAAGGTTAATTTTAAAATATATTAACAAAATTTATAATTAATGAAGGAAAGTGACATTAATTTTGGGACATTCCAAAATAAAATGATAGACAAACAAAATGGGACGACGGAAGAGTATTAAGTATTAGCATTAGTAGGTATTTTTTGAAATCATAACAACTTGAGTTAAGTCCCATAAAAAGAAAAGGAAGGTGGAGCCTTGTGGATGGGCTAGATCCCCCTCATAGTGGTGCAAAGACTGGCATGGGCTGAATATATATATCCAGCTTTGTTGGACCATCCCCATGATCCCATCTCAGTCCGTCAACATTCCTTGAAAATTTTGATTTTTTTTATTCCCTCTTCCATTCAATGCTCTCCACTCCATTTTTGCCCCATAATTAGATCAAGGTAGAAAAGGAATAAAAAAAAAATACATTCCAGAAGCAATGAATAATAAGAAAAAAAATATAATTTGAAAGTCACTATTCTTAGGTCCACCAAGCTATACTAAACCAGCTTGGAATTTGGTAGAACAGTTTTCGTTTATTGTTACCAAACACGTGCTAATCAGATTCAAATGGTGCTAGTAAAAACCCAATGGTGGTCACAATGGTATTGTTCCAAGTAAGAATCAAACTCGGCACTTTCCGAGTTCATATCGTTTTGGCACAGAGATATTCACCATTAGACTATCACTCGAATGATTAGTTGATGAATGCATACTAATAGTGATCCAGTTGCTTGACACAATCTAGATCAATATATATAATGCACATATCATCTATCTCAATGTATTGTGATAATACAAAATACCCTGAAGAATTTACATTGGGGAGCACCTTGGTATAACCGAGTGTCACTTTGGTATGTAACCGAGGTGATCCTAATGGATAAATCAGTAAACCACCCATCATAAATGGAATGCGTATTTTCAGCTCCCACGCAGTTACAATCGTAACATAGCGGTTGGAACTGTAAAGGAGCGGCTACATTAGAACCATATGTAAGGAGACCTCCATTCAGGTAAATCTCTCTCACTTTTCATTATTAACTAAGGAGAAATCTCTCAATATTGATAAGTCTCATTGGCCTTCTTTATTACTGAACTGACTTGAGCATCGGAGTATCCCCCTGAGGAAAATCTCTGGGACCTCGTAGTTCACGTTCATCACCTGTGCAGAGAAGAACAACAATCCAAGAGTTCTCGGTTTGATCAACTGAGACGACTGTAGAATCGTGCAGACGCTTACTGAGCAATCACCAAGCAAGTCCATTTCTGCTCGTCATCATATCGTATCAATCAATGAAGTTCAAATTTGTCACACAATTACCATATATTTGAATTGGTTTATTCTCTCTAAATTTTGATAAATCTTTGGTTCTTAAGTCTAACAAGTTGAATTTGAATAGTCAAGCCTTAGAAGATGAATTTGAATTACCAAATTAGAAATATTCATTCATGACCAACTCAATCACACTTGGAATAAGAACATAAAAGCATGGTTTACCTATTCACGTTCAAGATATGGCCCTTATTCTTCCCAAACAGACCAAATGTTACTCAAAGGCCCAAGTTGAGCAAACCCAAACCATCCATAACTTTCAGATTAGGCCCAAGCCCGTTGTTTTAGAGCACGTGAGAAGACCTACTATGTAAGATTAGGCCTCACGTGTAAACAATTGTACAAAAAGCTGCCTGTCACTCTTTGGCCGTCACAGACGACGTTAAACGTGTGTTTCACTCAAATCCAACGGCTAAATAGCCTTCTCTCCAACGACCAAATTTTCCAGTCACTGCAGCATACCCTCCGTTCTCTCCTTCTTCCTCCTACCGTTTTCTGCAACTCAAGATTTCACATTTAACTGTACGTATCGCCAAAATGCGCCTTGTTTGCGTCTGAGACTCACAAAATTAATCTGGAAACCCTAACAGCGATCGAATGGCTAATTGGATCTCGAACAAGCTTAAAGTCGCCGAGACCTTCCTTCAACAGGTAAGCAATTTTCGCACTTTATGTGTGTATCTATGGACAAGAGATTTTCTTAGGTTTTTTTGAGTAATTTTAGTGAACTGATCTGTAATTGGCATAATTGGGATTGGGAATGTTTGATGGACGTTCCAGATCGATCAGCAAGCGGCGGAATCGTTAAATAAGGGCGAGAGGCCGCCGCGATCTGATGAACAAACGCTCAGTGTCGGGGCGAAGACCGGAGGCTCCGTGCCATTGAAGGATCAGCTGAAGAAGAAGACACAAGAAAGAAACGATAGTGATTATCAAGGAAAATTACGCAGTGATTTGAATGTTAATCCAGTTAATAACAGTGACGAGAGTAGTTATATTAGAGGGGTTAATACTTATCGTGATAGAGAGAAAGATAAAGATAAAGAGAGTTCGAGTACCCCAAAACCTGCACCCAGACCTCCTAAGTCTACACTCACTGATAGTGACTGGACCGAGCTCCTTGGCACATCCAATCAGCCCACAACTTCTGTGAATCGTAGCAATGGAGTGTCTGGGATTCGTGGGTTGAGGAGAAATGGTAGAAGGCAGGGGAGTTCAGGTTCGGTTTTAGAGGGGAAGAAGAATCAGAGGACTGGTAATGGTGTGACGAAGAGTGCTTCAAATGTGGATAAATTGTTGGGGAATAGATTCATTCAGAAGCCTAGTGATGGGGAAGAGTCTAGTAGCTCATCTGGCAGGCATTCGAGTGTGGAAATGCAGAATGATGGCAATAATTCAGCAGGACAGGCGTTGGATCATAAAGTTACAGGTGGGAATCTTTTGGCGAAACAGATTGACGAGGGAAAGGAAGGGAGTGGTAAGCAGTTTGATTATAGGGAAATCCCTATAGAGGATGCTTTGCAGTCAGGAAACAAGAATAAGCCTTTGGAAACAATGTCCAAAGTGGGGAAAGTTGACAGGGTGTTTGATGTGAAGAAGGGAGGAGATGGTGTTTTTAATGAGCTGGAGGCAAAGTATGGCTCCAGGAGTTCTATTTCTGATAATCCAAATAGAGGTTCTTCAATAATTGATGAGGGTTCCAATTTCGATACAGATTCTGGTTCGGGTTCTACATCCGACTCCGAAAGTGAACGAGGGAGGGAGCAAAGGAGGATGTGGAGGGAGAAGATATTGGCTGAGAAAGCAGCTGCAAAGGCTGTGCAGGCCATCAAAGAACGTGAAGATATGGTTGCTAGGTTGGAAGGTGAGAAGCAGAGCTTAGAGAAAATACTTGAAGAACGATCCAAACAACAAGCACAAGAGGTAATACTTCATGGGCCATAATTATTGTTCTTATATTTATTATGTTGTTGATTTTCAATTTGTTTCAGGTCATTGCTTGTTCTGGCTACAAATTATCAAAAACATTTCTGTTTAGTATGAATCTTCTGATACTCTTTTATTATTTTAACATTGTTTTGGTTAAGAAATAAGAAGGATTTTGAGAGACGAGTGCTATATTCACCTTGGTATGCTTAAAAACTGTAGACCTCTGAAGCACTGCATGGGTATAAAGGGTAAAAAAATGTACTATTTAGTATGGGACATATTACCTGTACATTAATTAGTACAAGTATTGGCACACAAGAAGTTATGCAAGTTATAAACTAAAGACCAACTACACCATTTTCATTTTGAAGAAAGAAGCCAAACTCGACCATACCAGATAGAATCTATCGTTTATTTTTCAAACTTCAAGATTCACTGAACTGCCTCTATTTGGAGTTGTAGAGAGACTTGAACAGCCTTGACGTGTGGTCAGGTAGATTAGTCTATCTACCAACTCGAAAAGCTCATCTTATACTTTGCATATTTTGGCGTCAACATCTCTTGGAGTCGAGATTGATTTGTAACTGAGCATTCCATAGTTTGCAATCATCTCTACCATATTTTTCTTAACACAGAAATAGACCTTCCTCTAGGATTTTGATAACAAGGTAGTAGTATATCCAGCCATTACTATCAAAGCTATTGGACATCAATGGTATCGGACTTGTGAGTATTCAGACTATAACAGTTCTGATGAAGAGTCACTCACTTTTGACGTTGCCTGGGGTTGATCTTTAAACTGGTCCGACACACCCGAGTTGCATCTTTGAATATTACTTGCAGCTTATGAAGAAATGTGAGCTGCCACTGCTCTTGCGAATTAATAATATGGCGCTTGTAAAACTCTATAAAGTGGTCATTTGTATACCGTGGTGTCGTTTTTCTGTCTTTTTTGAGGATGTACCTTGCATCTGAAGGCGCGCTTTACTTTTGTGCATGCATCGAGTTTCCCCTGCATTAGTTTTTGTCATAGATTCTAAACCTTCTGATTTATTATCCAGCATTAGTTTTGTAGTTACTATTATCTTTTACTTTTTTCAGGCTTCAGACCTTCAAACAAGTATGATGGAATCAATGGAAGCTTTTGAGAGAGAGAAGCAAAAACATAACAATACAAGAATGGAAGCCTTTGTGTTATTAGCTAAACTGGAGGTACAGCAACCTTTTTCAATATGGCTTGCTTATTTTACTTTGTCTGTATGATTTGTTTCTTTTAGGACTGGTTTGTGTGTTTGGAAATGCTTTGACCTTTATCAAGTTCTGAGCAATTTATCATTCCACATCTTCAGTATTAGTTTGTTGTTTCTAAAGATTATAGTTGGTTGCAGACGGAAAATGCTGATCTTGCGAGATCCCTTGCTTCTGCACAGAAGAATCTTGAAGTAAAGGTATGGTGATATTTCGATTCCAGTTTTCTAGCTTCTTTTAAGGTTTTTTCATTTGAACTTTGAGCTTTAACATTTCGCTTGATTTATTTGTTTTAACATCTTTGGAAGGTTGCATTGTTGGTTTTATCCTATGTGTCATACATTATGGAAAATTATCACTGTAGCAAATTTTTTCACCTAGCCGTCAGGTTTTCTGATTCTTTTTGAGTTTGCCCTTGTTCAAGTTTTTCTTCAAATTCTGAAAGCAAACCAAACTCCCCACCCCATGAAGAAAAAGAGAAAGAAAAGTTGGTTAAAATGTATCATCAAAGGGAAAGGAAAAGGGAAATCAACGTTTGACGCTTTTTACTCTATCTTGGTGGTGGTGTTTGACCATTGTCAGTTCATTTTTGCAGAAACTTTAAAGGGAAAACTAATTTTGCACTCTGTATCTTACTTTTTGGGATCACATTTTTTTGTTTACATTATTGCTATGATGGACATGGAGTAGGTTAATTCTACATTCGTACGGAAATTCACCATTTATCGGGTGATCCCTATATTGACAAAGTTCTAATGTGATCCCATTAAAAAATATATCTAGGACATCTTCGCCAATCTTGAAATGTGCTATGTTGTGGGAAATGCCAAAAATTGTACAACCCTCTTCTTTGACTTGTTTTGTCAAAATTTAACTTTTTCTCTCCCCTGTTTCGCTGTTAAACCCAGATTAATCTGGTGGCAGAAATATGGCAACAGCTGGAGCTGAAAGAAGTGGCCCATGAAGGTATGCCCTGTTGGAAATTATATCTTGATTTTGGATGAATGTGGAATGAACTACCTGCCAAGGTTTTGGAAGTGAAACCACTTCGTACGGGAAATGAATATGTTTCACAATTACAGTTTGATGCTAATGACATTGCAGTAACATAACCTCCTTGTGAAGGGTAGTAAAATGTATTCAAGTCTTTCAATGTGCAATAATGAGGTGAAAGTGGGTATTGAATACGCGGTGTTTCAATTATGATAGCATAAGAATGTTTATAAAGAGACTACAGTTTGAATTTATTAGCTGCTGGACTTTAGACTATTGAACTGCAATTCATCTTGAAGCATTGAGAGGCATTCCGATGTTAGATATTTGTATCTAAGGAATACTTGATCAACATTGATGAGATCAATCTCCACTTATTGCTTGCTTGATATATCCTTGGTCCTTGAAACTCTTTTTTTGACCCTGTAGATCTCAGGAGGAGGGTCTTCAAAACTCACCAGAGTGGAACCAACCTAGACCAAGTGAGTTTCATTATTTTCTTGAATCATATAATTTAATCAGTGGTGTCACAAAAAAGATACTACGTTTTTGTTACCCTGCTATGTGCTTTGGCAGTTTGGCTGCTCTTTTAAAGTTACTTTCCTGCATCGGCATGTTCTTGTTGGTCATTTCATGATAACCTGTACATTTAATGTGAATTCTTGTAGTTGGCGACTTCAAAAGGAGTTCAATTTGAACAAAAGATACTTGAAGCAGAGTACTCAGTCATTGCTGATAAAGTTCGACAATTGCAGGACAAGGTTGGCCTCTGCATATCTATTATGTTGTGGTATTATATTATACAGTCTTTCTGCTGTCAATTCTCAATGCTCCATGATGTTTTGGATATTTTGTTAGGAGTTTGAATCCAGAATTTCCTTTCAAATAGTATAAATTTGTTACTGCAGGATTGTATTCAGAGTGATCTATTGGGGCCGGCCCCCATTAACAATGTAAAAGACTTTCTTTTTCAAATAGTAAATTTTCGATTCAGTGTGATCTTTTGTTTCCTCTCAAGGTATTACCAAAAAAAAAACAACATAGATCTTTGTCAGCAAGTACTCATTGAATAGCTCCTGGGATAAGAAAACTTGCCTTTGTCAATTAATACTTCAATTTTAGCTTAAAATTTATCTTGAGTTGCACGATTCTGTTGATAATTATCTTGTGTAAAAATTAGTTTGGTATGCTTGTTTCATTCAGGCTAAAAAGCTGGAAGCGGATATTGAAATGACAAGGAAGGAGATTGAGGAACCAACGGAAGTAGAACTTGAACTCAAGCGAAGGCTTGGTCTGTTGACTGACCATCTAATTCAGAAACAAGCCCAGGTTTGTCTTTTAAAACATTGTTGCCCTAAGACGTAAAATAATAATGGAAAAAGATATCCTAAGGACTAAGTAGTGTTTTCCATGAAACAGACAGGACTCCATATCTCTAACTTGTTGAAACAGTATCTGAAATTTCGACGAGTAGTTCACTGAGTTCAGCGATCTTTAGACACGTAATCATGGTTCAGTATAAGATGCATGGCAAAGCTTAGCAATTTTGTGTTTCTTTTGTTGAACCAGGTGGAGTCTCTCTCGTCAGAGAAGGCCACTCTTTCGTTCAGAATAGAGGTATGCCAAGGCCACCCTCCTTCTCATCATTTACAAACAAAAAGCAAGAAGCTTTTATCATTGAGGTTTGGCGTTTTACTCTGCAGGCAGTTTCAAGGATGCTTGATGAGAATAAATCAATGATGGCTAGCTCATTGTTGGGGGATTTGGAATCTGGAAATTGGGAACTCTCCGAATCAAAGCTGAGGCCGCTATTCCAAGACAAAATTCGTTCAGGCAGGAAGCACTTGGGATCATTGCTTCAGCAGTTGGATGCTATTTTCTTGGCAGGTACTGTGTTTCTGAAAAGGAATCCGACCGCAAAGTTGTGGGCTCTGATTTACCTAGTTTGCCTTCATTTTTGGGTAATTTACATACTTCTGTCACCCTCACAAGCAACATATGAGGGAAAATCCGGAGCTGTTATGTCTTTGGAGAACATAAATAACACTGCAGGTCAATGATCTGTTGTAAATGGTTTTTTTTTCCCTTCCAAATTGCATATTTGCATTTGTTTTACCTCAGCTTATAAAGAGGTCTTCATTGTCCTGGACCAACAAAATCTGTAGAATGTATATCTTACATAGTGATGAAATTTGATTCCAAGATTAATTATCAATAATAATAGAAATATATTTCGTTAATCTCAGTCCACTCACATCAATGATATTGCCCGTGATTCTTGTAACAATATTCTCCAGTTTGAATTGACCCATTCTCATAGATTCATTGGCCTGCACGGTTCTCTTCATATAATAATTCTCCCATGGATAAATAAAATGACAAATAAGGCCCACTTTTTGGACCTCGCTTGTTCCAAATCAATGGTGAAAAAGTGATCTGCATTTTATAGGAGAAATCATATCCTGTGTATATATATACAATCAAAAAATGAAGGATCTAGTAATGAAAAATGTCATGATCGTCTGGATCATAGCTTACACAATCAAATTAAATTGATACTTTATCAACCTCAGTGTACTCAAGAGTTGCAGATGGTGGAATCTGCATACCATCACCTAAATCTACACCATTCTCTCCAAACCCTAAACTGGGAGGAGGGACTCACGTGACCGAGGTTTATCAATATAGCCGCGACTTAGACGAGTTCCTCGTAAAAAAAATAAAGTAATAATCCACAAAAAGCACAAAAAAGAATCTTGATGCACAAGCTCATTAGTCATTTAGCAATCAACCTTCCCCTCTTTGCGCAAGCGCGTTAGCATAATCGAGGAAGGTACGAGAATCGACATTCAATGATTCAAAGGCATTAATCATCGGAAATGTTGAGAAAATGTACTCGAATTGATTTGCGGAGCTGAAATTGGTACGGACATGAAAGAGTTGACAAGCATACAGAATAGCAGAATTGACAAAATCCAGGTCATCTCAACTACAACAATTAGTTTTGCCACTTCCCTCCCTATTCACCATTTATAGATCCTTACCTCTTTCTTTTGTGTTGTCGGTAAGAACACTTTCGCCTAACAGTTGAATGAGGTTCTTCATTCTTCAACAAATTTTCAAACTTCATGAAATCGTAAGCGGCATTGTTTGAGCTACTTGTTGAGCTTGAACTTCCTCTCTCAAGGGAATGGTGCTAATGTCCATGGATGCAAGTCCTTCCAACTCTTGGATGGCTGCTACAGCACTAATTGCACTTTCATTTGTTAACTGAGGCTTCAGCACACCAACAGCTTGCTTGACTTTTGATTGCTGCAAGAGATATTTTCTTTGCTCAGCGCATGCCACAACCATCGTATAATTATGGCAGAATGTTACAATCATCACAAAGTAGATCGTATATCGTATTTTAAAGTACATAAAAATGCAACTTACGAAAAATTCAAGTTTCCTCCTGAAATCCTGGTGTGTTGCTTGTAGTTGAGGCACTTCAGCTATCCCAGATGCTGCAATCTTGTTTCCATAACGAACAAGGCAAAGTAGAATTAGCCCATCAAAAATTAATTGCCAGAACGTAAATGCAAAATCAAAGCTAACATGAAGGCAAAATTATATAGGTAGTGCGGTAAACAAGCACAACAGTCCTGCAGTGAAGGCAGGCCGTGGGGGTGAGAAAAGGCAGATGTACATAGCCTCACCCCATAGGGTGGAGAGACAATTTCCAAGAATTGGACCACCATTAACTCTAGTTGCAGTGAAGCAATTTTACACTAGGCAAACTCATATGAGGTAGAAATGATTGGTTTATAAAACAAGGCATAACTCTCATTAAATCGTACAATTTGATCTATTACACGTTAAGACAGTATATTAGTGTTTCTGGTTATTTTAGATGAATCTAAAATAACCAGCAACAAATCACTGCAACAAACAGGAAGCTTATGGGCTGGTTAAAACTGAAAAAGAGAGGAAGACCATTGCCAACTTTGGGGGGAATCCAGAGTTCAACCTCAAGAAAAAGAAAACATTAGGAAACAAAAAAAAAATACAGCAGAAGGCTTTTAGTAATAGTCTACTAGCATTTTGTCAGCAAGTGTCTGAGCATGTAACTTCGTGGAATCTACACAATATGACTAATGAACTCCTACCTAAGTCAACAACCCACAAAATTTCAGAACCAAATGCCACATGGCCTAGCAATGAAAGAAAAAAGGAGAAGAGAGGGGGAGGTATGATAAAAACAATTGAAAACTAACTACTTGACATTTCTCTCTATTCAACACATTGCAATAATATTGAACAAAAACAGGATCGAATGCACTATACTATAACAAAAAACTCATATATAGCTTTTACTTCGCTTTCTATGATTAATATGCAACTATCTCTGTCATGTTTTTCACACTCGTGACTTCAAATAATCCAATGCCATACAATTACATTCCTACTCCATAAATATCTTCTTCCTAACAGAGCAAAGCATAAATAAACATAAACAAAAGCCCCTACTAAATAAACAGAGCATAAAAACTAATGAATTATTATAGATAGAGATGTCGAGAGGGTCCTCACTAATGATTAGTAAGTTCATGCCATCCAGCCACTAAATGTTTCTCCCATTAACTAAATCTTGCCTCTCTGGCCCACATGTATTAACTACATTCCATACTAAAACCGCCCATCATTACTTTGCTATCTTGTGGTTTCAGGTCATATCATTTTACTAATACAGCATCTGAGTTTCAGAATATCTCACTTTATGTCATACTGCATTTAAGTTCAATTGATCTAATAGGGCCTCGAGAAAGCAACAAAATCAGCCTCATTCGCAAGGTATCATCTACAAATGGTAGAAATCCCAAGAGACCAAAGTGACAAAGTAAATCCATCTTCTTTAAAAATGTACGTCAATCTTTCTCAAATTACTTCCAAATTATTTAAACGTAATTACAAGGCCATATTTCATCAGATTTTAACAATTATAACTTCTTATCATCAAATTTTAACAAAGAATTACAATGACTAATGCATGCCAATGCTATATAATATTTGCACCCAAAAGTGGAAACAACCATGAAAATCACTCCTCTTATCACCATCAAAACTAGTCTAAGATTGACAGAAGCGCTAAATTATTACCAATCAGAAGCAAAACTAAAACACACACAAGGCAGTTTAACCCCAGAAGCAGCAGAAGTTACCTTCTTGGGCCGCCCTACCGGTCTTCCAGTACTCTTTCTCGGCTTCATCTTCATGGGCCCACCAACCTTAGGCGGCCTGCCCGGCCTCTTCCTTGGCTCTATTTCACCCCCTTCAGCAGCCAGACCTGCCATCATTTCACCTCCTTCCGCAAACTTCTTCGGCCGCCCTCGCGCCTTCACGGGACTCGGCAACGGACTGGCGTAAGGGACAACCACCGTCTTAGGCGGACGCCCGGGGCCCCTCTTAGGGCCCAGGACAGCTGTCACTGACTTCGGTTTCCTGGGCCGTCCAGGAGCCATCTTGGGCCCACTTCCGGGAGGCCTACCTCTCCCCCTCTTCGCCACCCCCAGCCCACCAACTTGTCCTACCACCCCACTCTTCCGCGGACGACCGGGACCCCTCCTCACCGTCGCCGCCGGCTCATCGACAAGTCCAACCGATACCAAAACTGGTTGTAGCTGTAATAGCATATTCGAACTAGGCAGAGAATCAATAGCAGTGGGCTGAGCATCAGTAGTGGGCTGGGCATTAATATCGGGTTGGGCATTAATATTGGGCTGGGTATCAAAGTAACCATTTGAGGGCCCAATGGGCTTCGGCTTGGGAGGCCGTCCCCGGCCCCGTTTGGCCCCGGGAGGAGAGGAAGAGTCGGGAACTGGATTCGAGTTCCCCGGAGGAGGATCAGATCTAGGGAGCTTGTACGATTTCTTGACCATGACGAGAAGGCCCTTGAGCTTCAACCGCTTCAAGTGGTGAGTCAACAAGGCCGAGTGAGTCGGCGGCAGGTCCGTGTACGCTCTCTCTATATACTTCGCTATCGCTCTCTTGCTCGACCCATCCCTCTCCTTCAACGCCGTTATCGCCGTATGTATCATCTACAGCAACAAAAAGCCAAAAATTGGAACAAAAAAATTCGATTAATTAGTTTCTCACTTCATTAATTGCAAATTAAGCAACAAAAATCGAAGAAACAGAAGGTTGATTTTGATTACCTCAGCATACGGAGGATGGCTGTAAGCAGGATGAAGAGGTGGAGCGGGGTTTGCTGCGTGAGCTATGTTGTTCGGGGGCTGTTCAGTGGTGGCGCCGGCGGGCGGTTGCGGAGGAGGTTGAAGTGGGTCCATGTGAGGGTTAGATATAGAAAGAGAGAGTAGCAGTAGTAGTATAAATATATTTCTCAAGGTTATTACAATTTATCTGATATTTTCCGTTCATAGAAAGAGAGAGAAAATATTTTCTCGGGAAAAGGCACGGTAGAGGAGGAGAGAGAAAGTTAGGTGAGTTGTGTAAATGAAATTGAGGGTAAGAGAGAGAGAGAGAGACGATTATAATCGGACCGTTGAGAATGGCTTTTAGGAGGTAAAGATGGATGACGTGGATCTTTCAGTGGTGCCCTACATTTATTTATTTATTTTATAATCATTTTGTAATTTTGTGATTCTTTTCTTTGTACTTTTTCTAGGGCTATATGGAACACACGATAGTCCAATTAGTCATATTAATAATTATGTGCACAAGGTTTTCAAATTAGTTGCCTTTCATCAATTTTTTTTTCTTTTGATAATTTTGTGCTAGATTTCAATCTATTCTCCTAAATATATTGCTAAATTATAATTAAAAAGTTGGAAATAAAAACACGGGTAGAGAAATATTCAATGATCTTCAAACATCACGTCATTCGCTCACGTGATACTTCGTAACTAATATGATATTGTTAATTAAAAGTTGTTTGAGCGGACTTTTTAAAATTTGAATTCAAATTTGTGAATATTAGAATATCACATTTGAAATGTGAAATCAAACTCCATTCATTGGCGATTTCATATTGGTTCTGGAACACCAACTTAACGTAAGATGTAATATTTAAATATCACTAAATATTTTCTCGATAAAAATAAATGAATACATGAAAACAATACATTTATCTTCAGAACATTGTGTTATACAATTTTCTACTATGTCTTCCACTTTTATACAACATTTTAAATATTCATGGGTAGATTTACATTATGCATATACACTTACCTTGTCTTTCTAGTCATCTATTTATTTTTGTTGTCACAATTTTGCACGTAAATTTATTATATTCACCTAACACAATTACTTTCAAATATCTTGCTTGAATCATAAACACAAAAATGTTATATTAGGCTTTTTTAATACAGGGGAAGGGGATGGGGAGACTATAACTCGAAACCTCTATGAAATACCACACACATGAGTGTCATCTGAATTACTCGTGGCTTTCTACAATAGGCTTTTAATTCGCTCATTGACAATATCGCGTTATTTGTCGTTTTCCCTTGGTGAGAGCATAACATATAGTTTTGTAGTATCAAAAATGTTTTTTTAATACAATATCATACAAAATCTTTCAAACTATAATTTTTGTAATATTAATAATGTTTTTATATTACAATATTATACAAAATCTTTCAAACTACAATGGTTCGATATTTATTTAATATGATCCATGCATATCCATTTAAATCTTATCCAAAACATATTTTATCCCTATTTAAAATGCTTTAAACAATCTAATCGACATCATCCCAAAATTGTTTCTTGATATTTTCACATACATCTCTCTATATTTTTTACCCTCCTATTTAGTCTTTTTATAGACCCATTATGTTAATCTGATGCCAACTAATTTAGTTAATCGATACAAGTGACCGTATATTCCAAGTGTTTATCATAATCTTATAATCATTGACTAACTTATTTACCCCCGTGGCCCCGTCTATTCCTATCAGAGGAACATTTGCCTACGTTTCACCACATTTGGACAGCGATACAGCGCGTCGCTTGGGAGAGACATCCTAACATGCCCTTACTCATTTATCACTACACCCAGGATCCGATGTTGCCCGTGGAGGTATGCATATGTCACCCTAACAAAATTCTTATTTTGACTCATGTTCATAGATTTGACAAAGTTTTACTCTAACGGTCGATCTACCACAACACTCCTCCTTTGTCCGGGTTCGAACCAGTTGCACCCACCTTCCTTCATGCTCCATAGGTATAAAAATAATGTGGGGCCCTGACAGCCAGTGATGGGCCTCTAGTCCACTCCTTTTTTTATACTCCTAAACCAATCCAGATAAAAGTTGTATTTGGTGACCAGCCCTTGAAAGTTGTGATGGATGAGTTCAATTTTGAGGTCTCTCTCATCATGACAGGGACGTGCCCTCATGATAACCTCGTTAAAGAAAGCTAGACCACTGTTTTCCCTATGCATGCAATGCACAGGGGTGCTATTAAAGTGGATTTAATTTCGGTTTTAGAGGGTCAAACAATTAGTTTACTGAATTTGTGTGTGCATCTTACAAAGTCAAGATCGAAATTTGCATTGACAATATAATATGTATATATATGTTTGGCTCGTACATGCGTCGCCAAATTTCAGCTGAAAACTAGTTGGGGAAGGTGTGCCTCATCGAGACGAGTTGAATGATATCATTATTGGTAAGAGCGAATGTCGAAATTGACGACGGGAAGAGGCGGCGGTGACATGGCTTTAAGTTCAGTTTCCGACATGATTAAGGTTGCCAGAAAAAGTTTGTCGTAGTCGGCAACCTCGTTTCAGTGGGTTGGCCGTCCGAAACTGTGACCTTTCGTGTCGAAATATAGTGGTAATTTTGTGAAATAATTTTTTAAAATTTTTTTTTCATCTCAACCATTCGTTAGATCCAACAGCTAATATTAATTAGATAACTTTTGATCAGTTACAATGACTAAGATTAGACACTCGTTAATTCCAATGAATACGTACATCCTATGAGAGGTTGAGAGTATAAATATAGGGAAGACAGATTTAAATATTCAAAAAATGAGGGGTGATATTTTTTTTGAATATAGAGGGAAGGAATGAGGATGCTCGAACTCAAGACCTCTATGAAATACCATAGAAATGAGTGTCATATGAGTTACTCGTGGTTATCGAGTGAGGGGTGATATTGAAATAACTGAAAGTATACACGCCATATTGAGTAAAATACGAGGAGCAAAAAAACACAATAAAGAAAAACGTAAGAGCGTGAACAGTTCGGAACACATCACCTCAAACCCATCACTTTCCTCCGCGTCGTTCGAGCAAGAAAAATCAGAAATTAAAAGAACCCAAAAATAGGAAGTTCGACACGAATCGGAGAGAGAAAGAGAGCAAGGGGAGAGAGAGAGAGTCAAGAGCGGGCAATGCTGAGATTGCTTGGCTGGTAATCACGAGCGTGGAGTTTATATGGGGACTGGAACTCTCGTGGACGGTGTTCGTCGCTGGTTTCAACGCCACCATTTCATCAACAGCAACAACAATTCTACGTCTAATAATACAACTATTATTAATCACAATGGCGATGGAGTCCTCGCCGATTTAACCGCGCGATCGTCGAAATCGGCTGTTCAAAAAGGAGAACAAGAGGAGGAGAAGGAGCTCGCTGTAATTGAAGATTTCGATCTCTCTGGATTAAACCTAATCAGAGTACCCAAACGTAGTACCTTGCCATTAATCATGGATTCGCAGAAGAAGGTATCTTTTCAATCTCTTTTTCTCTCTAATGGAGATCCGCCAGTTTTTTTTGTCTGTACTGATCTGGGTTTGTGATTGTCTGTTTTTTGTTTGATTCCTATTTTGTTTTTCCCCTTTTAACTTATTTAATTTTGGCATGCTTTGTTTGGTCTCTTTGAATAAACTCCAACACAAAATTAAATCAAGTAGTACTGGTGGGTTGTATGAATATTAAAGGAAAAAAGTGATCTGCTTTGTGAATTGTGATCTAATTTAGTTGAGTTATTCACCCGTGTGCTTGTTGTTCCTTCTCCTGTTTGGATTGTATTCTTTGATTCCTTTAAACCACTGCAGTATTTTGTAGTGTATTTTTCTCATCTATGAATCACTTGAAAATCATTCTCTCAAAATCAGGGTGCCCTAGAAGCAGAGTTCTTCACCGAGTATGGAGAGGCAAGCCGTTACCAAGTTCTTGAAGTCGTTGGGAAAGGAAGTTATGGTGTTGTTGGTTCCGCAGTTGACACACATACAGGAGAAAGGGTTGCGATAAAGAAGATTAATGATGTTTTTGAGCATGTCTCTGATGCCACACGGATTCTGAGAGAAATTAAACTCCTACGGTTGCTTCGTCATGCAGATATTGTTGAAATAAAACATATAATGCTTCCTCCATCCCGCCGAGAATTCAGAGATATTTATGTTGTTTTTGAATTGATGGAGTCTGATCTTCACCAAGTAATTAAGGCAAATGATGATCTTACTCCTGAGCATTATCAGTTTTTCTTGTACCAACTTCTTCGTGGTCTTAAATTTATACATACAGGTTGGTGCCTCTTAGTTGTCCTTTGTACTTTATGCTTTTAAGATAATTCGTTAACTGCCCTGATTGTCTTGCAGCAAATGTATTTCATCGAGATCTAAAGCCAAAAAATATCCTTGCCAATGCTGATTGCAAATTGAAGATATGCGATTTTGGTCTTGCTCGAGTATCGTTTAATGATGCCCCATCCGCTATCTTTTGGACAGTATGTTGCTCAGACATGGATGTCTTTGTGTTGCCTAAAACCTCTGCCTTCTTTCATAGAAAAGTGACTAAAATGCAATTGTAGTCCAAATCGAATGACTAAAGGCAAGCCTCTGAAGTGCTAATTGCTGATTGACGTTGTTTATTCATATGCAGGACTATGTTGCAACTAGATGGTATCGTGCTCCTGAACTCTGTGGCTCATTTTTCTCCAAAGTAAGCACTTCCTTATCATTGTACAGCAGGCAATCTTTTGCGTATTGCGTGTTTTGTTGGTTGATAGGCAAGGGCATATGAATTATGCAAATTGCCTTTGGACCTTTCTCTATTGTCTAAAATTAGAAAATGAAAATAGAACCCAAAGAGCCTTTGTTGTGTAATTATTAATCCCTTTTACATTTTGCAGTACACTCCTGCAATTGATATATGGAGCATTGGATGCATATTTGCAGAAATGCTTACTGGAAAACCGCTTTTTCCTGGGAAAAATGTGGTTCACCAGTTGGATCTCATGACTGATGTACTTGGCACCCCTGCTGCTGAATCCATATCAAGGGTTTGTTATCTCAATCTAGTCCTGGTTTTGTGTTGTTCAATAGAAAATTGATCTAAATTGTGAGCTGATTTATCATATTTTCTTAATTCTTGTACCATTATACTGAAATTTTTCTTGCATATTACTTGGGTTTGAGTACTAAATCCTCAAATTTCTCCTTACATTGCTTTCTGCCTTCTTGCCATGCTTCTTGTTTATAATGTGACTTTGTAAACTGTTATCTTGATATCGGCAGATTCGAAATGAAAAGGCAAGGAGGTATCTGAGTAGCATGAGAAAGAAACCACCAGTTTCGTTCACACAAAAGTTTCCTAATGTAGATCCATTGGCTCTTCGACTATTGGCGCGCCTGCTTGCATTTGATCCTAAAGATCGTCCAACAGCTGAAGAGGTTAGTTAGAATCAGTACCTCTGATAGTAAATTTAATTAAGATCGACAGACATAAGAACTATGATAGTTATGGGATCATGATGATTTCTAACTACACTTATGTTTGCAGGCTCTAGCTGATCCCTACTTTCACGGTTTGTCAAATGTGGATCGTGAACCATCCACTCAGCCCATTTCAAAACTAGAGTTTGAGTTTGAGAGGAGGAAGTTGGCAAAGGATGATGTGAGAGAGTTAATTTATCGAGAGGTATAGCACTAGCACTTATTATTGTTGCCTTGATATATATTAACTCTTTCTCATTACCATATCTATAATGAATATTCCGGTTTGTCGAAACAGATATTAGAGTATCATCCTCAGATGCTGCAGGAGTACCTTCGTGGTGGAGAACAGACTAGTTTCATGTACCCTAGGTAAGAAAATTATCATATTTTGTGTTGTATGCATTTACAAAACTATAATATTATTATTACTACAGTATATGTTGTGTTCGTGATTGGATGCGTTACTTTCTTTGTCTAGCTGCTAAGTGAAGGAACTTTAAGATTCTTGTTATTCGATAAATTTAAATTTTTCCTTCTCTTTTTGAGTTTTTTTCCTTGTACTTTTAAGGTTAGCTTAAGATAAATTAGATAATATGTGTCCTTCAAGATGTTATCAATTGAAAACTTCTGATTAGCTTATAGGATTTCATGTTTTCCCGGGTGCTATTTGTGTTATTCAGTGAATAGTTATTTAACAACTGATCAATATGATGCGAAGGGTTAGATGGTAAGCACATCTTTTCCCCTCGCTCAACTCTTGGGTTTTAATTCATCGCTCGTGCAGTCAAGGTGGAGGGATTTACCCATTGAAACAAAATTGATCAACTTAGATTGCAATCGGTGGTTATCTCTTAGGTTCTTGAAAATTTCTTTTTACAATTATTATTCCCCTCACTCAACTCTTGGGTTAATTCATCGCTCGTGTGATCAAGGTGGAGGGATTTAGTATTTACCCATTGAAACAAAATTGATCAACTTAGGTTGCAATTGGTGATTCTCTTAGGTTCTCGAAATTTTATTTTTGGAATTATTGTTTTGGGCATTTATTTATCCAGTAACTGAAGGTTTTTTTTTTTTTTGGGTCAATGTAGTGGTGTTGATCGATTTAAGCGACAATTTGCCCATCTTGAGGACAATTATGGTAAAGGTGAAAGAGGCACTCCACTCCAAAGGCAGCATGCTTCTTTGCCTAGGTATGTGTTAGAAGTAGGTTTTGGGATGTTTCTTCTAAGAACCTTGATGAGTTAGTTTCAGGATGGCTTTTCTCAAAGATACGAAGTTTACCATATTAACTTTGTTCAGGGAGCGGGTTCCCGCACCCAAGGATGATACCACAAGCCAAAATGACGAATTGGGTCGAACTGCAGCTTCTGTAGCTACAACTCTTCAGAGTCCCCCAGGGTCGCAGCAGTCTGATGGCTCAGGACTTCCAAACACGGAGGCACAAAATGGAGTTGCCAAGCCAAATTACAGTGTCCGAAGCCTGCTGAAGAGTGCTAGCATTAGTGGTTCCAAATGTGTAGGTGTGCAATCGAGGAATGATTTACAGGTAACTAATGTTTGTTTGCAGTAATTCTCTTACTCTCTACCACATACTGGATCCATTGTCAATGTGGCAGAGATCATGAAGTCAATAGAAGTTAGGATATTTTTCTAAGCCATGTATGAAATTGAAAGGTTTTAAGATAGGTGGTTTGACATGACAATGAGGCTTTGATTCTTGCTCTTATCGTTACGTCTTGTGATGGGTGTGATAATATCTATCTAAATGTAAGTCTGCAGCCTCTAATGTCATGGGTCTCTTCAGCTGTCTATGCACAGAAGGTCAAATTTAAACCAAAGCGACAAAGATGGCACCTATTTCCGTCTTTTGTGATCATAATTGCGGCCTTTATGTTTTTCAAGGAAATTTTGGTTTTGTGGAATTCTCTCAATCTGAGTTTAATGTTGTTTAGAGAATGTGGTTTTATGTAATATAGATATGCTGCCTATGCTGTTTATAACATATTTACTTTCCGATTTCCAGGATGAACCAATTGCTGAGGCCAACGATGAGGCAGTTGATGGATTGTCTCAAAAAATTGCAGTTCTCCACGCTTGATACTGTACTTTTTAATCTCAGTCGTGTACTCAGAGCTTAAGTCCACTCTCTGCCTATCATTTTTCCCCATTATACTGATACATGGTGCTTAAGTCCACACTCTGCCTATTATTTTCCCCATTATGCGGATACACAGTGGGCAATAACAGTCATCATCTACAATCCTTATTGTTGGTTTTGAGGTAGAAGCTAACTGTAGGTCTTTGTTCTCATAGTTACTCTTAAAATCATTGTATTGTGTTCTCATTGGTCTTTGCCCTTAAACAGTGTATTTATTGTACTGTATTTATATTTTGATGAAAATCAGTAGTGTATTTTGTTTGCATTCGGATATATTTGCAGTTTTATTCAGGCAAGCTATAAAAGGCAAACATGTGATCCAGTGGTAAAGTTGTAGTGGAGCAACTTAGAGGTTACATGTTTAGTTCCTAGATATTAGTGTCAATGTGTACAAAGGGTCTTTATGTAATCTTATATGATATACACACTTATATATATATATATACAATGACAGGCACTCATTTGAGCAAGCCAAACATAAAATCTTTACTAGAAACAATCTCTCCGCATATTATGCTTAAGGGTTATGCAGGCAACCTGAGTGTTTCCCTTATATATCGCATTCCAAGAGAGAACATCCCTTTTAGGCATTCTCTCAAACAAGGTACGTGCGGTGGAAAGGTCTCATTTCCTCACATACCCACTCAATATCGGAAAAGGATTTGTTGTAATCATTCCAGCAATTTCACCAGATCTACACCATTGAATGTATTGGGTGTAGTGTTGTCAAATCAATGCATTATTGCATTGGATGGTGTAGATCAGGTGAAATTACTAGAATAATTTCAGCCCCCTATCCCCTCAATATCACGTTCCAAGAAACCAAGTCTCTTTCAGGCATTTTATCGAACATATCTCTTGCAAGATCAAACCGGCCATTTAACAAATACCCATATATATATATATATATATATATCAATATCATGGCGTTGTTGGAGAGCAAGCATCTGCGGGGCATCGCATTGAATACTGGAAGAGCAGAGTCGTATTGGCCATTGCGCGTCTGCGACTTGCTCTTCGAGAATTTGTTCTTCCCTTGGGTTAACGTTCTCTTGGACGGGTATGGGTTTTTCTTTGCGCTTCTGTGGCTTGGAGTTTGCTGATTGATTGCTGAAATTTTCATGGAAAACAAACAGCTGCTGTGAAACTGTCTCCAACCGTCACTCCCGCGCATCTGATTTGCAGAATAAAAGACCCTCGTTTTTCAGTATGTTTGATTGGGCCCAAGTCCAAATCATTCGGCCCAGCCAAGCCCATTGCTACATGAATCTATGAAAACATCAACAAAAATCCACCACGTGTATTTATTTTATACATTCATTTCCACTCCTACTACTTTTATATCGTTTCTTATTATTTGAAGCCACGTCTTTTATGGTCTTTCTCGTCACCTCTTACTTTCTCTTATACAAATACTGTTGTTTCTCCTCACCATTGCACCACTATCTCTACATTGAACATATTCATACCATCTTAAACGATTTTCTTGTAATTTATGTCCAATAAGTACCACTCCTACCTTATTGCGGGTCGTACAGCTTACCTATAGAATTTTTCCTTCAAACATAAGGGAATCCTTCAGTCGCATAAAACCCCAAATGCACTCTTCCACTTACCCCGCCCATTTTTAATCCTATCAACTACATCAACACTTATATCTCCGTCTGCTTGAAAAATCGAACCAATATATTTAAAAGCCTTACTTCTTATTACTTCTCTTCCAACTAATTTGATTGCTTGTTCGCTCCATTATCTACCCTTACTAAACTTACATTTCATTCATTCATTCTCTTTGATCCAAATTGAGAATATTTTCAGGGCCCATGTCTGTTTGTGCATGAAAAACATTGAACATATATTTCATATAATAAGGACATAAATATGAAAACAAAAATGAAAAAAAAATTTGGAAGCTCCCTCGATATTGTATATAGAGGTCCATTAGCAACTACCTATTATTGCTTAAATCTTCGAGGACTATGGACCCTCCACTCAAATGTGTGGCTGGTTTGATATTTACAAGACACTAGCATGCAAGTGGTAGACTGGTAGTAGTCCCATCACAGAAGATTCCAGATAATTTCGTCATCTTATTCTTATTGTGTAGCTCTTTTTTAAGTACCCCCTTTCATTGTCGAAGTAATTTGGTTCTAAATAGTGATGGAACTCTTTGTTTTAACTCAGAATAATATTATACAAGTTTGCCATTTAAATATTCAATATGAGCATAAATTCACACTCGGACAGAATATTCCCACTTGACGACATAATAAATTAAATAAAGGTTCAGCGTGTGATTCCAATGAAAATCAAACTCACGATCTTCTAAATATATATATATGATTATAAGAACAAATTTAGGGTTTCCAAAAGTAACTTATAAAAGTCAAATGTAGTTGTATATGAATATGATCATGAGTGGCTTATCCAAAGGGGAAAAAATGATCATGAGTGGGGCAATATATATACATATTTCAGGGTCTTTCTCTCTCCAAAAGTGGCTTTTAGCATTAAGATTGGGAGTCAATAATTTAACGAAAATGATACATATCTCATCCGCTGCTATTTCAGTTATCCCAAATGTTAAGTTGGATCGATGGTATCTAAGTGAATTTATGGGCTCTACATATCCCACATGATACACATGAAATCATGTACATACAACTCAATCCCTTTCTTTACTGCTAATTTAATATATGACGTTTTGCAAATACTTTTGATGTTGTCAAAATAACCCTACCAATCATACATGGACACGTGGCACCTCTGAGCTAGTTAGGCAAAAGTTATCCAGCTGGACATTAGTAAGAAAGTACCTCGGGACCGACTGAGGTAGCTTTCTAGATACCAACCGAGGATAATTATACCTAACCCAACCGAGGTAGGCTGCCATACTAGACTGAGATGAGTTCACCCTTATGCGACCAAGGTACATTACGTCCATCTGATCATGGTAAAGTACAACTTCAATATAATAATGTCCTAATAGGACACTAACTCCTAGCAGGGTCCAACTCCACTTTGGAGAGGAACACGGATGGGGTTTGCCCTCCGAGAAATTCTCGTGAGAATCAATGAGAGAGAGTTCAACTCCTACTATAACAAGAATACTTCAGTTCATATAAAAAGGGCACCTCAAACGCCAGGAAAACATTCTAACTATTGGACTCAAAATTACTTACTGAGTAAGAGGCAAAGCTCCGAGCAATGAGCCATCCTCCCAAGTTTAGTCCCATACTAACTTGAGCGTCAGAAAGGTCCCCCGAGCACACCCTCAGAGTCATACCGTAGCTTATGTTTGCTTCTTGTGGCAGGAAGGAGAGGAAATACTCACTAGTGAAGAAGGAATTCAACTACTCTGGTTCGGTCTGACTTGGCTGATCCGTTTGATAGGTCGATCCTATTCCAGACGTCATCAACTTTAATTATTAACTTTTCCCCGAAAGAATAGCCACTCTCTCTAAAATCTTGTTTGGTGAAATATTCTGTCCTACCACCTTAAGATGCTCTAATAGGCCAAAAGTGAAAGAATAATTAGCATTTGAAAAAAAAGAAGTTACTCAATAATACAAGACTAGTCGCTTAATCATGTAGTGTGTGTATATATGTACATAATTAATGTAATTAGGTCAACACTACTTGACTTGTTATTTTCTGCTCATTTGACGGACTTGTTGTATGTATATGCTGTATGCATGTGCTCCTTTGATTGATCTACTTCATAATCTACATATTTAATTAATACTAATATTTAAATTAAAGTCTCCATCGTCCGGCTACAAATTATCTAATATATATTATTATTAGCTTCAACCTTATTTTAAGCCTAAGTTTGGGAGAATATGTAGTTTGCGGTGATTGGGCACGGGATATATGGTTCTTACTATATTCTCTTTCAAATAGGTCTTGATTCTTGAAAGGAGGAGTGTTGGACAATGGACAACCAATAGACGTCTATTATTAAATTCACCCGACAGTACCTAATTTTTGAAATCCCATAAAAAATATATATATGTAAATTTTTTATTTGTACTTATGCTTAATTAGTTGAATCTATGTTATGCTAAAGTATGCATTGATTATTAATTAACTGCGCTGTTAAATTAAAATATAATTGGCCTCTAAGGATGGTCACCTTAATTAAATTAGGTTGGTGGTGTAGGGCTGCATAGGAACCCAGCAATGTCTCTCCAAATAATATTAATTTTCTCTTTGTAATATCTTGGCATATATATATATATATATATATATATATATATATATATATATATATACATATGTAATTACAACTAGTTCAATATATAGCCAAATCAAGACCCAATTAGTGTACCACCCCACTTAACAATAGGAAGCTACAACGAAATTGTGTTGTCTATTGGTGAATCAATAAAGAGTCTAACTTGGTCCAAAGTGTGTTGCCATACATGAATGAATTGAAAACTCACCAACCCACCTTTCATTGTCATTATCATTATCTCAACCTTAATTGGAGTGGGTTACATGAATTTCTTAGAAAAAGAATGGAAATCTAATAGCTCTATTCATTTTTGCCGTTCATTTCTATCTAATATTATTTTTCATTTAATCCATATTCTTTCCTAGTACTTCAATTTATGTGTTTTTAGGTTTTCATCCTCGCTTCTTGCTGTCTCATATATATATATATATATATATATATATATATATATATATATATATATATTCTTTTGATTCTTCTCACCGTTGTGCCACTATTTCTACATTGTACATGCACATACAATCTTAAACATTTTCTCTCAACTTATCTTCAATTGGTGCTACTCCTACATTATATCTAATAATATCATTTTTTTTATCTTATGTGCCCCACACATCCTTCGAAACATTCACATTTCTACTACATGCATTTTTAGATATGTTGTCTCTTAATTTAAATTCTTTGAACTCTAAGAGTTGCATCCACATCTCGAGTTTTGAATTGACTCTCACTATTGTCTCATCTACTAGAATTATATTATCCGCAAACAACATGTACCAAGATACCTCACCTTGATATGTGGTGTGAGTTGATCCATCACCAACCCACCTTTGATTTTATTTTTTTAATTAATTAATTTAATCTCATTTTACTTTTTAGTTCTTGTATCACAACCACCATCACTTTTTGACCCATAAGAATCCGAATATTGTATTAAGAGACATTAAGAACATGACAAATGTGAAGTATTATTGAACTTTTTTTGGGAATTAGAGAGAACATATAATGAAGCATGGTTGTACATGTAGGTCTCAATACAAGTTACATAAAGGGACAAGTTTTAAAATCGCCCCTTAACTTTAGTAAATGGATTAATTTACTCCCTAAATTTCATTTAGGATCACTTTAATCCCTCAGCTTCCAAGGCTATAGTCCGTTAGCCCCTGCGCAAAATTTCTGTCTGTTTTAACTGATGTGGCAGTTTTTTCTGACATGGCACCGAAATTAAGTTATTCGCAAATGACATGTAAAAAATATAGGATAATTTGATATGTTATAACAATTTACAAGGGACTTGAATTAACAAGTTTTATAACTACAAGGGTAAATTGACCCTAAAAAATAACTACACTTTATCATATGTCATGTAGCTAATGGAAAAATATGTTACATCAGTTAAAATAGACGGAAATTTGACCAAAGGGCTAACAGACTATAATCTTGGAAGTTGAAGAGCTAAATTGATCCTAAATGAAATTTAGAGGATAAATTAAACTATTCACAAAAGTTTAGGGGTCATTTCAAAACTTCTCCCTTACATGAAATTATTTTTCTTTGGTGAATAATCAAAAGCATTCTAAGCTATATATGTGACAAATTTCATTCAAATTATAGTGATTGTTTGAACATATATATATGTTATATGTTATATGTTATATGTTATATATATAATACATATCCTGTCACATTTTCACCTACCCATCCAGGATCCAACCTCACAAGAACGTGTCTTCATGGAAAATTATTGAAAGAGAATGTCCATATAATAAATAAAATTCAAAGCATTATAAATTTAATCAAGCAAAATCCCCAAGTATAAATACTGATGTGTGCATGTCCAAGTCTCTGCAGGTTATACAAGAGGTGTTCTAAGAGACAAAAATGGAGGTTTATTACCAGCAATATTGCAGGGTTTTCATGGTGGCAATAATACTACTGCTCTTGATAGTACTGCCTTCTGGTTCTTCATCCCCGGCGACGACTCGCCGCCTTCATTTTAGTGTAATTTTTAAGCTACCGTAATTATATGAACGTATTGTAGTTAGTTTTATTGTAATTTGTTTCACTTATGCAGAGATTGAAGGGTTAATTATATGTATGTATATAAAGTGTTGTGTTTTGTTGTATTGTTTGCAGCTTGAATGGAAGGAGGTGACTCGTTTGTGTCACACAAAGTCACTTCTAACAGTGAATGGACAATATCCAGGACCAACTATTGCTGTTCATGAAGGTGATAATGTTGAAATTAAGGTCACAAACCGTATTGACCAGAATACTACCTTGCACTGGTGAGTATATACATACATATACATATACATATACATATATATATATATAATATACTTCAATAATTTGTTCTTTTAATAAAAAGTATGTCTTGATAGAAGTGGATATGTTATTTTCTTTTCATTGGGATATATGGTTGAAAACTTTCCGCCAATTTCTAGCTAGACTAATAAGGGAGTTTAGTTATCAATTTTTCATAGTTGCCTAGTTGGTGTATCTCTTTTGGACCTGAAAATTCCTAAGTTCGGTTCTCAGTAGGAGTAATATCTTTATGGTAACGTATTGGATTTTGACCCGACTTATCCTATCGTCAAGTGAACAACTTCTGTGTGCGAAGTCATGACAGCCCGAATTTCTCGGTTACCAAAAAAAAAATCAGAGTCAGTTAATTTGCAAGTTCTCTCCACAATCATATCAGTTGTATTGGTGTGTGTTGATCTGATATTTTTCCCTTCACCATGTACAGTTGTTTGACCCTAATCAATCTCTTCTTCCCCACAAAGTTTGTCTCTTATCTCAACAAATATTCTGTCTTTTATTTCCTTTGGAATAATATCTCTCACTCCAAATCACTCATTCAAACAATGATTAATTTGTTGTTGATGCACCTACCTGTTGGCCTTTTTTAGTTCATATGGGTTTTTATATTTCAAAAGAGAACAATTGTTACCAAACTCCAATATCAAGCCAAGAATAGATGATTTGTTTCACGTATTTTTTTATAAAGTGGAACTCATCCAATTATCCACCGAACAAGGTCATGTTTTATGTATTTCTCTATCAATAACAAGAAAATGAGAAACTAATTAATACAGGGTTGAAACCAATTTGTCCTTTTACTTTGCTTCTATTCTCTGTTGATTTGAAAGCATCTGTCTCTCTCAATTATTTTCTCTTGGGGGTATTCATGGTAGCATATTAAATACTAAAAAATATGAACAAGACAAAATAAGAGAATGTTAAGCCTAAACCAAACAAGATTCCCAATTTGGTTACTCATATATGTATGTATGGTTTTGTTGTGTTGTGGTAGGCATGGAATAAGGCAGCTGAGAACAGGATGGGCAGATGGTCCAGCATATGTGACACAATGCCCAATCAGAGGAGGCCAATCTTATACATACAAGTTCACTGTTATAGACCAAAGAGGCACCCTCTTGTGGCATGCTCACTATGCTTGGCAAAGAGCTTCTGTCTATGGTGCTTTCATCATCTACCCTCGCATGCCCTATCCATTCTCCCCCAGAGTCCAAGCTGATTTCCCCATCATATTTGGTAATATATATATATATATATATATATATACGATATACGTATACATATAAAAAGGCTTGACATTTTTGAACTAAGAAGCTTTAGCCGGGATGGTGAAGTTGACTGTGGCAACTCCTTGTAAGTGCGAGAAGTTGCTAGTTCAACTCCCACACCTATCAATTTCGGTGTTATTATCTACACAGGCTTTGGCCCGGTCTTTATTGTTGCTTACGAGGAGCAAGTTGGGTTGATGGGCCCGAGTTTAGAGCTGATTCAACTGTCCGATGGACATGTTGGGTGGAAAATTCTCGGTTAAAAAAAAAAGACTTTTGACATTTTTGTCTTTTAATAGGTTTTTGAGATTCTCAAATGTTGGCTTTGTCTGTAAGTACAGGTGAATGGTGGAATGAGAATCCAGATGAAGTAGAAATTGATATGATGAAAACTGGAGCTGGACCTGTTATTTCTCAAGCTTACACTATTAATGGCTTGCCAGGACCTCTCTTTCCTTGCTCTACCAAAGGTTACATAAGAATTCTACCAGACAATTTTTATGACATAATTAGCAGGAACTTGAATCTCTTGTTGGTTATATCCTGCAGATACCTTCATCTACACAGTCGAACCGGGGAAGACGTACTTGCTTAGAATCATCAACGCAGCGCTGAACGATGAACTTTTCTTCTCCGTATCAAGGCACATGTTGACAGTTGTGGAGACTGATGCAGTGTACACAAAACCATTCAAAACCAAAGCTGTTATGGTTGCACCAGGACAGACCACAACTGTTCTACTCACTGCAGACCAAGTCCCTGACTCCACAGGCATGTTTGTAATGGCAGCCAGAGCTTATCTAACTTCAGTTTTCCCCTTCAACAATTCCACCACAACCGGCTATTTAAGGTATAAAAATATAGGTACTGGAAAGTTTAACATACCAGCTACTCCAACTAGTCTTCAATTGGACAATCTTCCTGCAATGGAAGACCATAAGTTTGCCACACAATTTGCTTTCAAGCTTCGAAGCCTTGCGACTCCTCGGTACCCATGTAGAGTCCCCAAAACAATCGACAAGCGAATCGTCACAACAATAGGCCTTCAACTTCAAGACTGCCCTGCTAATAAACCCTGCAAAGGATTCAATGGTAAGAGATACCTTGCTTCCATGAACAACCAGTCATTTGTTCGTCCATTCACATCTTTACTGGAATCACATTACAAAAACCAGAGCAAGGGAGGCTTCAATTCTGATTTCCCCGAAAAGCCACCTCATGAATTCAATTATACTGGCATTGATCCAGTGAAGGAGAACATGAACACTGAATTTGGGACTAAACTTATAGTGGTTCCATATGGTACCAGCATAGAAATAGTTCTACAAGACCAGAACTTTCTTAACCCAGAGAACCACCCAATTCATGTCCATGGACACAACTTCTTCATTGTTGGAAGAGGGTTTGGAAACTTTGATGTCAAGAAGGATCCTGTAAACTACAACCTTGTTGATCCTCCAGAGAGAAACACAGTGGCTGTTCCAATGGGGGGATGGGCTGCAATAAGAATTAAAGCAGACAATCCAGGTGTCTGGTTCATACATTGTCATCTTGAAGAACATACTTCATGGGGTCTGGCTACAGGATTCATAGTGAAAGATGGTCCACACCCTTCTCAGTCATTGCTTCCTCCTCCTGATGATCTTCCATCTTGTTGAAACTTCTTCTATATATATTAGCTAGAGTTCCTTACTTTTGTTGCCCAACTACTTGAGTAGAGTTTTGAAGTTTCTCTGTAATGATTGGTTTATGTAAGATAGAATGGTGCGTATGAATCTCTTGGGAATTGGGTTTTCTGGGTTTGTAATTCCTAAGGGGAAGTTGTAGTTTATGTGTGTTTTTCTATCTAGTGATATTGGGAAAAGGAGAGTACTAGTGACAACTTTTTTATGGTCTTTGAAAAGATAATGCACTGCCAAACATGACAATCTAACCAGGAAGCTCTTCACAATAAACGAGTAATTAGCAAACACCAATGTAGCAAGAGACTAGGTAATAGAATTTATTTTATTTTTTTAACCAAGAATTCCCCATCCCAAGCCGAAAACCCATGAGGGACGACGAGGGCCGAAGCCCACAAAGGAGAATTAACTCCATAAAACCTCCATGGGACCAAAAATTAATGAAATCACGTAGAAATTGGTGGGCGTGAAATTTTGAACTTGCTTCCTCTCGCATTTCAAGTTAGCACAGTCAATTTCACCATCCCAATAATAGAACAATTCACCAACAATTCACCAACAAGAAAAATCAAGATCACTTTTTTTTTTTTTTTTTTATAACAACAGCCACTAGACGCATAGGCAATTTCATTGTATCCTAGAGAAATTAACCTAAACATGGTTGAAATCAGCAACGTAAAAAATGTAAATCACACTATGGGAATAGGCATAGGCATACCAATTAAAATAAAGTCTTACTTTATCCCTTCTAGTTCTCCTGAAGATCTGCAAAATCCGAATTGTTGAACAATCAAGGACATAGAAGACCAGCTGCTGGTAGACGGATGAGAGCAGAACGCAGAGGCTTTGAATTTCCCGGTAGATGAATTCCAAAGGGAAGCAGAATGAGCACATCTCATGATTTCTCTCTTCTCTTGGCCGTTGGAATCCGGCCACCCAGAGAATTCAAGTCTACTGATAAACGCACACCTCTCTGAATCTCTCTGCTTGAGAATGACACTTCCATCACCGATGCTGAGATGCTGAAAGAGAGAGGGTTGAGGATTGGGCCTATGGTTATAAGCCCAAGTTCCTTTATTCACTGATTGGACTGGATAGTGTTGGACAGGTTGGAGTTGAAAGCCGGGAGTGGCCCAAGCCCAAGGCCCGAACTACATGTTTTTGGGCTTTTTCCTTCAAAGTTGCGTCATGGGCCGCTTTATTCCCAATAGCCGTTATGTATTTATGTGGTAACAGTAGTGATAGTTAACCCAAATATTAGTGGCCCAAAAGAGCCCAATTATAGGTGGCATGCTGACTCATTTGTTGACTGGGCGAAATTGAAAAAATTAGAAAAGCGGGGGACGAAACAGTTTTCGATGTATTGCGTCTTCGTTACGTTTTCACGAGACAAATGTTCAGTTCATCTCTCTCAAATCAAAAACCTAACCAGAAGAAGTTTCTCTCATCAACGGACGATTTCGACGGCATTTCTGCAGCCATCCCACTCTAATCTCCGGCGTTTCCTCTCTAAACCTTTGACGAGAGGTATTTCCATTGTTTAGCTTCCATTGAAACCTGCAGTTTTGGTGATTCATTGTTAATATCTATCTGTATCGATTTCTATCTCTGTTTCATGACTGAGTTCTATGTTAGACTAAATCAAGAGGTTGCGTTCTGTACTCCATTGAATATTGTTTATACTGGTTTGATAGTTAGTACTTGTAAGTGAAAAAACTGAAAGCCATTGCATTGTATGTAGGGAAACAAAGTTCTAGTTGACGACTTGTTTCAACTGATTTCGTTTGTGGGTTATATTTCCACTTGTTTTGTTACTGGTTATTATTGAATATTCAAAGAGATTTAATATCCCTATTGTTTTAACTAATGGATCTCCTTAACCCACTTAGAATCGCAATGGAACTACGTGAATTTTCTAACAGATATGTTATTCCATTATTTATAATCAATGGAATAACTTATTTCCATTGTTTTTGGTCACTTTAATTAGCATATACCATTTGTTTTTTAACCGGAAATAATTGAACATTCAAATAGTAATTCCATGACATTGCCTTTATATTAGTTCAGTTAATTGCCTAGTATTTGCATATTCCATTCATTACGAATCTCAGTCATTGTTAAACAATATTTCAGGATCTATTTGGAGTAGAACAAAATGTCAAGTAGTAGAAAAAGAAAAGAAAGAGCCACGAAACCAATAAAGGAGAAGAAAGTGTACCCACTTCAGTACAAGTCTAATCTTGAAGGTATTGGTAAATTGATCAAAAGCTTTAAATTCACAAAAAAACAGTTGGAGATGATCAAGAAAACTCCTTTCTGGCATATGTTCAATCAATGGATTGGAAAAGAACCAACTATTAAGCTTAGAAAGACAGATGAAAGTTTATGTGCAATCATCAAAAAGTATAATACCAATGAAGGAGCTTTCATGTTGGGGAAGAAGAAAGTTCGACTTTCAGAGCAAGACATTAAGCTTATATTTGGTGTGATATCTGGTAAAGAATTGATGAATTTAGGAAGACACCCAAAGCCTACAGACCTGGATTTTGTGAGAACAAGATTTCGAGATGTTAATATACTGAGATCAAGAAATATAAAAGCTGCTTTGGATGCAGCTATTCAAGGCAATACAGTAACCGATGCGGCTGATGTAGCAAGGCTGCTAACGTTGTACATTTGTTTGACTTTATTTTTTTCTACAAGTGGTGATACGCTTCCGTGGGCTTTCATTCAATATGTCGTCAATGTAGATGAAATGAGAAAGTATAATTGGTCGAGGGCAATCGCTAGCTATTTGATGGAATCAGTTAAGAAGTTTATAAATAACCCTGTCAAGGTTACTGGTTGTGTTACTGTGATGACGGTAAGATTATATTCAATGAAATATTAACAATTTTATAACATAGTTATGTATTTTTTTGCCTAATTATAAATTCATTTGCTTGCAGTACTGGTTTTGTGAACATACTACAATCTTCAAACCAGTTGATGGAGCAAGCTTTCCCAGATTTTTAAAGTGGAACCAGAAGAATTGGCCAAGAAAGGATTTTGACAAGACATATATTGACAAACTTAAAAAATCTGAGGTAAATAACATAGATAATCCATTGATTAACTTCAATGACGTAAGATAATAAACTGTTTCTTTAATAATGAACATGTTGTTCCACTTATTTTTTCAATAAAATTTATTATTCCACCATTTATAACAAATGAAATAAGGTTAATCCATTGTTTATTTTGTACTGAACATTATATTCCATTTATTATTTTATTGATAGTTCTTATTCCATTAGTATTATACAATGGAATTTTGTATAACATTTAGTTTGTTTTTTTCCAAATTGTGCTTGCAGGTTATTGAGAAAGAATTGAATGCAACTGATGCAGAGGATAGACTGCTTTCTGTGGATTATGTGCCATCTGACACTGAAAGTGACAGTGACACACGTTCTGCTAATCGAGGATACAACGAAGACAAAGAGGGTAATGTTGAGATTACAAATGCTGATGAGGGGGAACAATCTGGTGAGAAAGTCATGGATCCAGAGTATGGTAGAAAAACAGATGACAAAACTATAGGAGAATATGCTGACGAACTTGAACACATTGATGGATGTTGTCATGAATTATCACAATATGAGGGTAGACACTACAGCACACCTGAGAATACGCAGGAACTACATGAACAATTATCTCTAGTTGTTTCAAACACACCTAGTGCCATTGCCTACAGGGATGATGCTCGACCTTACGAAGATCTTGACATAACAAAACTGGAAGTAGCAATGAACCAGATTAGAACCATTGAGCATGAGCGGAGCTTGGAACAGCGTGAGTTGGAAGTTTTAATTGTCGAGATGAAAGCTCTCAAAGAAGCAAAACTTGAAGTTGAAAGGGAAAAATCTGAGGTTTCTCTTGAACTGCAGAGTTTAAGAATTGAAATGCAAAAAAAAGAGAATTCGGTTTTTGTTCAAAACATAGGTGAACAATCAGAGCTCTCCCATGAAGTGCAAATATTGAGGTCCAACCTGCAACAAATCCAAGCAGAGGTAGATAGCCTAAGGGGTATATTGGCTGAAAAGGAAAGGGATAATGCAGCTCTTTGTCTTAAAATACAGAGCTTGAATGATGAAAAAGTGCAGCAAGAAAAAGAAAAGAAAGTAATGTTGGATGAATTGAATAAACCAAGAACTTTGAGTGAAGCTGATGATAATGTAGGGGGAGATCCACAAGCAACCAATAGTGAGAATATTGAATTGTCAAAAACTCCTAGAGGGAGAGGGAAAGGAAAAGGAAAAGGAAGAGCAAGAGGAAGAGGTATAGGAAGAGTCAAACAAGAACCAAGATCTATGATATTACGTTTGAAGCAAAAAACTAGGTTGGATAAGTTCGATTCTGATTTCGAGTACGATTTGAAGAAGAAACCAGTAGGAAAAAAAAGATCATCATCCAATATGCAACTGGTTCCTATCAACATTGACGACTTAGAAGAATCGAAAGCGACCAAGAAGTTGAAGCCACTGCCATCAAAATCAAAAGCAAATAAATTCATCACCCCGGAGGACAATGAGAAGTTGTTACAAATTTATAAAGTCGGGAATAACGAGTAAGTTGTAATCTATCCACTGTATTTCCCATTTATTCCATTTATATTTAGCAACTAATACTAATACCATTGAAAATACTAATGGAGTAATGGCCCTTTAACATAAGATCTAACACTTTCACGTTTTTTTTCAATGGAACAATGTATTCCATTGTTTATAACCAATGGAATTACATATTATTCCATTAATTGTTTTATCACTTCAGGACAATAGTTTGGTCTGGGGAAAATTCCGTGAACTATAGTGACGCATTAGCTTTGGCTAGCACGAATATGGTGTCGAACACCGTAAGTTAATAATTAATTGGAATTTTTTTTATGTGCTTATGAATAACTGATAGCTATACCCATTGTCGCCTATAATCTACAGGTCATTGATTGTTATGCTGAAATTCTAATGAGGGTCCAACAACAACAACCGGAAGACACTCAACAACTATCAATGGGCAAATCAATTGCGTTTACATGTTCTAGTCTGGTAAATTATATGATTCATTATATAATTATATAATGACTTAAATACTAATTGTTTGATGCCTATAATTGCAGGCCTACCTCAGACTTGGAAAATTCGATGTTTTCGAGAAACTAGTAACAGACAATGTTAAAGTGGTTTATCATCAATACAGATACCTCCATTTCCCTATTCATGCACAGGGAGACCATGATGAAGCAAATCACTGGACTTTGCTCGTACTAGACACATGGGATGGAGGATGGAGACACTACAACTCATTACTGCCAAGAATTAAGGATGCAAGAGATCCTTACCTAAAAGATGCAATGGAATTCGTGAGAACTCCGTCCCCTTTTTAGCATTAATTAATCAATTATTCGTAATCTATAACCATTATCTTTATTTTCAGATAAACTTCTACAACAAGGTGATGCCAATCACACTGAATTGCAAACCAGGAAGTAATATCACAGTGATTGACTCGCCACAACAACCTCCAGGATCGTAAGGCCCAAAACTGTTATCACCCTTTAATAATATTTATCACTTAGACTACAGAATGTATATTTATCGTTAATTCACTGTTTATTATTCTAAAAACAGCGTGGATTGTGGGATATTTGTCATGTACATCATGGATTGCATCTTCAACAGACTCCCAATCCCGAAGGATTTGTCAACGGACGACATTTCTAGGTTCAGGTCTGATATCTTGCATGATTTTCTCAATGACCCGGGACATTCGTTGGATGAAAATATGTACGAAGTCACGGGAATGCAAGCAGGGAATGAAGTGGATTTTCAATGATTTTGTAAATGGCATGAATTAGTACTAGTATGATTTTGTACTGACTGAAAAATGTTACAGTTGGTAATGTTGGTCTGTTATTATTTTGTACTAAATCCATTGTTTAAAAAACAATGGATTGTTATCTCAAAATACTGAAAAAATCAGTTGAATGGCATAGTTCCATTTGTTTTTGCCATGTGATCTGATTATTATTTTGTACTAAATCCATTGTTTAAAAAACAATGGATTGTTATCACAAATACTGAAAAAATAGGTTGAATGGCATAATTCCATTTGTTTTTGCCATGGGATCTAATTATTATTTTGTACTAAATCCATTGTTTAAAAAACAATGGATTGTTGTCTCAAATACTGAAAAAATCAGTTGAATAAGTTAATACTCGTTAAATCATAAAAATTACATAACAGAATCTTAACTTCACAATAGTCTTAAACAACATAATTCATACAAATAAAAGTGAAATGGATAAGTTGATAAATGTTCTACATTTTTAAAATGAACTCCTTCTTCTTTCAAAAATCATGACCTGAATTGACTTGATTCCTGCAATAAAAAATGAAATAAATCAGCATTCATAATGACTTATGGCATAACAAATGCAATGATGCAGTTTGCACATGTGAGAAATACATATTTGTACCATTATCTCTTCAATCCCTAATATTTGAGTTGTCGTTGATGTACTCGCCTCATGTTGTGCTGTACTCGCCTCAGGTTGTGCTCGTCCGACCCGTTTTCTCTTGAAAATCTTTTCCTTCCTCACACTACGAGGACGTCCCTTTGTTCTTTGGATTATCGGATCGTTTGGGGTTCTACCCGGTAACAAACAATTACCTGTTGTGGGTGCCATTGTCTTTGCTTCATCTTGAATCCATTTTTTTACTGACTTGTACTTGATTTCACTTAAAGAAGCCATGTCTGCGACAATGGTGAACAAGTTACATAACTCATCATATCGAAGCTGCTCAGTTGTCACAATCCATCCCTCGTAATTGATTTTGACTCGAGAATGACATCTCCTCACATCTTTCCTCCACCGAGTAAATATGTAATTATCTGGAACCAAATATTGACCACTACGAATGAACACAATTATTACATGCCTGCATAATATTCCTCTAAATTCATACCTGTAGCATGTACACTTCACTGACAATGTTCCTTCAACAAATAAAACCTTAAAAACCACTTTTTTCCTGCAGTTCTCACCAAATGCAATATCTTCTTCCACATTAAAGACCTTCGAATCACCAATATTCTCAACATCCAAGATCCCACAGTACATCATCCCACATAACTCACTTTGAAACTCCTTGAATTTCGATTCAGTGTATAATTTCTGAATCTGTTTTTCCATTTCAAATGAAGTTACCAATTGTAGCTGCTTGTGCAATGAATTAAAATCAGCAAGACTTTCCTTCTCAACCTTGTCCCTCAATGCGTTGTTGTATTGCTCCACAAACTGCTTAAGAGTTGTCTTAGAGTGGACATAACCATCAAAAAATGCATTAATACTCTCACTCCTCTGAGTTGTTGACATACCTGTTGAAAAAATATTTGTTATAACAAGATAAACAACCTAATCCATTGAATTGTATCAATGGTATTGGATATTTCATTGTTAATACTAATGGAACTAACAAACCAATGCGTATAAAAACTGTGGCAAAAGATAATCCATTTAAAAAACTAATGGATATATTTGTTCCATTAATAAAAATAAATGGAGGTAGTATAACAATAAGGTAAAACTTTAGTGTCCAGTAATACCTGCCCAAAAGAATTTCTTCACATATATTGGGACCCACATTTCCCTGTCCTCATACAAAGATGACAACCAAACATTGTCTTCCAACCGAAACTTTTCAACCATCAATTTCCAACCACATTCAAACTGTTCAACACTCTGAGAATCAAATATAGCATTCCCCATAGCATAAGTTATGCGAACGTATTCCTTAAAAGACCCAAGCTTCTCAGGCACCTTCTTCAAGATATGCCACAAACACCACCTATGCCTGGTACGAGGAAAAACAATTTCAATTGCACTCTTCATGGCCCTGTCTTGGTCCGTTATGATCCCTTGTGGAGCTACGTCATACATGCATGTAAGCCAAGTTCTAAACAACCATATAAATGTGTTTGTGTCTTCATTAGAAACTAAACCACACCCAAGAAGAATAGATTGACCATGATGATTAACACCTACAAATGGGGCAAATGGCATGTCATACCGATTTGTCAAATATGTAGTATCAAATGTAACAATATCACCAAATTCACGACAAGCAGCTCTACTACGTGGATCAGCCCAAAAAACACTTTTTAACCTTCCTTCCTCGTCCCAATCTATCAACGAAAAAAAACCTTCATTCTTAGATTGCATCTTAGCAAAATAACCCTGTATTGCATTAGCATCGCCTTCACCCATTCGTATACGCCTCACTTTAGCAATAAGATTACGAGTATCCCTTTGCAAAAAGGGTAAATTGTCATGCCCTCCTGCTGCAATAACTTGTGCACTGTGGCTCTTGTTAGGCCTAATCCCAGCAATATCATTTATAACCAACTGTCTCTGCACATGTGGATTAATCTCCCTATTGCATAAAAAATACCTTGCTTTGTTTGGACTCAATGCATGATTATGTTGGTCCTCAAACGAAGTTATCTCCCATTTCCCTTCTGCTGCTGATATTCGAGCTCTTAACCTAGCTTTGCAACCATTCTTTTGAGTCGGACGATGACTTATAACATTCTTGGACCGACTAATTAACTTACCTAATATTTGACATGTAAATATCAGATAATGCAACGAATATAATCACTTTTAAACAATGAAATATGATATTCCATTTATATAAATCAATGGAAGATATACACGTTTGAACAAGCACTCACCTGATCTCCCACAGGTAAATGTAACATACTTGCACATTCCATCTTTGTCCTTATTTGATGTTCTTCGTTTCACAGGAAATCCATTAAGTTCACCATATTTCTTGTATAAATCAAACATTTCTGTCTCACTTTCAAATTTCATTCCAGACGCAGGAACAATATCTTTAAAATCAACTCCCATAGTATCCAAATGATTGCCAACCACCTCAGGGCTTTGGTAGTTGATGACATTAGTAACTTCAATATCACCCAACGCATAACATTCATTATCCACCATTTCATTACTGAGAAATCAAATGAAAATATCCATTAATTATGTATTCCACTTATATTTTCAATGAAATATCATATAAGTGCCAAATAATACAGTTGATATTCAGTTATCCACTAGTTTTAACAATGGAATAACGATTGAGGTGCATAATTCCATTTGTTTTCGCCATGTGATCTAAGGAAAAATTAATGGAATAACGATTGAATGGCATAATTCCCTTTGTTTTTGTTCCATAATACAAGTGTTTTTCAGTTATCTATTAGTTTTTACTATTGAATAACGTTGACAATCATGAACTATCCATTATACCATTGATACCCTTCTATACTCATGAACTAATCGTCTCTGTACTCATGATATAACTCCATTATCCAGATACGAAACCCATAACAACTCAACAACAGAAAAAGCAATCGCATAAACCATAAAAGTAGAGAAAGTGTATTTACCCATTTGAAGCCATCAAAAAAACTCTTAAGTTTAACTTCGCTTCGAACACTAGCAGAAGAAATTTGCTTCGAACTTCGCTTCGCTTTCAAAAGTTGAACTTCGCTTTGAAGACTAGCAGAAGAAAGTTGCTTCGAAACCCAGCTTCTTATTTCAAAACCTTTCTTGACGTGACTCGTATACGGTTCTCGACTCTCTACCCCTAAAGCTACTAATAGACAAATTTTGAAATTTACCAAACATCCAACCTGTCAAATGACATGGCATTGCCACATCAGCGCCACATGTAGTTGGGCTACTTTGGGTCACCAGATTTTGGGCCCTATATCATTTTCGATGTGGTAATTCGTCTTTCCGGACATAGGGGCTACACTCTACTGCTGTGGACCAAGTCCTTCCCATCAAAACCGTTTACTCCCCTGTGGGCCCAGTTAAGATTGGTTTTTAATGTGATGTAGGGTGCATGATTATCTCACGGTTGCATAAAGAGGTACGAATTTGGACACTATAGCCTTTTTCACTGTTACAAAATTCACACGTGTAAAGTGTTAAAACAAAAAAGATGGTTTGGTTTCTTCACGAGGCAGACATGCCACTTGGCAGTCTGTGCTTGAACTTCACTTTATGATGCCCTATGCATGCGCTATATGTTACACTAATCCCATCGGGCAATTTACCTTTTTCTCCTCTATATAATAAACCCTCATTTTCTCATCATCAAAGATGTCTCTCTCTCTCTAGTCTCTACTCTCTCTACTCTCTCTTTCTCTCTCTAGCAAATTAATTAAGCTATAACTCCTACTCCTCCTCTGGTGTTAATGGCTACTTCTGTTGATCCTCTTGTTGTTGGGCGAGTGATTGGAGATGTTGTTGATCTGTTTGTGCCAACTATTAGTATGAGTGCTTATTATGGATGCAAACACGTCACTAATGGTTGTGACATCAAACCTTCCTTGACCACCAACACTCCTAAAGTCAATATCGGTGGCAACTCTGACCAGCTTTACACTTTGGTCATCTTCTCTCCTTTCCTCTCTCTCTCCTTTGTCCCTGTGTGTATACATGCATGTGTTTTCACCTTGCATGCATGAGTGTGTTTATACATGTCTAGGGTTTGATCAGTGATCGAGAATTCCCCAACATAACATGTCCATCGAATAATTGGGCCAAACAGCTTGTTTATTTAACGAATGAATGATCTCATGCACGCAGGTGATGGTGGATCCAGATGCTCCGAGTCCTAGTGAACCAAGCTTGAGAGAGTGGCTTCACTGGTGAGTATTGACTAGTGCATGCATGATCGAAAATAGTTGTGTTTTATTTCTTGAGGTGGGTTTTTAGTGAATTTGATTTGTATTTGCAGGATTGTTGTCGACATCCCTGGTGGAACCAATGTTTCTCGAGGTGAAAAATTCATGAAACCCTTCAAATTTTTAATTATTCTCTATCGGGTGGCATATGCATGAAAACAAAGCTAGTTGCCTGGCATGATATATTTTTTTTCATTTTGTTCTTGTCGAAAATTCAAGCCAAATACATCAAATTTATTGTCAATTCGAGCCCACGATGTTCTTCGTAAGCTGCCATCATTATTTCTTAAACCCAGAAAACTAGTCACGGTACAGTGTTCTTCGTAAGCTATCATAATTATTTTTTAAATCCAGAAAACGAGTCACAATACGATCTTCTTTATAAGATGTCATCATTACGATTTTCTTCATAGGATGTTATCATTTTTTCTTATAGGATGTCATCAGTACGATTTTCTTCATAGGATGTTATCATTTTTTTTTCAGTAAAAAAACCGTGTCGCATAATTTAGAGGTATTAAAACTTTATACACCACTAAGTCGGGTTATGTTAGGATATACTCATTCAAAAAGTATTGTAAATCATTACAACGCTGAGACTCTGTACTTGATAGGACAACAATCTGTCTGGTTTTGTGCTAGGGCAACAATCTGTCTCACCCAATTCTATTGTCTTCTGTACAGTTACAGCAGATACCCTTAGCCACACCAGCTCTATCTGTGTTTTCTAATTAGGACATGCATTGTGAAAAATAAGGAAAAATCTTAAACTTTGCCTGACGCCTCAATTTGCCCGGCCGCACACCGGTAACACGACACCTGTCCATAAGCCGCAAATTTTCCAAATGGACAAATATGACTTTGCATCTCAAAACAAAACACGTGTCACCAAATATGCTCTTCTTTCCACGTGTCTTTCTCTCTGTTCGTACTGTTCACAAATACAGACTACTTGATAAATCTGTCTTCTGTGATATTTATTCATTGTAACGCATAGTTCTAAAGCGATGCATGCACCACGTGTCAGCCTAAGTGACAAAGTCGATGCTGACACGTCAATGCCAAGTGTCAGGCTCTCTTATTCAGCTTGGTGTGTATGTTTAGGAACACGTGGCACGTGGATTAGCCTCCAAGTGGCGTCCCTGTAAGATATTTTAGTTTGCTTTGTTTGGATGCAGGGAAAGAGATCGTGAACTACATGCCCCCGCGTCCTCCGGTGGGGATTCACCGCTACATACTGGTTCTGTTTCTACAGAAGTCACCGTTGGGCCTGGTGGAGTATCCCCAGGCCCGGGCCAACTTCATTACCCGAATGTTCGCGGCCCAATTGGACTTAGGCCTGCCCGTTGCTACTGTCTACTTCAATGCCCAGAAGGAGCCCGCCAATCGTCGCCGTTGAATAAAGATTGTCAATCAATGCATGGATGGTTGGGATGGGATGGTGGTGTTATTTTGGACTCCTAATTAGTTTTTATTGATAAGAGTTTTGTGTATGGAGGAAGTGTGTATGCATGTAAGTTTTTCTCTCTTTGGTGAAATAAAATTAGTTTGCTTGTTATTGCTTCCATTTATTTTGTTTGTTATGGGATTTATTATTTAAAACATAATAATTTTTTATTACCATCTCAATTACATGAGATACGCTAATTAATTAGCTAGCCATAAATTATTATGTTATACATGATCGTGCTTAGAGATCATGTTTAACTATTATAACGGTTCTCTTTGATAGTTCATAATTGCTTAACTCTCTCTATGAACGGACTTTTTACTTTTTTGTCACATTTCGAGAAAAACTTACTTTTGTCAAGACTTTTGTTTTAAACGTTCTACAGAGCCTAAACTAAAAAGGTTAGACATTTAAGAAATGTAAATAGAGTTCAATAGTCTTATTTGATGGTTTTTAATTGCTCAACTCTCTTCATATACGACCTTTTTATTTTTTTGTCATATTTCGAACAAAACTTACTTTTGACATCATTTTTGTATGAAACGTTCTATAGAGCCCAAACTCAAAAGTTAGCCATTTAAGAAAGTAAATCAAAAGTTATGAATACTGAGACTTAGAATTATCTTACGCGGATGCCCCCTTTTATATGGTATTGGGTAGTCTAATTTAGGTAAGAAAGTGTCTCTTCCTCGCTGGTTCATAGGAGAGTTTTCTAGACGTGAACCTCTTTTCTTCATTTCTTGATAGGAGTCGAATTCTCTAGTATTTCCAGTTCCTTTAGGTGTTTAATTACCTGAGGGTTTCAAATATGATTCTCCTCGTGTGTCATTTGTGCTAGTCGACAGTTTGGTGGGAGCTTGTTCTACACCTCAACAATATCTCTGTTTGGCATCTTGGTGTCACATGTCGTCACATTAATGGAAAAGGAGTTTATTTTTGGTATATCAACTTCAAATGCGACTGACCTTATAATTACGTGTTATGTGTGGGACGGAATGACTGAATGTTTCCAAAGAAGATATGTACATAGCTAGCAATTTGACTTGTAGGTGTGTGTTTTGTGAGCGTTCATATTTATATATGTATATATGTATGTGTCATATTGAATGTGTGAATGATAAATATGTATGATATCATTTTCGGTTAGCAAGAGAAAAAAAAGAGAGTATCTTTGAATATTTGGTTCTAAGTTCTAAACATGGTGAACTACTCATTCATCAAAAAGAGAGGTTGGTTCAGCCCAATCAATATCTGGCCCATGGTATATCTCTCTTTTATATAAAAGTTGGGCCTCATACCCGGTAAGCCTAAGTAGTGGCCCACATTCTTACTCCTTTATATAGTTCTCCCGACACCTCTATATATCCCTAACAATTTCATACATAATCAGTCATAACAGTATTACGTTATCTAGTTATATTAAATTTCGTTATTACGTTATTATGTTGTTTAATTACATTACCTTTCGTTATTACATTGTCTAATTAAATTGAATTTAGAGATTACATTGACTTACTTATTACGTTGTCTACTTTCGTTATTACATTATTTAATTCATTGATTTTCGTATTACGTTGTCTTATTATATATTATGATTGAATTTATTAGGAATATGTAATACTTCCGTAGTTCTCCCAGTCCCACACGCGCGCATTATCACACTCTCGGACTCCAAAAATAATATAAAATAAAAACCCATTCAAACATCTACGGTCCTTCCTTTCTTCATTTCCAGCTCAAGAAAACCAGAAAATGCCGGAACTCGCAGAGGCCTACGCCTGCGTACCGTCCACGGAACGTGGTAGAGGGATCTTGATCTCCGGGAGTCCCAAATCCAACACCATACTATACACAAACAATCGCTCCGTAATCCTCCTCAATCTCGACAACCCGCTCGACGTCACCGTCTACGGCGAGCACGCTTATCCCGCTACTGTAGCGAGATTCTCCCCCAATGGAGAATGGATCGCCTCAGCTGATGTCTCCGGGGCCGTCAGGATCTGGGGGTCCTACAATGATCATGTATTGAAGAAGGAATTCAGGGTCCTCTCTGGCCGGATCGACGATCTTCAGTGGTCTCCCGATGGAATGAGGATCGTCGCTTCTGGAGAAGGGAAGGGCAAATCCTTCGTTCGCGCTTTCATGTGAGTTTTGTGGTTTTTTCTTGTTTTCTTTTCACTCCGATTTGGTGCTTGGTTTGTGATAAATGAGGGTAGCGGAAGCTTGATTGAAGATCTGAGAAATTGATATTTTAAAAAAATTAATGAATATACTGTCGTGCAGTTTAGTTAGTCATAGAATTCAAGTAACTTTCTTAAGTAGGAGGATCTTGCTGCCACCAAGTCAGACTTTTGGAGTTTTCTTCTTGTTTCATTATCATTGTTATGTTTTATACTTGAATAGAAATTATTTTGCACATTGTAAATTTTCTGTTAAGAAATATTTTATCCAGGTCAACTCAATTGTGCCTGTGCAAGGATCTTTGTCTTGTCATTGCCTGTTTCAACATGAATGAATTCATGAAGTTCGAAATGCTCTTGTTATGATTTCGTGCTTTTGGCCCGTATGATTATGCAATACTTGCTTACTTCATTGTGGTTGATGAACATTATCTTTAAATAGGTGGGACTCGGGCACTAATGTTGGAGAGTTTGATGGCCATTCTAGACGAGTGTTGAGTTGTGCATTCAAGCCAACAAGGCCTTTTCGCATAGTGACATGTGGAGAGGATTTTTTGGTGAACTTTTACGAAGGACCTCCCTTTAAATTCAAGCTGTCTCTCAGGTATGGCATAAGAAAATTGCTGGCATGACAGCTTATTGTAAATTTTTTGTTTTCTTTTTTGCTGTTTTTGTAATGGATACATGTGATCATGTATTCATGTATAATGATTAATCGGGCAGAGAGTATGGGTGTAACTTGGTTTGACATCTGCAAGTGCAAACAGTTTGACCGCAGTTTCATGTTAAACTTCTTTAACTTCAGTTGAAATCTTCACTGGGCTTCCAATGGAGTGCACTTTAGAAGCCTCCAATCTCTAACATTGATCTATGAGTGACTAAAGCAAATATTTCAATTTTTAATTCATCATCAATGTAACTCTGATCGTACTACTGCATTCACTGAGGCATTTTGGGTTACTGATTTGCAGGGATCATTCAAATTTTGTCAATTGTGTAAGGTTTTCTCCAGATGGCACTAAATTCATTAGTGTAAGCTCCGATAAGAAGGGCTTAGTATATGATGGAAAGAGTGGAGAGAAGATTGGAGAGCTCTCTTCTGAAGATGCTCACAAAGGCAGCATTTACGCTGTTAGCTGGAGTGGTGACAGCAAGCAGGTAAATATAGGGTTCGATTTTGTGTCACTTGAAAATCTATTGACTGTCATGAAGCTCTGATCCCAAATTTTTGCACATCTGAGTCTATATTAATCACAAGTGACAACTGATTTGATCTTTTGAAGAATTTGTGGTTTCTGGACAAGAACATGTTCAATGGGGTAAAATCGTCTTAAAAAACATTTATTTCATACTTACTGGCGAACACGTGGCTCAGTGGTAGAGTTGTAGGGGTGCATCGTAGGTCACAAATTCAATTCTGAAAACATCATCTCCACATATTATATGGGGGTAACGTCTGCGTACATCATGTTTGTTTCCGGTCCCGCCCTCTTTGGGAGTCTTGTGTATGGGAGTAGTTTATATGAAGTGAGAAAACAAGTTTTTTGGGGGGCCTATTGACCCATAGTGTGTGAGGGAAAATATATAGAGTGCAGATTTTAGTAGGTTGGTTGTGGTGGGCTTCTAGCTTTGACGAGAGGATCATTTTCATGGAAGTTGATTACAAAGTGGACATTTGTCTGGCAAGATACAGGTTCTTTGCATGATTATATACTCACTTTATGAGCCATGAGTTGTGCACCATACATGTTTATACATTTGTACCATCCATGATTATGACTTTGGACCCCACTTTTCCTGGTCACGTTAATCGTTGTCCCCCCCCCCCCGGGGCAGAGATTAAATGAAGCATTCAATGTCGTAGATTCTGGAACTCTTTTCTCTATCCTTCTCTTTTGTAGTCTATGCCTTAGTTGCTTGGATGCGATTTGCTTGAGATTAAACAGCAGATTGTTGGCGATTAGATTGTATCTCATCTTATTTAAGGTGTGACCAGTATTGTGATGCATATAGTTTATGCAGAACCTAATTGTATTTTGGAGTTTGGAGTTGACTTTGTCAGTTTAACTAGTCTCGTACTTTCTTTATACTCTTTTATCCCTTATCAGATATATGTATGGTTCCCAATTTCTGATTTCTTGATGTAAAACAATTCTTAGGTGCTCACTGTCTCTGCTGACAAGACAGCAAAAGTGTGGGAGATTTCAGGTGATGGTAATGGTACAGTGAAGAAAACTCTGAGTTGTCCTGGCTCAGGTGGAGTAGATGACATGCTAGTTGGTTGCCTTTGGCATAACGATCATATAGTGACTGTTTCTCTTGGTGGAACAATTAGCATATTCTCAGTAACTGATCTTGATAAAACTCCGTTGCAAATTTCTGGGCACATGAAAAATGTTACTTCCTTAGTTGTGCTGAAAAATGACCCAAAAACGATACTTTCCAGCAGCTATGATGGCTTAATAATTAAATGGATCCAGGGCATAGGATATAGTGGTAAAGTACAGAGGAAAGAAACTTCTCAAATTAAATGCTTTGCTGCTGTTGAAGAAGAGATTGTTACATCTGGATTTGACAATAAGGTAATTGATATGATTACATCTTTCCACTCTTATGTGACGTGAATGTTTTGACTTCACATTATTATTCATTTATGATTCGAAGTCTTGTATTGTTGAAAGGATCCATAATATGCAAATGAATGAGAGGCTAACCGTATTAGATATTGTTGGAATCAAGGTTGCAAATAGATTGCTTTTTCTGCCAAATCTTTCTCAAAATTGAATTCCCATTATATGTGTATTAGTTACCTATATGCTCCTGGCCTTTTTATTCAACATTTATGCAATTGTTTTTAATCAAATGATTTTGGTCCTAATGGCTCTTTTGAATTTAGTTGCTTTGTGTGCCTACAATAGAATGGAATATGGTTGCTTTATTAGGGAAAGTAATCTGCATGTTTCCTAAACAATGTTTTCCTTCTGCTGTTCCTAAACGAAACCCAGATATGGAGAGTTCCGTTACATGGAACTGAATGTCAAGGTGCAGATTCCATTGACGTTGGTAGTCAGCCAAAGGACTTAAGCCTTGCCCTTCTCTCTCCTGAACTTGCTTTGGTCACAACTGATTCGGGAGTTACTTTGCTCCATGGTAATAAAGTAATATCAAGTACAGATCTTGGTTTTACTGCGACAGCGTGTGCAATCGCACCTGATGGAAATGAAGCCATCATAGGTGGGCAGGATGGTAAAATACACATTTATAGTATTACAGGTGACACACTTACGGAAGACGCGGTGCTTGAGAAACATCGGGGTGCCGTCTCTGTCATACGCTATTCTCCAGATGTTTCAATGTTTGCATCTGGTGATACTAATCGAGAAGCTGTCGTATGGGATCGTGTCTCAAAGGAGGTAATTTGGCCTCTTATCTCAATTTTTTGTAGGTTTAATTTCTCATGCATCCAAATGTGCTAATGCTATTCTTTTCAAGTCTACTCCTTGCAACCTTTTCAAATCAAATTTGTAGAGCACACTTACATGGTCTAAATTGTGGTACTTTGAAACCAAAAAATTAGACCTTTCACTTACTATGATGACTGTCTTAAATTTAGGAGTCTTTTTTAGGCAATGCTGGTAGATTTAATGATGGCTTACCATTAAAAATATTTTATATGACCACTGAACATGTCAGTTACCTTCTTCTAATTCATTTTGATGTGGGTTTAGTGAACTAATTTGGATGCGGTGTTCAACACATGAAATGGAACCAGTGTGCTAATATTAGAAGGAAATTGTAAACATTCTTTATATCAGCTTCTTGATAACCGGTCTGTTTCAGGTGAAGCTTAAAAACATGTTGTACCACACTGCCCGCATAAACTGCCTCGCATGGTCTCCTGATAGCACCATGGTTTCTACTGGATCACTTGACACCTGTGTAATCATATATGAAATCGACAAACCAGCGTCTAGCCGGATGACAATAAAGGGTGCTCACTTGGGTGGGGTTTATGGATTAGCATTCACGGATAACAACAGCGTGGTTAGCTCAGGCGAGGATGCTTGTGTTCGTGTTTGGAGGGTAAACGCACAGTGACATGAATGATTGGGGCAAACAGATCAATATACAAAGTTTGGTGAATGTTCTGGAGCTTTTCTTGGATTTGATAATTGATTGTTGTGAATTTGGCTTGCGTTGGATGGGAGATACACAAGTTGGCTGGTATTTTGATCATTGATTATCTGGTCATCTGTTAAAGTCAAATGAGCATTTTGTTTAAGAACTGTAATTTATCTATGTTTTTGCAGTTCGGAATTGGTTTTTCTTCCTGCTCATGATGAGAGTAGGTCATTTTGTAGCGTGAACTTCATTACACACGACAGTTTATCGGTCTTGTGGAACTCTCATCTTTTCTTTTATTGTCGCATAATGTTTCAGTACTTGGCAGAGCTTGGACGACAGAAGTCGCTGCACGGTATATTTCGAAAAGAAATTAATCTGATCACAGTGCTAGAAGAGATTGAATCTCCACCAAGGCCTTTTGCTTTATGGTTTTTTTGGGAGAGTTTTCCTGTGAGCTTATTTTTTTGTAATTTGTATTTTGCTCTTGTTTGTTATGTATCCAGTTTTGTTGTTTTCTTTGTGAACGTTGCTTCTGGTTAATGCTGCTTTTTTTGGTCGACTCTTTGTTAGCATTGTTTTATGAACTTTTGAGGGCTCAACAGGCGAAAATTCATGTCATTTGAGCTGGCCCCATGTCAAATTGTTTTGAAGAGTTGAGCCCTTTTATTCGCCACACAGGTGCAGCCCATTAATGGTAAGGGCCCAGCCCATCAACTGTCTTACCTGCTATGGATAACAGTCTATTTCTATGGATAACAGTCTATTTCTTGTTTGAGGGTTTTTTTTTTTAAACCGAGAATGATATCATATAATATTATCTTCTGAATATTTGATATGAGTGTCGTCAAGTCTGAAGCACATAAGTTTTTTTTACTTGACGACAAGACAAGGCGAGCCAAAGCTCCAAATGTATTAGTGTATTACTCAATGTACAAATCTGAATGAGACTCGAATTCAGAATTTAACATTCCAAGTTCACTGCCAGTCAATCCTTGACTCTCTTTTTTCCATTTTCTTTTTGGCATAAAAAAATGACATTTTATTTTCTTCTTCCATTAGCAAATCATTTCGGATCTTTTTATGCGAGAGGGACCAAGTAGAGAGGGACAATGGTCCATGATTCCCTATCTACACTTTGCCTTGAAATTCGTGTACAAGAAAGAAAGAAAATAAGCAAGGCCCACTTTGTGTTTCTTCTGAACCGTGTCTACTCAAAAATTTCAAACACATTACGTCCTCTTTGAAAAAAGCATAATATTATGGCCATATGTGTGTCTATTATTAACAAGTGGGCCCTTTACCCTAACACTAAAAAACAAAATTAGAGTTGTCCAAATTGGACCATTCAAACAAACCAATAATGCACGTCTCACTGGTCACTAGTACCTCAAATCTTATTTTCCTCTAATATTTAAAAAAAAAAAAAAAAAAAAACTCGAGTATTGGCCCTAATTTTTAAGAGCAATGTTAATGTCACCGACTTTAAATTTATACTCATTTTATCTACAATTCGTGTAGCATGTAAGATGGTCATTCAATTTATGATTTTAATTTTATCCTAAATTCATATGATCCTCAATCCATATGATATATTTATTGATTATAAACACACATATAAGATTTCCTTAATATCTAAGGCTTCATATGGATTTAAGGGTAATAAATTGAGGATTATTTTTCATTTTTTAATAGTTCCTTGTCCAAAATAAATTGAAAAAATAAAATAAATACTGTCTTTTCTTTTAAAAAAGGTTAAATGTCATAAATTTATATATTTAATCCAAATCGTTGTCCTTTATATATCAACCAAAATCGTGGCTTGAATCTCAACAGTCTTCAGTCTTCTTTCACTTCTCTCTCTGAGAAAAAAAATGAGAAGGCCACTTCCATCACTCTCGCTCTTGCTTCTGCTGCTTAGCTTCAATGTAATTGCTATCCGGCGGTGCTTGGCGGGTGCATTGGATTCCAATGAGGCGTCGCAACAGGAGACAGTGAAGTTCGACACTGGCGGCCTGAGCAGAGCGAGCTTCCCGAAGGACTTCGTGTTCGGAACTGCCACGTCTGCTTACCAGGTCGAAGGCATGGCCCACAAGGACGGTCGTGGGCCCAGCATTTGGGACGTCTTCGTTAAAATTCCAGGTAAATCAGTAAAAACTCACATTTCTTTCAAATACTGTCGAGGTAACTAATTATATTATTGTAGTTTTTTAGGTAATATATTATAGAGTTTTTAGCTAATTTATTTTGGATATGATAAAATAATTATTTGTTGGGGTGCAGGGATTGTGGCCAATAATGCCACTGCAGATGTGACAGTGGACCAATATCACCGCTATAAAGTAAGTCTAAAGTAGTTTTATTTTTAATTATTATTTTATGATTAACAGTTTCATTATCAATTTATGCTTTTAATGTAATTATAGTTTTTAACCTCTTTAGACTGATAATTTAGTAGTAAATCTTTATGAGACCAAATTGTATGGAGTCGGAAAGTCTTGAATTTGATTCTCATTAGGATTAATATTCTCGTGGTTACGCACTGGGTTTTGGCTCCACTCGTGAGCCTGACGACCCAATTTTAGTGTCGAATGTATAAGATTATATAATATTGTTATATGAGTTAAAAAAATGTAATATAGTTTTCTTTTTTGCCTTTTTCCTTCTGTTGATGTAGGGGGATGTAAACATCATGGAAAAATTGAACTTTGACGCATACAGATTCTCCATTTCATGGTCCAGAATTTTCCCAAGTAATTCTTCAACACAAATCTTTATATGAATTAAATTTGAAAACTATATATAAATTTTCTCTCACAAATTATTTTTTTTGGCCAATATAGATGGAACTGGTAAAGTGAATTGGAAGGGAGTTGCATACTACAATAGATTGATCGATTACATGGTCAAGAAAGGTAATTTTTCAAATAAACTGTTCGAAATTCAAGCCCAAACACATCAACAAATATTGTCCGCTCTACGTGCCTGAACAGATATGTTCATATAGGCCGTCTCCGTAGTACTTAGATCCAGAAAATGCGTTTGTTGTGTGAGAAGTGTTTGGCTTTTACTTATATATCACTCGGTTGGTTAAGTTATGTCAATCCGACGTGGGATGATAAGTTGCGGCATAAACATCTTTATAAACAATGCACATTAGATATGGCATTTCAAGTTGTAACCCTCACTTGAAACACTTTTCAGGCATAACTCCATATGCTAATCTGTATCACTATGATCTGCCTCTTGCGCTTGAGAAGAGATACAATGGCTTGTTGAGTGACAAAGTAGTGTAAGTAGTTTATGCACAACTCTTTGGATTTCGTAACGGGGGCTCGACTCTCGGGGGATTCATTCCATCAGATTGAGGTTTGATAAATTTCGAAACGTTTACAGGAAGGACTTTGCGGATTATGCAGACTTTTGTTTCAAGACATTTGGGGACAGAGTGAAGAACTGGATGACATTCAATGAACCAAGAGTTATTGCTGCTCTTGGGTACGACAATGGCTTCTTTGCTCCGGGGAGGTGCTCCAAAGCTTATGGAAACTGCACCGCGGGTGATTCTGCAACCGAGCCTTACATTGCTGCTCATCATTTGATCTTATCTCATGCAGCAGCGGTTCAGAGATACCGGGAAAAGTATCAAGTGAGTTTGGCAGTAATTACCTTCATAGGAGTAGTTTCATGTATTATAACTTGATATAGCTTGATTATATTGTTTAAATGGATTTTTATTCTCAGGAAAAACAGAAGGGAAGGATTGGAATTTTATTGGATTTTGTTTGGTATGAACCTCTTACCAGATCAAAGGCTGACAACAATGCAGCTCAAAGGGCAAGAGACTTCCATGTCGGATGGTAACCATATTTCATAACTTATAAGCAATGAATTTAAATCTAAGTTGAAACCTTAAATTTATAGAGAGGGTTGTTTGTCCGGACCAGGTTTATTCATCCTATTGTATATGGCGAATATCCGAGAACAATGCAAGAGATTGTGGGAGCTAGGCTACCCAAGTTCACAAAAGAAGAGGTTAAGATGGTGAAAGGCTCCATGGATTTTGTGGGTATTAATCAGTACACCACTTACTACATGTATGATCCGCACCAAGCAAAGCCGAAGCAGTTGGGATATCAGCAGGACTGGAATGCTGGATTTGCTTGTAAGACTATTGTCTCAATCCTTGTCTATCAGAAATATGCATCTATGTCATGTTCTTGCGCTGAAAATTTTAGTCTTGGTTCTCATGATCTGCTTCTGCTGGCTTTAAACTTTGCAGATGCAAAGAAAGGACTTGCGATCGGTCCGAGAGTAATTTATTATTCCAACATATACCTTCTTCTCATTTCATTGAATCCATGATCTATTCCTTTGGTTTCGCCTTCTCATAAGTTTAACGTTTACAGGCATATTCTTATTGGCTCTATAATGTACCATGGGGTATGTACAAGGCTCTGATGTATATCAAAGAACACTACGGGAATCCTACTGTGATCTTGTCAGAAAATGGTATCAGTCCCTATAGAAGCCTGTGGTTTTCTCGTATTCGTATAAATCAGAAGTTAGTTCTTGAGGTTTTAAATGGTTTGGCTTTCATATATCGTTTTTGCAGGCATGGATGATCCAGGAAATGTAACATTCTCAAAGGGATTGCATGATACCACAAGGATCAACTTCTACAAGGGTTATCTGGCTCAACTTAAGAAGGCAGCGGATGATGGAGCAAATGTCATTGGCTACTTCGCGTGGTCATTGCTCGACAACTTTGAATGGAGATTAGGGTATACTTCAAGGTTTGGTATTGTATACGTTGATTTCAAAACTCTGAAGAGATACCCTAAGATGTCTGCGCACTGGTTCAAGCAGTTACTCGAGCGAAGCAAGAAGTAAAGAAGCACAGCTCTGCATTTTCGTTTCAAACATTAGCATGATGTTTATGCAGCAAATCATGCTTATGACCAAATAAATGTTCCAGTGTAATGCTATGTCTTTCTCTTCTTTCTATAAGCTTTTTCAGTACAATAATCAAAGAATTCTAATGTTTCTGCAATTTCCACCTCTTTCAATGAAAAATCCTTCTTTCTTTGATTCATAAACTTATGACAATTCTATAATCAATTCAATCTGAAGAATAGTTCAGGGAGAAAGCCAAATGTTCAATCCAATCAAGAATAATATTAAACTCAAAAGTCATATAAGACATTACAAAGGAGAAAAGAAATTCAAGATACTGTTTTTCTTCTTCTCTGAACCATTGGGATTACTTCTCTTTGATTTCTGGTTTTTCGCCGGTTTGTCATCTGACATCCTTTTAGGCTTAGAATTTACACTTTCTTGTGACTCAGTGGTACCACACAAGACGTCAGTATTTTCTACCTTCACCCTTTCTAAATTTTCTTCCTCGGTAACCACTGATAGTTGTAGGCCGTTGCTATCTGAATGATCTAAGTGAATCTCCTTGTGTTTCCTTTTCCTTTTCGAATGATTGAAGTGAATCTTTGATAATATCTCATCATGTGCAATACACAAAATCTCCTGATCCTCGTTTCCGGTCAAGAGTGAGATTTCTTCAGCAGAACTGAGTTCCTCTTCCAACTTGCATACATCGGCTTTCTTTTTCTTGAATGGATTGTTGTTCGGAGTCTTCAATGAAATATTGTGAGGCGTCGTCATGGTTTCTACTTTTCCATGACTTTCTGATAGCATAATTAGTTTCTCAAGTGCCACATCTTCATTCAAATACTTGCTTTCAGTTGAAATCCATTCCTGCTTTTGTACTTGACCTGCCATTGAAATTCAAACCATAGCAAACCATTCAGATTGTTTTTGAAATATAAACTAGCAAATGATATGAAGATATGTTCTTTAACCTTCTCTCTATTCAGAGAGGAAAGAATTTGTATTCAGTGTATCAATTTGAATAAATATTAGTACAGATCATATTGAGCTGCAAACTTGCCTGTAATATTATTTTCGACAGTAGGAGAAGAAGAAACTATGTTGCTTCTGTTTCGCCTGGATGCAGCAGCAGTTTTGTTTTTCTGAACCCCACAAGTTTCAGTGACAAAGGGGTATGGACAACGTTCAGGACTTGAAGAACAATCAAAGGCCTCCATGTTGGTTGGATCTAACTTCCCTTCAGCAATTGCACTTGCCAATGAAGCAGGGATTTCTCTGATATCATTTATGATTGGTCAAGGGAAAATAGGAAATTGCACTCCGGGTAATACACACATATATGCTTGACTGATGACAAATGCTACAATAGTGGCTATCTAAATGAATAATATGCAGTGGATTTTGAAAGAGAAAATCGAATAACAAAAGAAGGATACGGTCCCAAGAAATCAAGCTCCCCATCTAGAGACTGTAGGAGCTGTTGTGAGAGAGGTTTCATGTGTTTGATCATCTTAGTCTCAGCATCATATCTACACGAAACGTAAAAGGGCATGTATAATACATAAATGCAGAGAATTACTTGTACAATGAGTGCATTTCATAACACATCTCTATACACACATTCGGGCATGCTGGAAGACTGCGAGCGCCTCTTTGAAAGATTTTGAGTAATCTTCAGGCATTTGTCTGCTCTTCAAAACTGATAAAACCTGTAAGCATGCAACTCAAGTGAAAACAATAGCATGGTGCAGGACATGCTATTCGCTGTTTACATTCATTTAGATAAGACTTTTAGAGATACTTTTTAAAAAAGTATACCAAATTCTACTGAAGTACTAAGAATCAGATGGAGCATACTTACACGGTCTAAATTGCGGTACTTTGAAACCAAAGAATAGGCCTTTGCAATTCCAATTCCAGGAACAGAAGGCAGGAAATCGCAACCGGCTAAGACACACATACCTATAAACACATCAGGACACAAGACACTTATGATCAACAATTGTCCACAAAGCATTGGGGATGTAAATTCATTGAGCTGTAGCAAGATTGGCAGCCTAGTTCTGTATGTCATCTCATAGTGAGACTACAACTCAGGCAAAAGTTAGAGAAAGTGGATTTCCTTGAGACGTATACAGACATTGAAAGGTAAAAATATTTCCTACATACAACTTCACAAATGCCAACACATTTCACATATTATTTTTTGGGGGATTAAATTTCCCTATGGCATGCACAACCCACTACCAGTTACATTATGAGTGTTATGGAAACCCTTTGGTTGTATTCTCAATCGTTTGCGCTTGCACGTCTAAACAAGCTTCATAAGTTTAAAAGCAAGCTCACCTATGAACAATTCCTTATCAAAGTGTCGGAAGGAAGGAGAACAAGTCACAGAATCAAACACATTGTGTAGCAATATTTCTTGCCCATTACCAAACCGGTCCATCTTGAAAACAATCTACTAGCAACCAAGGCAAATCAAAGCAATACGCATAAGTAACTTTGGTGAGTAGAATAACATAGCTATCAGGAGCATGGCAGACCACCATCTGCACAAAATCTAAAGTTTCAGAAGAAGCCTTACAGCTTGGCAACCATATGCCATCAAATCACTATCCTCAGTTATTACAGCTGCTATTCCACCTTTATCTGCCTCAATGCTGGACAAATATGCTAGCTGGGCATCGGCCTCATATGGAGCTACCACAAATTCGATGTTTTCTGATCTCAAAATCTGCGAAAGCATCCAGATTTTATTAGAAACATCATCTATTTCTGAAGTATGGAAAGACGAAATAAAACAACAGAAATATACAAATCTAAGTTTCTCTGGCATGGAAACAGTTATATATAATTATATACTTTAGAACAATGAAAGAAATCAAACCTAATGACTTGCGTCACAATAACCATAAATTACATGCAGCAATTAACTTGTGAAAGGTATGATGTAAGTGTACCTGAATCAATTGATGGGCCATGGACGGAGTGACATTCACCGCTCTCTACAGATAAAGAAATTGTAGATATGAATTTGAAAATGTTTAATGTTGTGGAAATAGAGATTCAGAAATAATTTATGCAAAGTAACACAAGAAACTGAAATGACTGATTCCCTCCTACAATGCTATGGCCAATCCAGCCAATAGAAGCACGAAAGAAAACGAATGTTCTGTCATTTTCCATCACTTAAAAAAGATATTATCACCTGGAAGAGCTCAGTGGCAGCATTAACATCCCCTTCTTCAAGCTTTGCCATTGCCGATTCACGATTAGCTTTTCTTTTCCTAAAATCAATAGCAGACCCAAATCAAAACTCACTATTAATCTGAAAATTTCTAGACTTGGGTATTCATTATTCAATGATATAATGTCAAGCTGACTATAAATGGATAACATAGAAGAGACATGCCTCTGCCGTTCATGGACGGTCGCTGACTTACACGGAATACTACCTCCATCAAAAACAACAATTGGGGTTATCTTGTGGAACCGAAGCAGATTTATTCGGTGCATAAAGTAGTCTATGTATCTCAATTTGGTTTCACTCTTTGAATCCAAACATAGCTCCATACTACACGAATAAGCTGCCAATGTATCAAATAAAAAGTTATCTCTCAAATTCAGTTCCACCCACTTAAAAGAAGACTTAAGTTAATTGAATTCACATCTGAAAGAAAAAAACTTCTTCAATACCTCCTTTGTGAAGCCATGAATAAGCATCAATACCCACCTGAAAATCGACCCACAGACAACAAATACATAGGTTTTAAACATCGGAAATAATGAATTTGAATCAGTCGAATGAGACCCTTTTAGAAAATTAAAATTGAAGGGGAAAAAAATATTGAAACTTTACGCGCTTGCCGGCATATTTCTTGATGTGAATGGGTTGAATGTAGGGTTTCATGAATCTGAGAAGATCTTTGATGCCCATTCTCCGCCTCTATGGACAAAATTTCTGGGTTTTGGGTTTTGCTTTCTAACTTATTCGGACTTCGGGGAATGATTTGTTTTTTCTTTTTCTGATTTGTTTAGTAGTCGAAAAAGACAATCAAATAGAATATTTACTTGGGAGAGAATGGCGGGAAGAAGAGAACTCGGGAGGGAAAGATAATATCCTCGAATGAAAATATGCCACGTCTAAACGTTTGAATTTCAGGTCAAATGTAAACTCCCTAGTCCCAAGGGCTGTGTTGTTGTTGGGCTTGGGCTTTTCCTGTTGGACTCGAAGGAATGAGTCCATTTTTGGTCAGGATTAGCCTTTGAGGCCCGTTAAGCTAGTACTTGGCCTTAGAATTGAGTCTTTAAGGCCCTGCTTGGCAGCTGGGTTAGGATAGAAATCTATAAAGCACGGACACTTCTAAAATGACGCCGTGTCCATGTCGCCTGTTGGACATCGACACGGCTCAAACACGCTTTGGACATGTGTCAGAGCAGAGTTCTATTGTTTTTTAATGTTTCGAAAATGACATGTAGTCCATGGAAGCCCAACAGATTTATTCCATTGATTTAATCAATGGAATAATTTTATTTCCACTATTTTATCACATAATTCATCGTCCAAAATTTATTGTTTTATATAGATTATATTATTTTTTAAAGCACAGTGTATAATTCATCATTTTAGTTATGAATTCCTTTTTTTTTGAAATTCCATTGAAAAAAACAATGGAATTAAGAAATTCCATTAAAAAAACAATAGAATTAATATTTACCCGATAAAACTCATCGACAATAAATTTTGTTAGAAAGAGTTTTATATACATGTATGTATGCATGTTCTTGTCGTATCCATCCTGCAAATTTTGAAATTTTCATGTCAAAAGTGCTCGTGTCGTGTCCCATGTATGTGTCTGTGCTTCTTAGATCATAATATAAGATTTATTAATCGGATTGGATATTGCGATTTGCAAATTGCAATATCCATCAAAACCAAACAAGGTGTATTAAATGACGTGGGAAATATTCAAAAGAAATTCATGACTATAAATAATTATAAATCAATTGATACATTATTTTAAAATAAATTGAAATAAATCACCTAGAAACACAAAAGCATGAGCCTTAAATCATCTAATTCTCACAGAAATCTCATCAACACAACACAGACTTAGCAATGTAAAAGGTTTCTTTACAAGACAACCTCATATTCATCAACACAAAGAAGAAGCTCATGTGGCCGGTCTCAGGTACAGGGGAATCCAATTCTTCTGGTTAGGTGGAGCATCCCAAACGGAGAATGCACTGGAACTACTCATCCATTTCCTCGTCGTATCGGGGAAATGTCGATCAATGACATTCTTCAAGGATTCTGTGGTGTTAACCCATTCAAGACCTTTCTTTGTGTAGGTTTCAGCATTGAAATTCGCGGTCAGAAAACGATCAGCTTCCAACCTCCTGCATCGTGATTGTTTATGAGTCTCAAACCAATTCAGAACCAATAATGTCAGTCACATTCAATCTTAACATACCTTGATGCCATGAGTAGAAAGATGACAAAAGCCGTTTCGCTGATGGCGAAGCCTTTGATTTTCTTTTCTGCTGAGAGACCAACTAGCAGGTCCAGCTTCTCAACGTCACTTCCATACACTTCTCTGAGAGCTTTGATGACCTCTTTGTCATCTGTCAAATCTTCCCACTTACTTATTGGGATCAGAAGTAAGTTCCTTCGGAACTCGTTATATCGAGCAACTTCTCGCTCCCTATCTCTGTATACTGGTTATAGTACATACCAAAATTCACAGTCAGGGAGGATGAACAGCTGAAAACAGAAATGGAAGAAATGAAAGAGAGTCTATTTTAAGAGAAGTGAATTACTTTCCAAGGATGGCATATCGACTAGGTCCGGTCTGTCTTCTCCATTAGCATCCTGAGGAACTAGGTCTCTCATCCATGATGGATAGTTCCATATTGAGATAGCTCCACTAGACTGATGACCCATTGACACCATTATCTGCTCCAATCCAATTTTTGACAAATTCTGTGAACCTTTTTTCCCTATCATCTCCTTCATAGGCACCCTGTAAAATTATGTAATCATTAGCTATTCACAAGAGTACTCATCAATCGTTCTCGTTGTTGCACATCGAACATCTTATCGCCAACAGCATTTACCATGTAAGAGAGTAAATAAATTCAGTAGAAAAACAGCCAAAATGTTCTAATGATAATAGAGAATTACTCTTTTAGTAGCGGAGGGATTTTGTCTTTTGAAGCAGTTGCGGACTTGATATCCCTTAGAACGAGCTCCTCTGGTAGAAGTGCATGCATTCTGTAGACGCTCACAAATTCTTCCGTCAATGAATATGAAACTCCATGATCTTCTGGCTTGTCTAAGCCAACGAATCCACTAAATAACGATCCAAATACGTGTCCAAACGTATCCTTGAACTTTTTCCCCATAATTCCATACCTAAGTACTCCAAACATAATATGTCAAATGTTTGAATAACAAGGTAGGCTAAGACAACAATACTGATAAAAGGTTTCAAATCAAAAGAAGAGCTGTTTATAGCACAAGAATTTTCTGTTCTTCGACTAATCATGTGCCTTACCAGTTAATCCTCATCCCTGCAAGAAGAGTGTCGGTCTTTAGGAGTTCGATAGTCCAATCGATGGTGTGTACTTTTGCAATGACAGCTGCTGTCACCAATCGAGCATGTCGGTAGAGTTCCTCATCATCCAAGTGAGGATAATTTTTCTACAGAAATTAACAGAAACCAAAGATCATGGCGTAATCACCTAAACAGATCTCTTAAATGTGCATAATCCGGCCCTTGAATGTTTGAACGATATATTCTTTCACGACAGTGCAATGTATGGAAAAGAAAAGGCATACATATATATATACCTTCAGCATATCACAAACAGCATTGTGTTCTTTGACAAACAAGGCTTGCAGGGCGGATAAACCTGCCCAGACATTCTTGACATCGCCTGATACAGGAATTCCTTTCTCATCAACCTCAAGAAGTCCATCTTCTGACACTTTTAGTTTTCCATCTTTGAATGTCCTCACTCTTGTCATTCCACTCTTGTTATTTCCATAAATTGCACTCCCATCCCTGATTTCATGGTAAGATGTTAAGAACTCTTTCTCACACTCTCAGAGACTAAACAATAGATTCATTCAGCAAAAATTATACGCAAATTCTACAAAAGATATTGTCTGATTATAAACAAATAAGCTTTGGTTGGGATGAGAAGTTGATTATGGTAACTCCTTGCAAATGCATGAGGTCGCAAGTTCTAACTCCCGGTAATTTCGGGATATCGTAAGTTCAGCTCTCACGCCCATAAATTTCAGCCAAAGGCCATGGGAGGCTTTGTGGGGTTAATACTCCTTTGTGGGTTGCAGGCTTGCACGATTTTCGGTCCACTCTTACCGCCAGCGTGGAGCGGGATTGACAGACCGATTTTAGAGCTGATCCAGCTGTAAGGTGGGGATGTTGGGCGGAGGAATTCTCGGTTATCAAATGAAATTTGTATGATTATGCTTACAAAGAAGACTTACCACCAGGGAGTCCTGGTATTCAGATACCCAGTCTTGACATCAGATGAACCAGTAGGAACTGGCTTGGTCTTAAAAAACCTGAATGACTTCAATGGACACTGATTAACAACTTCTTCAGGTGCGCTAATCTCCACCTGTTGAAACAACACAGTAAAAGAACATCAACGTTCTCTTCCTTTATATCAATCAAGGCGGCAGTACCCATTGGAGAAGAGAAAATGGTGATGAAGAGTTATATGAATCAATTACCTGGTTGGTTTCCTCCAAATGATCAACCCAGTCATGAATCATGAACTGAATCCATGAAGCTGCTATCACATTGAATTGCTTCCCATTGTCAATGTAATCCTTCCTTGCCAAAAGCTTTGTGGCCACCACTGTTGGGTTTGGATCCATCAACTGTAAGAAAAAAAAAATTATTAATTTAAAACCAGCCTTATCTATTTCAGACTCGTGGCCCAAACAAGGGCCCATATGGCTCAAAAGCCCAATTAACCCAACAACTTTTAGATCGAAGCCCAATAAAAACTCAAAATAAGCCCAAAATAATTACCCTAATCGACCCACTAGCCAACAGCCCAAAAACTTCGACGTCAAAGCCCAATAAAAAAGCCCAACACTATTATTATTATCGCTTCGAAAAAGATTCCGTATTAAAAGTTAATTAAAACCCACAAGTTGACATTTTCTTTCAATGATAATGAATTAAAAAAAATAAATAAATAGATGTGATTTAATGATAGACAACTTCGAGATCAAAGCCCAATAAAAAACTCAAAAAAAGCCCAACACTATTATTATAATAATGATTATTATAATTATTGTAAAAACCACAAGTTGATAATTTCTTTCAATGATAATGAAGTAAAAAAATAAATAAACAGACGTCACTTAATGGAGAAATATGTATCTATAATAGAGGAAAAAAAACAATATCATGATGCATGCCATATCTTGCAAAGATCCTAGCTGGTTTTTCATGGATTAGAATCGCTGACGATTACTAGCACCTAATTTTCAAGATACGACAGTTCGATCTATGATTTATCATTCATAGACGTTGATAAGATCCTTCCATTTAGCAGCATATCTTAGGATGGCATAGCCTTTGTAATTTGAGGACAATAATAATATGTACGTTTATATATATATATATATATATTTATTTATTTATTTGTAGCTTATGCATGAATTGAAGTGCTTAGTGCTTACTCCGTAGGGAGAAGTTGAAGGAGACATATTGCGACCAAAAAAGGTTCCTTGGCTACCAACTGTGTTGTCATCTGGATCATTATAATTTCCCGCAGCCGTCCGATAAGGAAAATCTTGAGTGTCATATTCGTGACCCTTGGATCCTCCCACACCCACCAGATTGTAACTCTGATGCAAGTGCCTCCTGAATCCCAAATAAGCAAGTCCAAGAATCACTGGTAGTCTGTGCCACAACCCTAACTTGTCCACAAAGTGCACAACCTGATAACACATATACATATACATATATAAGCATATATAACAAGCCATACATACATATATATATATATATATAAACTCAAGCCAAATTAATAAATAGATATATATTTATGAAACGGAGAGATACAGGAAATAACACAAGAAAACAGGTTTTTAACGACAAAATATATTCAATTGCAAATCCCGTATTTTGTGACGGAAGTATAACATCCGTTGCAATAGAGGTTGAAATTAAAATTTATAACTATTTGTGATGGGAATTTCCATTACAAAAAACTTCATTTTGTCACAGATTTTGGCACGAATTCTAGCTAAAAATCAGTGACGATCTAACGACAGAATATCGTCGAAGAGAATAATTTATTGCTCGTCACTAAATTAGCCACGGAAACATAATTCTTGAACAAATTAAGAGTTCGTCGACGGAATTACTTCTCCATCTCTAATGTAGTATAAGAGAGTTATATACGGACATAGAACAAGAAAGTAGAGGGGGAGAGAGAGAAAGAGAGATATATACTGACATAGAACAACAAAGTATCAAGGAAACTCATTTTGTTTCTGGCTACAATATCCCTAAGCTCAGGATGAATGAAGGCTGAGAATAAAGAACCCATTTTTGCTTGCTTTTCTTGTGAGATAAAAGCTTTTGAACTAAATATTATTGTACCAAAATGAGGAACTCTTGGAGGGGATACTTATAGGGCTAGCTCAATGGGGTTGCGTTTGAGAGGTAGCAAGCTAGCTAGGTCTTTCTGTAATACTATTCAAAGTCGTCATTGTGATTGATTACCATAGGCCAAGCCACCTTTCACATCTTAATGATGGTTTAATTAATTGTTTATAGAGCTTTTTTGCAGCAAGTGGGAGTCTGTCTTCTTGCCCTACTGGATATTTAACTATACATGCATATTAGTCGTTGGTCTGCACACGTGAAATATTAGAGTAATAGAAGATATCTTATCCTGACATCCACGAACATAATGAACCACGTACATAATGGATGACATGGTATGATTGACCTGTATTTGCAGACGATAATGAAACTATATATATATATAGTTTCATTATCGTCTGCAAATACAGGTCAATCATACCATGTCATATATATAGTTTCATTATCGTCTGCAAATACAGGTCAATCATACCATGTCATCCATTATGTATATACAGCTTTGGAAAAGGCCAAATCGGGGTTTGGTGGATGAATACCGATAGTTCAATTAATATTTAGCCGGCCATCACTCTTAACATACGTGTATATATATTCGTGTAGTTTGGGTTAGGTGCATACATGCATATATATATATATATATATATTAGGTGTGTTAAATAAAATCGTAGAAATCAAACCGATCGATTGATTGGTTATTTTTAAAAAAAAATACTTAAAACCGACCGAAATAACTGACTAATTAATCGGTTAAATTCATGTCAAAAAATCGATCATAACCGACCTTAATATATATATTTATATAGCATTGTTCTTACACAAACGTTCGCTTTTTGACAATTTTTGTTTGAAGTATTGAGATCCGAAACAGTGAACCCCTTGAAGTTCACTTTTTCAGATTATAAAATAAGTTACGGACGTGTAACTGAGAATTTATATATATATAATCGTATGTTCGCTCTTTCGAACGTTCAAATTATATTATGTACAGCTTTGGAAAGGGTCAAAAATAGGGTTCGGTGGCTTCTCTGTGAGCACTATTCAACCTGACAATTGAATAGTGTCATATCATCATTAAACGACTGATTCCTCTTGGGGAAAACTGGTGGTTGCCCCTTGTATTGGTTGGTGGCCGCCCACATAAAAGCATTTCTTGACTTGGTTTGCTACATTTAAATGAGGAAGAAAAGCACAAAGATAGCGATTGAATGAGAAATAAGAAAAACGTATTGTGAGGAAAATGGGAAACCAGACGCCGGTCAAATTATCTCATAGCATTCATTGTAATTAAGCATGCATCATGCATGGTACTTCAGTACTTTTCCTGCTAATTCCTCTGATTCATGATGTTCTTACTCGAGCTTTACCTTGTTCACTTCGTTCATTAATTGTGCATCCTGCAAGATGCATGCATGTTAATGACCAAGGGATGGTAAAGTTGCAAGGGGTCATGTCTAGTTTCATACCTTTTGAATTGATCTGGGTTTTCTAAGAGGATAGGAAAGTATACTGTTTTCCAGTTGATCTTGTTGGTTTCCTTTTCCCTTCTGTATTTCGTTTAATAGCCTGATAAAATTATCTGACTTGTAAATTAAAAAAATGTTTGCATGCGGTAAGTTTTGTTTCATGCACATATAAGTCTTGCAAAAGGGAACCACAAGTAGTTGAGATAACATTTTTGTGTGTGGTATCTCATACAGATATCGAGTTTCAACCTTCCTCATCTTCTTCCTCTGTATTCAAAAAAAAAAAAAGTATTGTAGAAACCTTTGTTTGACAAAGCGAAAATAAGTGAGAACTAATTTGTGAGGGATTTATCTACAAATTGAAGTATGGAGTGGACAATATACCTCTACAAATTGTTTCGGTTGTGATTTTTTACATGAAATTTTATATGTTTTTATTGGCAACTAACGATGATAAATTTACCAATTACACATCCAAATGGTCGTAACTATGAGTTTTAGTGAAAATTTTAATTTAATTTAATTTAATTTTTTGTATTTATATTCTGGATTCTGTCTAAATCTGGAAGAAAAAATTATAGAATTTTTTTTATATTATCAATGAACATTAGACATTCAAAGTCATGGGAAATTGTTTTGCAAGGCTCATCTAGTGATTAAGTTTGTGATGGGCTATGGTTGGGACATCTGTGTTTGTCTTGTTATTTTCGGTATTGATTGTATTCCACCTATATGGTGACCCGAGTGCCTTTCATGGCCTCTATTTATTTAGACATAGAATGGAATATTGCATATCTGTCCCTTGATAACAAAACAAATTAATTAATGTGGGCCCTATATGATAGGATATTTACCATTGAATTATTCTTTTCTCATAAATGCAAATCATTTTATTTTCCACAATATTAATTAATCATGCCTCGAGGGCCTAGTCGTGGACGTAAGATTTCATAGCCTAATTAACCACTACAATGACTTGTAGAAACCTTTGTTTGACAAAGCTAAAATAAGTGAGAACTAATTTGTGAGGGATTTATCCACAAATTCAAGTCTGGAGCGGACAATATACCTCTACAAATTGTTTTGGTTGTGATTTTTTACATGAAATTTTATATGTTTTTATTGGCAATTAACGATGATAAGTTTACCAATTACACATCCAAATGGTTGTAACTACCTGTTTTAGTGTAAAATTTTATTTTATTTGATTTTTTGTATTTATATTCTGGATTGTGTCTATAGCTGGAAAAAAAATTATAGAGATTTTTTTATACAAACAATGAACGCGAGACATTCAAAGTCATGGGAAATTGTTTTGCAAGGCTTATCTAGTGATTAAGTTTGTGATGGGCTATGCTTAGTGCATTTGTGTTAATTTTCACGTTTTGTCCTGTTATCTTCGATATTGGTTGTATTCCACCTATATGATGGTCCGAGTGTCTTTTATGGCCTCCATTTATTTGACTCATGTGATGAGTATGAGTATGTATCACATCTTTTGACTTTTTCAAAAAAAAAAAAACAAAGAGAAGAGACGCGTATGAGGATAAATTAAACATAGAATGGAATATTGCATATCTGTCCCTTGATAACAAAACAAATTAATTAATATGGGCCCCATATGATAGGATATTTACCATTAAATTCTTCCTTTCTCATAAATGCAAATAATTTTATTTTCCACAATATTAATTAATCATGCCTCGAGGGCCTACTTGTGGACATTAGATGTCATAGCCTAATTGACCACTACAATGACTTGTTTATTTATCTTTATTTTTATTTTAAATATAAGAGAAAGTCTAAAAAAAACAGAGAGAATATTTGTTGGAGGAAAAAATCAAAGGAAAGAACAAAAAAGTTGGGCGTACCTTTCTTATGGTTGGAGGAAAATATTAGCCTTGACTTGACTCGTCCTATCCATTTGAGAATTTACAAAGTTTCTTCCCCTTGAGTTTTTTTGTTTTTTTTTAAATATTTAAAACAGGGGAGGAGAATTCGAATCCTAATCATCATGATACTACTCATCATCTTTACCATTAAAATTAGTGACTCGGGTGTTCCACCTTGAGTTTGAATGAAGGTGATCAGAGGATATTATTTAACAGCATCACTTGCTTTATATCTAATCATTTGTTCTTTAAATAACATTAATTTTGAATATTTGAATAATTGTTACTAATCCTTATAATAAATAGATGGATTATCATTGTAATACATTATGGAATTGAAAAGCTCACTTGGGTGCCTTACAAGAGAATGTATGCTATCATAGCCGAACCAATATAAACATTTGTCCATATAATTTACTTTTTTTTTATTTAATTTGTATTTTAAATTATTTCATTAACATCACTAAGGTGTGTTATTGATAATTACATGTATATATATGGCACTTAAACAATTATTATAATTAACGGATATTATAAAAAAAAAGAAAAGAGTGGTGACTTTATATTGGTAAAAGATTGCTATAATATTTATAAAATATAATACAATTATGTTGGATAATCACGATGATGTGTGTATATATATATACATGAATTCTCTTATAAATTCTCTTATGAGGACATCCGCAAGTTATGTTAACTTACGCACATCAATCTCATCATCGATTTAAAACATGTGGGACCCAAAGTAATGGGTCCCACTTATCCCAAATCAATGGGTCCCACTTGTCATTTCACTTTTGAAATGGAGTGTTGTGGACGTCCGTACTTGAAAATTTATATATATATATATATATGGGTTTAATTATCGAGTACAATTTCTTTCATCTTAAAATATCATGTGGTTCTACGCCATTATAATGACATGTTAATATTTAATTAATTACATTTAATAAGTTTATTTATAAAATGTACTTTTTTATGGAATAAATTAATGTCATTAAATTATTACAAGTATTTCTTAATTTGAGGAAACAATACACTCTCTCTAATTAATATTGGTTTCTTAATATATAAAAAAATATATTGGTTACAACTTTACAACTAAGGATTACAACCACGTAATCATTATTTATTAATATTTATTATAGAAGTTGAAAACTCAATTAAATCTCATCTTAATAAGTTAATATAAATAAATGCCCCAAGGCCCACTTTCCTCCCAATCCACTAAACAAGGCCCACGCTAATAGGCGGCCCATTTCCTTCTAAAATGAATCATAACACCTCCTTACAATAATAATAATAAATAAATCATCAAAATAACTTATCATTTAAATCAAGAAAAAAGGATTTAGTAGAAAATTCTTCTAACTAAACTCGTAAGCCATCAAAATCCATTAACAATTAATCGAAAAGCAATCAGTTGATATGTTTTGGTACATATATATATAAGGAATTCTCTCATACGGATATATATTTATACGGATATATATTGAAGGAATAGTAAATAACAAATTGATCATCTCTTTATTAAAAACTAATTAATTACAAACTAAAAAAAAAAACCTAAAACAAAAGGACATTCATCCTCTTTATTCACTAATCACAAATAAACTACTAACCACTCCTAAACTAACTATCATGAGATGATCCAAACCCTACCATCTAATCGCTGGAATCCTCGATCAACCGTGGTGATGATGATGCGGCGGGGAATGTTTCGATTTGTGTTTACAATAATCCTCCAACCAATTAGTGAAGAAAGGACTATTGAATCCAAAGAGAATGGTAGATTTGCACTCCCTTCCTAGATCATTAAGGAAATCACAGCATTTTGCACTAACAGAAACGTTGTTATTCCAATATGAGTTGTAGACTTCTCCTGAGCATTCTTGTTCAGCATAGAATGTTGATGAGCATTTCTGTAGGTGAGATGGGTCGAAGGGTCCTAGCCATGGAATGGAAGGCAGCCGGAAGAACGGAAACAACGGCCATCCGTTGGCCGGTGGCGGTGGTGGAGGTGGAGTGGCCTCGTGAGAATCAACAACAAGCTGCCTTGCTGTTGCTAGGGTTTTGGTGGTGCACAAGAGGATGAACAAAGCAATGGCAAATGACTTGTTCATCATTTTGAAGTAAAATGAATTCACAAGTAAAATGATTAGGGTTGTGAAGTTCAATATGTATGGGAGGTCCTATTTATATGCATTTTCCATGGGAAAGAGATTTAGTTTAATTCCAACACTAAGTTTAGTAAATGTTTTTGGATTGGATTTTAATATATCAACTAGCTAGACCTTTGATGTTGTGTGATATATCCATAACCCATATTTTTATTTATATATTAAAATAATTATTATATATTTGTAACTCTATTGGTTGAAACAATAGAATAGTTTTCTATTAAAATTAAAACAATATATCATAAGGTTATCAAATTAAAATAAATTATATTTATAGATAAGACTTACTAATTTGTTGTGACGTATCATAAGTGTTGGATAATTGTTTTAAGGAATAGATTTTCATTAGGTCTCTACAATATTAATTATTTTATATCCAAAAGATATTGTTTACTTAATTTCCTGATAATTCTATAAACGGGGATTGAATATAGCCTAGTTGATGATTCTCTAAACAACAATGCTAGGGATTCCGGTTATAGCCATTCCAATAGTGTGTGATGCACATTGGTGTGATGACATTATAGCAAGAGGCTCATTGAAATACATAATGTTTTGGGATTGTTATCATTGGGATATTTATCATTTTTGTTCTCTCAAATTTGGGCCCAAATCGTATGGACTTAAGGGGGTCTTGAGTTCGATCCTCAATGAGAGCAATATGATTGTGGTTACACGTTGAGTTTTGACGTAACTTGCCCTATCATCATATGAGAGTTTGTCTGTATCGGATAACTTATATGGTTTCATTTTAGATTAACAAAAAAAAAGAAAGAGGATTGAATATTTTAATTTTAGTCACAAAAAAGGGTTACATGTATTACGCCTAGATCCTCAATAAATGTTCTAAATTATCTTCTTAATTTAAGAATGATTTTTGAGTTTTATAGTTGTCGAGGTGGACTGGGCCGTGTTTGCTTCTTAATGGGCCAGAGACGAAAACATTCTATCATTTTGGGCCAGGTTCAGCCCATCAAACTAGAAAGCGCAAAATAAGTAGCAGAGCGGGTTTTCATGGCCACCGCATTCTTCTTGAAAATTCTTGTGTAAAATCTTAGGCCAAACAAACGCACACAACAAAAGGAAACGCTTCCCTGGTACAATGGCTCCCTCGCCGGTCTCCGGCGAGGAGTTCAGTGACAGCGACGATGACGTTATGGACAAAGACTTGGAAGCCCTAAGGCAAGCCTGTATCCTTACTGGTACAACTCCCGGTAATTTCAATGACTTCCAAGGCAGTATGAGTAGTTCGCCGTCTACCGCCGCCGCCGTATCGGCCGTTAAACCTATTGGCGGAGGTGCCGCGGAGGCTTCGGAATCTGACAGCGACGAAGATTTTCAATTGGTGCGCAGTATAAAGGATCGGTTTTCTGGGGCGGCGGATTCGTACGAACCGCTTTCCTTGAAGCCTTTATGTGCTATTCATCCGTTTCTGGATCAAGAGGATTTGGAGGACGACGATTTTGAGACTCTACGAGCAGTTCAGAGGCGTTTTGAGGTCTACAATACCGGTAAGCTTTATTGAAGTCTATTCTTCTTTTCGTTATTTTAACAAACAGATTATATGTAATTTCAATTCGAATTTGCTCTCAGTAGTAATTTTGGATAGTTTCGTGCTCACGCTATTGAATTTTATGGCTAAACCATGTGCGGATGTCGGTAATGGCTTAAATTTATGGTTGAGAGTAGGAACTTGAAAGTATTCGACATTTAATTTCAGTTGTTTTATTCCCATTGTTAGTGATTTCAAGGTTTTTTTTTTTTTCCCCCTTCACAGGTGACATTTTTCTTGAGTCTGAAAGAGTTCTGTGACAATTATTTCCATGGTTTTCGGTGTCATTTTTTAGTCTCTGTGTGTACATCCTCATGCCATTTATTTACTTGTAAAGTTCTTCAAATATGTTAATGTAGGTTCATTAGAGAACAGAAAAGAAGATTTCTTACAGAACCAGGAGCATATCCATGTACCAGGCAAAGCCTCCAAGAATGAAACTTTGAACTATTCCATTGTTGATGAAAGGCATGCTTGTGAAGAAAATAAAGATTTAGTAGAAGGTGGTGATGCCACCCAACTATCTGGTGATGGCAAGGAGATACAGCTGTTTGGTTCCATGGACCAGCATCAATCAGATGCTTGTAAGTTTTCTATGTTGCCATTGAGAAATTCTAGCTTCCCAAGGTCTGCACAGGTGTTTATTGATGCAATTAAGAAGAACAGGTCATGCCAGAAGTTTTTGCGCGCTAAGTTGACTCAGATTGAAGCAAGACTTGAGGAGAACAAAAAACTGAGGGAGCGTGTTAAAATCCTCAAAGACTTCCAAGCTGCTTGCAAAAAAATAACAGGGCAAGCTTTGTCCCAGAGAAAGGATCCTCGTTTCCAACTGATTTCAGCACGTGATTCAAAGGTAATAACTAATAATATGAGTAATAATATATGGTTTACATTTTATTCATCGCTTTAGGTTATGGACGCTTATTTGTTTTCATTTCTTAGGTGTATTAGTCCTTCTGAATTTCCTCATTATACACCATACCTACTCAATTCATTACTGAAATTGAGTTTCTCAACCATTGTTTTCTTAGTCCATCAAAAAAATCATTGTACATAATCTGGGAAAGAAAATATAAATGGTTGATCAATGAAAAGTATTTCAGTGCAGGGTACAGTATTGGAGGTCAAGGTTGTTGAGGGCCATGGAACTATGATGTTGTTTGTTAATGGTGAGCTGCTTTAGACTTCTTTGTATACTTTGGTCGTTTTTTCGGCACATTTCCTTTGTCTGCAAGGGATACCTGCATTAGCCAGAAACTGTCTCCATAGTCTCCAGCTGAGGGGCTTCCTTCTGCTTGCTTGTCAAAAGCCTGTCTTCCTAGTTCTTTTTGATGAGGTTCTCCATTTCCTGCCCTGGCTGCGTTGTTCCTCTCTCTTTCTTCCTCAGTCTCTCCTCTTCTATCCTCTTTTTTTTTTTTTTTTCTCTCTTAGTATCTTTCTCCTGGTAAGTTCCTCTTGCCTCTCCCTTGTGCTTCACCACCTTCTCGTTTTTTGCTTACTCTCTTTTGGTTCGGTTGTGTCAACCTATATATCGTCCTAGGGCAACTGCTTTTATTGTTTTTTTTTATCCTTCTCCTTCCTTTTCTGATTCTTTGCTGCATCAGATTTGACTGTAGTCCCATCCCCACCCCATACTGGGCAGGTATCAGACACTCCCCCCATCCCACCCCCACCATAGATGCAGAGGCCATCCCTGCTTTCTGTTCCTCGCTAATTCATAGGTTTTCCTCTTCTTCTTTTTTTCTAACTTATATTTTACAGAGTGCAGGTGAAAGTGAAACGAAAAACACAAACACTCAAACTCTGCTGATCAAGGAACATTCTTAGAAAACCCTGCAAACCTTCCAAAATATTTGGGAAATTTACTTACTTGGGCCCTGTTCTCCATTCACTTATTTTCTCTCTTCAGAAATTCTCCTCCCTGTTGCTACAGTGTCTTGGATGGGCTGGCAGTGACTTGTGAGGTTGCCTGACAGAGTGGAGGAAGAGAATAGATAGAAGAGTATAGTACTGTTCCTCTCACAGTAGTAATATGCTTGAGGCTTTGTTCCCAGCCTCCTTGTAGCTCTCTGGGTTGCACCCGCTTGCCGCTTTAATAAAACTTTAACCATAAAAAAGTTATTTTTCTTCTTGGGACTCCACGGTTGCACTGAACAAGAAGCGAACTCTCACAAAAGTTTTTATCAACTCAAATATATCTTGTCTTACTAAACAAAAATGTATTTCTAAATGTATTTATAACAGCAAAATCTAAAGGGAATTTTTGGTGAATAACAAGGTATCGTAACAAATTTTAGATAAAATATTTAGTGCAGAAGGTCATTGAGTAAAATGAAGCATTAAAAAGAAAAGGCGTATAGGAGAAAGAAAAATGAAGAAACGCTTCAGCATGCAGTTCATTTCCTTAATTTATATACATATATTTGTTGTGTGTGTTCAGAATAACAATATGTATACGCGAGAGAGAGAGAGATGTTTCAGTGGATTTATCTATATTAAGGTCATATTTTATTTCTGCAGGTTAATTATAAAAAAGTCTCTGCTACTCACTTTGGCCCAGTGGAGAATTCTCATGTTGCTAGCTACAGAGTTGCATTGACGAACTTTCCAATTTCATTGCACCGAAATAAATGGACAGAGGCAGAGAAAGAAAATCTCGTGAAGGGGATAAGACAACAATTTCAGAAATTGGTGCTTCAAGTTTCAGAAGACTTATTGAGGTATGCTTTTACTAGTCGTTGGGGGGAATATCTGCTTGAATTCATGCTGAAGAATGATGAGGCTACTGCAAGGATCTTACCGGCTGTGAGCCTTGTCTTCTTCTCTTTTCTTGTTTGAGTATTAAATAAAATTTTAAGCCTGAAAAAAAAGAAAGAGGGCATAACCATTTATGGAGTAGACTACAAGACGCGTAGTCTTGCACTCTTGCTTTCAGCGGCAGATTTAGCACTCAGGGGCTTCAAACTTATGTATATTAAGCTAGATGAATACAGTAGGGGTATAGTGCAGAATTTCCATGGGGGAGAGGGGGGGGGGGAGCAAGCCTTAAAGATTGCACATTTTAAGGGGAAAAATCAATAAAATATAAATTGAATGGGTTACTGAGGATAAAATTGAGGGGGGTGGGGGGGATTGCCCCTATTCACAGTGGCTATATCCACCATTGCTTGCTTTAAGGTCCTTAGACGCACTTGACCCTTCCATCAATGCCATTTTGACATTTTGAGACCAAACAGGTCAAGTTAGTGCACTCTGTCTTTCAATGTAATGACAGAGATATTTACACGTGGAGTGCTTCGCTTTCCTTTGTCTGTTCCCCCTTTCCTAATTCTATTGTTAAAGTCTACGTAATTGAAATAGATGGGTGTGTCTTATCCCGATTAAAAAATTTACATATTTAGTTTTGAGCTAGCAAGTTTTTAAAATCTCAGGCCAAATGCGCCATAATTTTTTAGGGAATATTTGTGTAGATGTTAATACAGTTGGCATTAAGGGGATTTGTGTGTAAATCAATTGTGGGCTACTGTTCATGAAGAATCACATTTGGCAGAATCAAGGCTCTTTTTTTTCAAACTAATTATAGGAGCCAATTATTATTTTAAATGTAGTCATTCAAAAAATTGTATTTTATAAATTTTTAGTCTACGTTACTTATAAAAGGTGAAGAAAACATAATTTTTTTTTTTAATCTTTTGTGGGGTGTGAAATAAGTCTGCATGTGCTTTTCTGGCCAGAGAAGCCTTTTTGGAGAAACAATTAATTTTCTTCTGAAAGGTGGTTAATTCTTCTGATTACGGAGATTATGGAGACTGTTTTATTTTAGTCCTTTCGTTTTAATGTTTCTTTAGCAGACATTTATTGACGGACTTGCTTCTACAGTGGTTCAGAGGGATATTCTGGAACTGCAAATGGTTTCGATGGCATTCTTGCATCTATTAGAGATTTTGAAATTACACCGGAACAAATTAGGGAATTTCTTCCCAAAGTTAACTGGGATGAGTTGGCTTCCTTGTATGTTGTGGGTCGTTCCGGTGCTGAATGTGAAGCAAGGTAAATACTTATTGCAACCTTCCATTACCTTCAACTTTTATGTGCTTTCTTATTGATGTAGGTTGTTTTAATAGTGTTTTTCACTCCCCACCAAATTTTAAAATAATGAATCCGTATACATTTAAAATTGGTGTCACGAGAGAAACTAAATATTCACTCAATAACTAAGCTACTGGGTGGTGACATTAGGATCGGTCAAACGGAGTGCTATAATATTGGAGGATTGCCTAGTACTTATTTAAGTATGCGATATGCCAGGAGGAAGGTTTTTTTATTTGTTTTGGGGAAGCTATTTTTTTCAGAACAGGGGCACTGAGGAGGTGCAAACCAAGGAGAAGATTTTACTATGGAGCTCGCACAATCACTCTGTCTGGACCCTGGTATACTTTGCTCCATAGTTTTATTTGAGAAGTACTTTGGAGTTGGATCCAGTAGTAAATGGAAAATACTAGCTCCACTTGTATTGTTGGCATCTGGAGGTGCTTCAAGCATGCTGTCTAATTATAATTTGCCTTCCCTATCTGGTCAGTCTGTCAAACAGTTGAACAGTACATCTTTCAAAACCAGTGATTGGGTTGTCCTATGTTCTACTTATTGGCACTTTATTAGACTTCTGGGTTATTCCTTTTGTTTCTGTCCTTCACAATGCAGTACTCTGCTATATATATATATATATATATATATGTATATATGTATATTTTTTTTTTTTGACGAAGCATGTTCCTTTTCAGTCTGGAAGCTTTACAGATGTTTTTTAGTTTTGCTACTACAAGTCTACAAATACTTATATCGTTCTCAAATTTGAATATAAGTGCAAGGTTAACTTGTTTTTGGGTGATACCAATGAATGGAAGTGGGGCTGCATATATCTTGCCTATCCTACTAAACCCTGCCCACTGCTGGAGCCTTCTGCACTGGAGTTGTTTACATTTTTTTCCCAATGAATGTAATGTCTATCAACGAAAGTCGAAACAATTATCTTAAATTGACTATCACAGATCTTCTGATACAATTCTCTTATTCTTGAACCAAAATTACCATGCCAGCATCAACCTTATTGTAATGGATTTTTGATAATCCCTGTAGATGGTTGAACTTTGAAGATCCCTTAATCAATCGCAATCAATGGACTGCAAAAGAGGATAAGCTTCTTCTGTATACTGTCCAAGAGAAGGGGATCACAAACTGGTTCGATATTGCAGTATCACTCAGGACAAACAGGACCCCATACCAGTGCCTGGTCCGTTTCCAAAGAAGTTTAAATGCTTGTATATTAAAAAAGGAGTGGACCAAGGAAGAGGATGCTCGACTTCGAAGTGCTGTAGAAGCTTTTGGTGAGAGTAATTGGCAGTCTGTAGCTTCTACTTTAGAAGGTCGCTTTGGTACTCAATGCTCCAATAGGTTAGTAGTTATCTGTTATCTCAAAGTTTGTCTGGATCATTTTTAATCTTTGTGTTTTCCAAATATAGTTGAATACAAAATATATCACATCTTTCACCCGTATTTTTCTTCGTCCTTTTCTTATCAGACAAAGGCTATCGAGGATGAATTCCTCGTTGTTCCATTCATTTTAACTTTTGACTATATTGATAATACATTTGTTGTTCTTAAGTGGAAATGAGTGGGTTATTACTATGTACTCTGCTGGTGAAAAACTCTAATTGGGCAAGAAACTTGTGATACAAACTATCTTTTAATGTTAATCTTCCAAACCAGTGTTGTAATTAGTTATTTTCCATTTAGTTATGACGCCGTACATTTTAGTTTCCGTATGATCAACCAAAAAGCGTATATACGTGGGTTATTGACTTACAGATATGATTCTCCATTATTTTATTGTGACTGCATTAAAATTGTTTGAAATAGATTACTGCTTTTAATTTTTTTAGTTACTGATTGTTGTATGCAGATGGAAAAAGTCCCTTCACCCTGGCAGACAGAAGGTGGGGAGGTGGGCGCCAGATGAAGACAAGCGCTTAACGGTTGCTGCAATGATTTTTGGACAAAAAAATTGGAACAAAATTGCTAAGTTTGTGCATGGTCGTACTCAGGTGCAATGTAGAGAAAGGTACGGAGAATGATCTTATTTTTCATTATGATGCTGGATAAGTGACAGAAATTTAACTGCTTATTCTTTTGGTAGATGGGTGAATACTTTGGACCCTTCTGTAAATCGCGGTAAATGGACTGAAGAAGAGGATTCAAAGTTGAAAGCAGCTGCTGCTGAAAATGGATATTGCTGGTCTAAGGTTGCTGCATGTTTACCTTCAAGGACTGACAACCAGTGCTTGAGGTACGATGTTTTGGATCTCAAACTGATCATATACAATCTCAAACTGATCATATATAATCTCAAACTACATCAACTTTTTATGGTCACTTTTGTGGTTTATTCTTTGTTTTTATGGACTTTTATGTGAATGCAAATTTTTTCCTGATGAAGTATCAGTATCAAACTACATCAATTTAATTCCAGAGATTGTATACAGTCTTAAACAATATCAATTTTATTCTTTGTTTATCCTTCTGCGACCAGGAGATGGAAGGTGTTAGTTCCAGATGAAGTGCTTCGGCTCCAACAAGCAAGAAGGATACAGAAAGCTGCTCTTATTGGCAACTTTGTTGATCGGGAGTCGGAGCGTCCTGCACTTGGTCCCAATGATTTTATTCAGTTGCCAAGGATTTGTGGAGTTCCTGAATCTGAGAATGTGAATCAGCCAAGGCAACATAAAAGGAAATTAAGGTATTATTTTCTTCCTTCAAATATTTTGATATTAGCAAATGCTGTACTTGTTCTGATTTGATGTACCCATTCCGTGCAGAGAGAAGTCAGCCCCTAACAAAGAAAAGGATGTAGCAGCTCGGTAACTCCTATTCCTGTCACTAGCTATATTAGCAAATGCTATACTTGTTCTTATTTCATGTACCCACTCTGTGCAGAAAGAAGTCAGCCCCTAACAAAGAAAAGGATGTAGCCCCTAACAAAGAAAAGGATGTAGCAGCTTGGTAACTCCTATTCCTGTCACTAGCTCCTTGTGTAGCATAGACAAGTTTTTAAAATTTTAAATGGTGTGGTAATGCAAAGAAATCTATTTTGTGATGCCCATTTTTTCCCTGATGTGACACGGCCAGGAAATGCTGACACGTGGTCCTATCCACTTGTGACTTGTGTAAGCATCCCTGTAAGCCCTGTGGTTCACCTGTGTCCGTAACATTTTTAAAATCCACAATTTAATAATAATCTAAATTAAACTCTAGCGGTATCTTCACATCAAAATCTAAAATCCATAACACAGCTGAGGATCTATCTAGTTAATCCGCTCCACAATTATACAGGCTATAGATTAGAAAGTCGATATAAACCAGTTAAAAGTAATAATAACACAAACTACTAATACTGGTAGTTCTAATTCTCCAACACCTGCTAAAGTCCTTGTCCAAGCCTCCTGAATCTTCCCTTCATCTGCAAAAATGTTAAATTATCAGCAGGATGAGTATATAGAGAATATAAATCTCCACTAATTACAGATGCTTAATTACACTTTTATAAGTAGCAATCTCTCTAAATATTACATTATGTAAGTCTTACTTTGGATGTAAATAAGAAGAATTTTGAATGCTCTGCGTAAAACATCATAAGATCAACATATCAGTTATTGCTTTAAATCCTTAATATATAATTAGTTTGTCAAAATTTAGAAATAGTCTAGCATAAGTGCATAACAGATCCTCAACTATGCCTAGTGGGCTCTCAATTCTCTGTGATGTATACGTGTCTATATCTCTACACCTGAAGGCACTAACCTGTGAGTTGTATCTACCAAGACTCCTAAAGGCACTAAACAAGTAGGCTCTGTAAGGTCACGACTTAACCATCTTTGTACATATCTGGTGCAGGCCCCAAACGCCTATGCATCGTTCTCAAATCTTTGTCTTCGTGTGTATGTCCGCATTAAAAACCATATAACTCTATATATGAATATTATGTGCTTTCATAATGGAACATGTCTTAGTGATTCAATTCTTAGTATCATGCATTTGAACACCTTTCAAAGCCCATATCTCATGTTCTCATTGCTATCCCGTTTTGCCTTAAGGGTGTTCAAATAAATATCGCCGTTTCTATACAGCAACAATTATTAAGATGTTGGCAATTAATCGTCATTTTCAATGCAGTTAATTATCATTTTATTATTGTTCTTTATATTTAGATATGCACTAGTATATCTCTTAATTATATTACAGGCATGACTAGACACTATTATTATTATTCTATTTTTGACATGGTAACATAGAAAATTGGGGCCATTACACATATTGTTTGTCAGCTCTATACTTATGGTTTATCTTTTGATTGAGTGCAGCAATGTTTCAAAGAATATTAAATCCAAGAGGCTTAGAAAAGAAGCTCAAATTTGTTCCGAAGAAGTCCCAGGGACCATCAATGACAATGAAGTTGAGATCTTTGATGCCCATAATGCCACTTCAAATGAAAAAATGAAGAACTGTAATCCCCAACCAATGACTGGCGGAGGTGAAGTAGTTGATCATGTTGAGAAGAGAAGGTTTCTCAAACGACGTTCAGAAAGGGGTAAATCTTTAGAACCAGATGGAGAGAGACCAAACCTCCTATTTCCCTCTGAAAGTCTGGAATTAGGGACAACCGATGGTGGTATTATCAGGAGGACCTGTGATGGGAAGAATGTCACTTCAAATAAGACCATGGTGTCCTGGAAACAGTATTCTAGAAAAAGATTGCATGTTAAATCAGGTCAAGAACAAAGTGGTATGGCGTCTTCTGGAATGTCCTTGTTATCCGAAACTATTGATTGTACAGAAGAGATCAATGGTCCTTCAGTTCGTCAGGATTCAACATCATTGATGGTGACGAGTGGTGAAGAGATTGGCATGCCTCGTGGGGATGATGCTTCTGGGAAGAAGACGCCTAAACTGCGAACAAGAAGGAAAGCATGTATAGAATCGGCTGAACATCACAATGGATTAGCAAAGCACCTTCAAAGTATGGAATTGAGAAATATGGATCAGGAGGGAGGTCAGGACCCAGTTTTAGACACAGTCACTTCAAAAAAGGGGGATAGTATTCTGAAGCAGATCCACAAAAGGAAAAGAAGACCTGTATTATCCAAAGAATGCCAGGAAATTCAGTTTGCTCATGATCAGCAAGATGGCCCTAAAATTTCAAAATGTAGAGCCAAAAATTCTTCAAAGCAAATTAACCAAACACCAGATGATGATGATGACATTACACTTTCGTCTTTTCTCGATAAGAAATTGAAGAACAGAAAACCTCCAGTTGCCAGAAGTTCTCACCAGTCTTGCTCCCCAAATGGAATCGTGTGAGAAGCTCGACGGACTAGATACGATTTATTTTAGGGCCATTGACCCTCGTCAACCTGTGAGGACTGATCAATCTGGTGACTGCGAAACTGATGACATTGCTCTTGCTAGCTTTTCGCGTAATAGTCATAAAAAACATGATATGGAAATGATCATTGCTCCCCTTGAACACTGCAACAATGGGTAGGAAGGCAATAACGATGCTGACGTCTGTACTCTTTCAGTCTTGCGTGCTTCCTTCGCAACCAATCAAATAAGCGGCGCCTTAAGGAAAAGGAGTTGAAGCTGCCTTCGGATGAGGTAGAACAATCAAGTTGTCAATCCAAGACTTCTTGAAATGGTATAGTGTCAGAGACTTTGTCATGTAGCAGCATTCCATCAAGTGTATCCAGGGATAAAAGGCAACCCAAAAAAAAGGTTGATTTGGTTGGGAATCAAACTGTTACTGAAAGCCTGCGGGAGAGCTGGTACGCACTAATTTCAAGCATTGTTTTATGCTTGTGATGAGCTCAGAGACGGTTGTTCTCTGGTATTTGAGAGGCTTATCTATGCTTGAGCATCATATTGTGTGGAATTATGGTGCTGCCGTGCCGCTGTGCTCGTTTCTTGATGCCCATTTTTTTCGCGACTATATATAGTGTGCACTCTCATCGAGTGACTAGGAGTTTTGTAGCAGAGTTTAGTTGCTTATGATTCTTTAACGCAAGCTGGTATACGGATTAGATTTTTCACGAGTCACACCTGTACAGCGATATTTATTGAGAATTCTTTTCTTTAGTACACGAGATTGCCAAATATTGTTTGTCCTCATCCACTGAAGGTTGATGAGTTAATACCATTATTAGCATTGATTTGGCAAAATATGTGGATTCTGTAACATTAATTGGTTTCTTAATTTTAAGAACAATGCGTCCCATATGAAATGTGGGATACCCATTGATTATGAACCCAAAAATTACTTGGCTTGGGTGGGATACCCATACAAAACACATTAATTATAGCTCAATTTCTATAATACCATACAAAAGCTTGCTCATTTAGCAACCCACTCAATTCCCAAAATAGTAGGCCAAAAAAATACCCATAGATACCAAAACGAACTAGCCACCCGTTTTCTTGACAGCCAATCAGTCTTGTCCACTGGTTTTTTACCTCTCCCTATACGCTGGCTGTATCGCCCATGTACAACCACAATAATCTGCATTCAACAACGGAAGAGAGAAGATGCCTCAGCTAGACATGGTCAATAGTTGTTGGACTCAACAGGGATATTACTGGCTATCCAAAAAGAAAAATCTATCCAATAGCATTTTCATAACAAATCACCTAAGAACATATCCAAACAAGATAAGCACTGGCCTCAAAGCCATCGAAATATCCAACTTTTAATCGGAATCAAAACTCGAACATCCATAGTTAAATTTGCTTCCAAACTACCAGAAAAATAATGTAACTGGGTTTTTGTAAAAACAAAAAGGACCGGATTTCAGCAACTCTTCAATATTTTCTAGTAGCGCCCAACACCCCAAACCCTGATTACACCATCAGTATAACCACTAAACAATGTACTTCCATCTGCACTCCAGCTCAAGCTTGTGCAGTATATCACCTGCAAAACCCCGATACAAAGAGTTAAAATAACAAACTAATTTATCATAGGTTTATTTCCATGAAGCTAAGCATTAATAAAAAAAACATACATTCACACCAGCATCAACAAAACACAACCAAGTTATAACTTGTAACACACTAATGTTAGTACAATGAGTCAATGACAATATGTTTTTAGGGCAGGATTTCACACACCTGAGAGGAAAAATTGTCAGCTTTTACAATAAACATAAAGGAACCATCGTCAACATTCATAAAAAAAGATATAAATCACATTTTTTTCCAAGACAAATGCTTTTCCCAGAGAGAAATCTTGCATACATAACCTGACAAATAAAATGATATCATGGAATTCTTCACTACATGCCAATTTCATACTCAATGCATGCATAAAATATGCCCATTCCTGCTTGAATAATCAAATGTTTTGGATTGCATATCCATTCATCATTTCCAAAACATCATCAAGCTACAGCAGCAAAACCCCAAGAATAGATGGGTGCATCAGTGCATGCAATACGAGATAATCAAACCGTTCAAAATAATTTACTTACAAGCCACACTTCGGCTTAGTAACAAGGACATGTCATATACTAATTTCGAACAATTGCATTACACATGAATATCAACAACTTATAAACACATAATTGTTTCGCTGAATAACCACGAGAAGAATTAACACCTCCTTATAACCAGTTGATAAAGCAAACTTCTGAAAAAAAATATCAATGAAGAAATGAAAATACCTTCTTATTTGAGGTAGCAGTGTTATCCTCAGATTTTTCTGCTTCCGTCTTTAGATCAACCTTCAAGTCCTCAACAATACTCTTGCTCTCCAGATCCCAGATCTTGATGCTCTGCTCAGTTGCGGCACATAGCCAGTACCTATTGGGGCTGAAGCAGAGGGCGTGGATCACTGCACCAGCATCGAGTGAGTACAGTCTTTTCCCTTCTGCCAAATCCCACAGAAGAATGGTCATATCTTTTCCTCCACTAGCGCACAGAGATCCATCAGGGGACACAGCGACCGTGTTCACATACCCAGAGTGACCAGCCAATGTGTTCCTGAGCTTGCAATTGGAAAGGTTCCAGACCTTCACGGTTCGGTCCCATGAGGCGGAAACAATAGTAGGCTGGAGGGTACTAGGGCTGAACCTCACACAGCTGACCCACTCGGAGTGAGCATCTCCGTCCTGAATTGTGTACTTGCACTCACCGAGTGTATTCCATAGCTTGATAGTCTTGTCCCGGGATGCCGAAACGATCTGACGGTTATCAATCGAGAAAGCAACGGACAGGACATCTTTGGTATGGCCAACAAATCGGCGGGCGGAGGTTCCAGCAGCAAGGTCCCAGAGACGTAGCTCACCGTCCCAGGAACCGGACAGAGCGAACTGACCATCGGACGATAAAACAACATCCTGAACAAAGTGAGAGTGGCCAGTGAGACGACGTTTGGGAACACCATAGGTCTTCTCCTCCTTGGTGAGGTTCCAGACAATTATGGACTTGTCACGGGAAGCGGTGACAATCATATCGGAGTTGTCAATCGGAGTGGCGATCGCCGTCACCATGTCAGTGTGGGCACGCATGGTGCCGCGGAGGTACAGAGCCTCTTGGAGTGACATGGTGGAAGAGCTCAAGGAGGAGAGGAGACTATGGGTTCTGTGCGACGGGCAGATTAGAGCGCAAGAACGGAAGTGAAGGAGGATTTATATATCTAACGCCGATTGGTGGTCGTTAGGGTTTTTCGACTTAAGAAAGCTTTAATTGGGCCTGAAGAAAGGCCCATTGTTCTTTCTTGTGATTTTACCCTGCAGGCCTAAAGATAGGCCCACATGAACTAGTTCTGAACTTACAATGATGACTAGTGGGCCGAAAGCCCAATGTGATAGAAAGAAAAAGGCCTGCATTTAAACTGGACTTTTGTTATTAATCAAGGCCTGTTCATTTGGATTCTAAAAGTCAACCAAGAGACTTTTAACTAACGACACTTGTTAGTTGTTACATAAGGGGTGGATAATGGGATAAGATAATTATGAAGATTCCATAATTAAGAGGTGCAATCGGCCACTCTAGACCGATGGTCCTGATTTAATGGATGATTTCATGCTATTAAGAACCAATTACTCTCCCAAAGCGAGGAAGATCTCTAAGATTTTGAATACGACACTATATAAATCCGAAGAAAAGATAAGGTAAGTGATTGATTTTTGACTATTCACTGACATTGTCTTATTTCATATATCCAAAATATCAAATAAGGGACGGAATGATCCACGCCCATTTTTCTCATGGGTGCGTCCACGCCCATTTTTCTCATGGGTGGCGGGGACCTGTTGTATTTTTATTACAGCAGGTCCAGCTGTAATATATTTTTAAGTTAACAAAAATTTTTATTTTTATTTTTAAAAATAACAAATGTGTAGTATTCTTCCTAACGAATCCAACGGTATATTTTTTGTTCGAAACAAAAATCACATTAAACATGAAAAATACATGACAATTTTAGACCGTTGGATATAAACACAAAACATTCGATGTCTCGATCACGGTGACTTTGATTTTTGTTTCGAAAAAAAATATGTCGTTGGGTTCGTTAGACAGAATACTACACATTTACGATTTTTAAAAATTTTAAAAAAAATTCATTGTGCTCCAAAAGAGCTACAGTGGGGTCTGCTGTAATTTTTATTACAGCAGACCCCCGGCACCCTTTTTCTCATAGATATGGATTTGATATTTTGAATTTATTTGTGGAAATATGCGTAGAAGGTTCAATCATTCTTGATTATCATGGACAACTATATTTTTGATAATATTCCAAATGAAATTATTATGAAACTGTTCGTGACGGAATTTGAGTGTTGTGAACAAATAAGATCATACGATGTGTGCAGGAGCAAACCTATTAGAACAAAGTCCGGCCGAGTCTGGGCAAAGAATGGAGTCTGAACGAAGATAGATCAGTCAGTTAACTAACAAATGACCGAGATACGCGGGATCAGTAATCCAGGTATTTCAACATGTAGAAGGAGGTGGGAAGCACATAAGTAACTGTTCGACAGAAGTCTAGCAACAACAGAACGTGGGAGACACGTGTAAATCAAAAAGAAGGCAGTTACTCCACACTACTCCATAACTGAAGAAAACATGGGACATGTGGCAATAATCCAACTATAAATATTAGTGTTGACAATTTTGTTAATCAACTTTTGTTCAAACCTGGTCGTTTACTCTACTTTCGTTCAACAAGTCAAATGACATCGTTGTGCCAATGTTATTGGCGTATTTTTATGTGCAACAGAAACGATTATAAAATATGAAAAAAATTGTCAGAGTCATTTGTAAATCAAATTTGGAGTATTATTTATCATTATTTTATAAAATTTTGATTTTTTGCATTGTTTTTCATATAATTTAAAGACAAAATTAATGATTTTTCTGCCGCTAAAAGAAAAATCATGCGTCACATTTATATATTGTGTTAATTTTTAACACATTTTACATTTTGTGTTAATTTTTCGATTATTAATTTTTTTTTTCTTAAACACGAATAAAATATATTTTTCTCATATTATTTTTAGGAACATTTTCGATCATTTCAGCTTATTCCCGCCCGTTGGAAATTCAAAAGCCTTCCAAATTTCCTTCTCTCTCTTCTTTAAAACCCACGAAATCACGAAACCAAACGTCATTTTCTGTTCCTCTCTGACTACCTTGCTCTTATCCTGCGCACCCATCACTCCCTCATGGCGCACGATACCAAAGTTCAGCTTCCGTGCGACGGGGACGGCGCGTGCATGCGGTGCAAGGCCAAACCGCCGCCTGAGGAGACTCTTACATGCGGCACGTGCGCTACACCTTGGCACGTGTCCTGCCTTGGAATCCCTCCTCCAACCCTAGCTTCCACTCTGCAGTGGGAGTGCCCTGACTGCCATGACTATGGTCCCGTCGCTGCCCCTGCTGCTGCCGGATCTGGCGAGAGTTCGGAACTTGTGGCGGCGATTCGAGCGATCGAGGCTGACGCATCGCTGACAGACAAGGAGAAGGCAAGGAAGAGACAGGAGCTGTTGAGCGGAAAGGTTGAGAAGGATCCAGAAGATAGAGAGACGAATAATAAAGGAAAGGAAAAAGTGGAGAACGACGTGCTTGAGGTTCTTGGTGGGAGCTTGAACTGTTCTTTTTGTATGCAAGTACCCGAAAGACCCGTTACGGTATATAGATTTGTTTTCTCTCCCTTTTAAATCTTACCGACCTATATTTTGCAATGATGGTCAGGAGTTGATTTAGGTTTACATTCAATGTCTACATTTGATGATGCTTTGGTGTGATTATGAACTTACATGGTTTTGATATCTCTATCATGCCAAACATGAACTTGCTAGGGCATTCTATTGTATTGCAATTTATTAGTTAGATTTCCTTTGCTATTATGTTTCTCCTTGAAGGATCTTGCACAATTGTTGTTTCACTGTTCATTTAGGGTTTTGCCCTTCTGAAATTGTTTTCAAGCGTTTTACATGTAACTAGGATTTTGGTTAGATTGTCTTATTATTATGATTTATTATGATCATTGTCATCAAAGGAACTTGTAGTAGTTGTTGTTTCCCTGTTCATTTTGGGTTTTGCCTTTTTGAGGAGTTTTTGGTTGCATTAATTTCTTTCTTATTTAGTTGATTTTGTAAAAACGTATCCGTTTTATAATGCTCTCTTTTGTTATTAATTCGCAATTGAATTTTCCCTGGGATATTGCATTTGATAGTTTACATCCACTCCACTTCTTGTAATTAAACTTGTTTCCTGTATCACTTTGATAACTCTTATTCATTTGCAACTGTGTGCACCATAGAAAATGTCCTCTCCATCATTGTGTATGCAAGTCCCTGCCATGAGATGTTTCAGATGGAAATTCTCATAGTTCCACTTTTCTGTTTATATGTTATGTCATTGTGCTGCATGATCAATTATATTGATGAGATAATTTAGGGATTGAATTTATTTTTGTTACTGGTATAATTTGAGGAAACCAATTTCCTGGATTGGAAATCGCTAATTGGGAACCCTGATTGTGTTTGGCGTATTTCCACCTTTTCTGCACTTGAAGTATTGTTCTGATATTTGGTTGTTGGTATTTGGCCCATATAATTAGCTATTAAATGCAAAAGATATGGAATAGTGGCTGCAGAAATATATTTATAAGATGCTCAATGGTAGTTCATCCTTGTTTCAGACACCGTGTGGGCATAATTTTTGCTTAAAATGCTTCGAGAAATGGATTGCACAAGGAAAGCGTACCTGCGCAAAATGCCGCAGTTCAATTCCTCCGAAAATGGCTAGTCAGCCTCGCATTAATTCCAGTCTTGTGACTGCCATCCGTATGGCAAAACTTTCAAAGTCAAATGCGGCTGCTGGGTCTCTTAAGGTTTACCATTTTATACATAACCAACATCGGCCAGAGAAGGCATATACTACGGAGCGGGCGCAGAAAGCTGGTAAGGCCAATGCAGCAAGCGGAAAAATCTTTGTCACTGTACCATCCGATCATTTTGGACCTATAACAGCAGAAAATGATCCAGAGAGAAATGTCGGTGTGCTGGTCGGTGAAAGTTGGGAGGATAGATTGGAATGCCGTCAATGGGGTGCCCATAATCCACATGTCGCAGGCATAGCAGGACAATCAAACTATGGTGCACAATCTGTGGCACTTTCAGGAGGTTACATTGATGATGAGGACCATGGTGAATGGTTTCTCTACACTGGAAGGTTCACTTCTTTTTCTGATTTTCTTTTTCTAATTTTACATTTATGTTGAGTATGTCATTACTTCTTTTTTAAAAATATTCAATCTTCTTTTTTTTTTCCAAAATTTTATTTGTTTTGTAAAATATGCTAAAACATAAAGGCAAGTAAAAATAAGCAATACCAGCAACAGTCCTAATTGCATTTGCACAGTGGTATTTTTAATTTTTTATATCCATATTGTTTTAGTTGTAAGAAGAGAGTTTAAGGACTACTAAATCAGTGATCATCATGTTTGTGATATTCTGCCCTTTCATTTTTGATTTGGGATAATATTTCTGAATCTAGTGTGGTAATGGTTGCTTCGGCTTGACATACAATATATTTGAGAGGATATGTTATAGCTCACTGTTATATTAAATATGGGAGTTAATGGACCAAAGATTTCCCTTCTTGTCAGCTTTTGATTGACCGCTGTATCGGTTTTTGTAAATGCATATTCTCATTCTTTGTAGTTGCGCATAACCATAGTTCAAAACAATTTGCTGTGATTCCTACTTGTGGTTGCTTCCTATGTAGTCTTTCTATCTTGACCTGAATATTGACAGCTTCCATACAATTTATATATGCCGATATGGGTGACAGTGGTGGTAGAGATCTTAGTGGCAACAAAAGGACTAACAAAGAACAGTCTTTCGACCAGAAGTTTGAGAAATCGAATGAAGCTTTGCGAGTGAGTTGCAAAAAAGGCTATCCTGTTCGAGTTGTGAGGTGAGCATGTTTCCCTCTCTCTCTTGTTTTGAACTTCTTATGAAAAGTTGTCAAGCATGAATAGTTTCAAATGTTAAATTTCTTTCCTGTTTATATTTAGTGGTAAAATTTAGATTTCATGTGCAGTTGGCTGCTGCTACTCTCTTTTGGATAAGCTGATAATATATGCATTTTTGTACAGTTGTAGACTGCATTTTGTTTTTAATTCTTATAAGGCTGGGGAATCAATCTCGCTCTGTTATAAAGGTTCAATCTGGCAAGTTGGTTATAATGTTACCCAGAGAGGGCTCCTCACAAAAGAAAAAATTATGGTCTTAGAAAACATTTAGGTTTCATTATGGACCTGGTGTGGCTGTACATTCTGTGTCATGTATTAAAAAAATGTTTTAATATTCTGCAGCACGGTGCTACTGTCATTTTGACTTCAGAGTTGGTCGTGGGTCTAACATTAACACTTGTCTCATAAATGTGCTTATTGGTATAAAGATAGCACATGTCATTGGCAAAACTTGGCTTGGTGGTAAGTTTTTTTGCAGCAACCTAGATGTTAAAAAGTCAAATGACAGATAAAGCCTTTGTACAATGCCAAGGGTAAGGCTGTATGCATATGCCTTTTCCAGACTACCTATTTTGAAAGAGCCTTTGCACCAGGTGTTGTTTCATTATTCGTCATTGTTCTTAGATTTAATGAGTTTGGTAAATATATATTTGTTCTGTTGGTCGTTACTTCCAGGAATTGTACTGTTTACTTTAGATGGAGTCTGTCTTTATTGTTTATCCGAGGCTGGGGCTTTTTCTTAAATTTGCATCTTACTTTAATATTTTTGCAATTTATATTCTGATCATTAAGATTTTCGTTTATTTGATGTGTAGGTCTCACAAAGAGAAGCGCTCATCATATGCCCCTGAGAAGGGGGTGCGATACGATGGGATTTACAGGATTGAAAAATGTTGGAGAAAAGTTGGGATCCAGGTGATTACTTTCTATCAAATTCATTGAACTGCCAATAAATTTCTTTCACTGAATAGATTTACTTATCTTTTTTTTTTCTTGCATTAGGGATTTAAGGTTTGCCGCTACCTATTTGTTAGATGTGACAATGAACCTGCTCCATGGACAAGGTTTGCATTTGTTGTCTTGTTTGCTTATTTCCAAAAAATTCTTTCCTGACATTTCACTAAAATTAACCGCAGTGACGAGCATGGAGACAGGCCAAGACCTTTACCAGTTATTCCTGAACTAAAGAATGCAACTGACATAACAGAGAGGAAAGAAAGTCCATCTTGGGATTATGCTGTGAGTATGTTTAATTTCTTCCTCCAGTTTGTTTGATTGTTTCTGTATCTGTAAGTTTCTTTTTGTTTTGACAACTTAATAAAATCAGTGATGACTAAATGTTGGCAGTCCACTTCATTGAAAATGAAAATTTGTTGCAACAATATAGTTTCTTTTGTTTGGACTTTTTTTTGTTAACTTAGTTTTATATCAGCCTGAAGATAATCATTGGATGTGGAAGAAACCTCCTCCACTCAGCAGAAAGCCAGTGGATACAGGAAATCCTGAGGACAGGAAAAGATCAAGGAAGGCTATGATGAAAGCACAGAATTTAAGTGTAAGAGAGAAGCTCCTGAAAGGTTTGTTTTCTTCTATCTTCCGCTCTATAATTTATATCTCTGTTCAATTTGACACTGTACTGTAGCCTACAAAGATTTCTACATGGGTTGTGTTGTCCTCCAGTTTCTTAAATTTAACAAGAACATTTGCGTTTTAATGTTGAGGCTTTAATAATGATGATGGTGATGATTAGCATCTTGGTCAAAGATGGTAGATTGCTTATGAAACTTAGCTAGGCAATAGCTTAAACCACTGTTCTTGTTTGGAGGATTAAATACAAATCATGGGTTAGTCAAGGTAACGATGCCTTGTTTGTTCTCACCTTAGTGAGTTTTCACATGCAGAGTTTAGTTGTCAAATATGCCGGCAAGTGATGAATCTCCCCGTTACAACACCTTGTGCTCATAACTTTTGCAAGTCATGTTTAGAAGGAGCATTTGCTGGCAAGGCATTTGTCAGAGACAGAAACAGAGGAGGAAGGGCACTGCGATCCCAAAAGAATGTCATGCAGTGTCCTTGTTGCCCAACAGACATTTCTGATTTCCTTCAAAACCTTCAGGTACAATGCCTGACAAGTGCTTTTAATTAGTAGCTTTCTTTTATGTTTTTCCATGGAAGACAATCTGTTGGAGCTTCACACTTTAGATGATTCTACATTTCTATATATGTTTGTGACAAACATGACATAGTGCCATAAAGTACGAATTCTACTGTTACGTGGTGTTAGAAATAATTTGAAGGTTTTATGTTTCTTCTGTGTTATTTGACCAGTATATGATATGCATAGAGCTTGAGCTTACATGAATTTTTGTTCGAATTGGACTATGGTTTGAATATGGCAGGTCAACAGAGAAATAATGTCTGTCATTGAATCACTGAAACGTGATAATGAAGAAGAGAATAAGGATCCAATTGAAGAGCTGAGTGAGGAAGAAACAGATGATGCAGAGGAAAATCTTGATCTTACATTTGGGGGAACTGAAGATGGTGCAGGAACCTCTGAAGAAACTGGTGCTCATGAGTTGGAGGATTCTTCAAGTATGCGCCAGACTGAAAGGCCGAAGAAGCAGCAGAAGGTGGAAAAAGAGAGCCCGTTGGACATCACTGATAACACAAAGATTGTTGATGACACAAATGTTTTTGCAGAGAAGCCCGATGATTTAAATGAAGACTCTGAGACCATGAAGCATCAGGCAGAAATATCTGGGGGCAGCAATGACTTGCAAGTACCAGTAGTGAAAAGAACAACTAAGAGGAAAAATGGTAACGGTGGTGGTGGTTCACGAAATCCTGGTGTGGGAGTGAAAACTAGAAGAAATGGAAGAATTCAAGAAGCACCAGTTGATGGAAAGGATTCACCATCAAGTCCTCTCCTTGCGCATTCATCTGATGATGATTTTGAATGACAGAGCTGATTCTGTTTGAATCATCATATATGGCAAAATATATTTTGCCTGATGCATTTTTCTGCCATACAAGACTTGCTCTTTACCATTTTGAGCTGATGGTTCCCACTTTCTGTTTAGTTGTAGTTTGAGAATGGTTGGGAGATTGAACAATATATATCTAATCTCTGGTTTATTTGGTCAAAATGTGTTATATACATCTCGGTGAAACAGTTATGAAGCTTGAGTTTTGTTTTTCTGGATATCAACTGCTTTGGTATGTCTTATATATTTGTATATATATATATATCAATTGAAATAGCCATTTTTAATTGTAATTAGTAGCTTCTTTTTTGAAATGTGGATTGGGGATTTGAACTCTGGTCATCATAGTGATACATATCATCCTTATCACTATAACTAGTGACTGGGGGTGTTGTAATTTAGTAGTTTGATTATGTTTGGATGACATTTATGACCTTTTGGTCAAACATTTAGGAACGTTGTTAGTCTTTTTTTATGGCAAATGCAAATTGGACACCCTATATTAGTTGATTGACTAAAACACCTCAACAGAGATCTCTATTCACTAATCTTACTCGTACATTCCTTGTTGACGCCCTCAACTAAAATGTCATCTTTAGTATATTTGATTACGAAGTATTTCGTATTGTTAAACCACTCGACGATAGTCTAATTAGTTCTTTCTACTACAAGCGCAAGGTATACTATGTCCGTGGGCTAATCCCACTCCCGAGCGTCTATCTGCATAGACTTCGGCTTAATTTTACCATCAACCAACTAGTGATTCTTTGAGCTTATCTCATTTTTGAGTCCCTTATTCGCATGGACTTCTACATAATCTTATGTGTCGTCAATGTACTGTGTTAAAAACAATATTACTTTATCTATAAAGGAAGTTGGGATAAATAACAGAGAGCAAAACCTAGCCCACAAAAGGCTATAAATTGAGGTATTTTTGGACCATAGGTGGAGGACGTTAGATCTGAAAAGAAATTGAGATGGAATAAATTCTGACTATGACAGGATAACAACACAACTTAAGCTAAGTTAGTCATTTATTTATTTTTGATTATTTATTATTTGCCGGTTCCGGAAGAGAAAAAACAAAAGGTTTATTTTTAAATAATAAAAAAAAGAAAAAAAAAAAACCAAGAAGGAGGAATGGGCTTCCCGATCAAGTCAGGTCTCTCTCTCAAGTCTCAAGACTCTCAACACGCCTATAACTTGCTCTCTTAAAAGTTGAAACCCTCGACCGCACTGCTCATAGATAAGGAGCCACTATTTTTATTGTCTGCGGGCGGGTTTTTTCTAAGCCTGCCTGTTTTTTTTTTCTCTTCACTGAAGCCTGAAGATCTTGGGTTGATTCTGATTTGATATACTTTCGATCCTTGTCTACTGTTGTTCTCCCAACCGGGTTCCTTCCCTTTTTCACTGTTACTTCGCTTCAAATGGATTTGCAGATAGTGGAAGCTTGATAATATGTTTTTTGGGTGATTCCCTAGCATGACAAGATGCTTTCTTTAAGGTTAGTTTTTTTGCACATGATTTTTCTTGCTGGTCCCGAGTCTCTTTAATTGTTTGTTTTTCCATCTGGGTTATTTGTGTTTCTTAATTTATACATGGATTTTGTGAGGAATTGTTGTTTTTGTGCTTCAATTGTATGTTTCAATTTCTGGGTGTGTTGCAAGTGTTGGTCTTTACACTAGCTTTTCTTTGAAATGCCTTTACTTGTTACTCAACTGCTTGTTTCTTCGTCTTATTTAGTTATTCTGTGCTTATTTTGTAATTGTGTTTGTGAGATTCTTTGTAGTGTTTCAAATTACCGTCGAGTTTTGTTGATGTGTTATTCTTTTGCAATACAGAAACTTCTGGAGAAGGCATAGGAGGAAGATTCTGGTTACAGCTGGTGTTGTTGGAGGTGGGTACTTCCTGTATAAACTATACAGTGATTATGGCCGTAGGGTTGCTGATCTTGAGAAACAGCTGGAGCGTCAAAGGATAAATGATGAACTCATTAAGGCCCAGTTAAGAGAAATATTAGATTTTCTAGTTTTTGTTATGTGGGTATCTTGAATTGTGTTTTAGAGAATTTTGCACTTATTCTGTTGCCATGCTTTCTGTTTTTGACGGCTAATCGCAGACTGCAAGCTCATTTCGAAAACGTACAAAGGATAGCTGAGACCGCTACATTGCCTCATGCAATACACTATTTGAGTAGTCGGATAGAGGAAGAATTGAACCTTTCAAATCTTACTGAGAGGTTACTGCAAGGGAAGGGTCAACCAAATACATTGTCATCTTCTGAGAAACTGGAGCTATGGGAGAGACTCAAAATATTGAGTATGAACCCATTACTTTTGCCTCTTGTTCTACATTTACTTGTAACTTTTAAACCATATAATGACTAGGTTATCGCATTGGGAAATACTTTATGTTTCGAGGCTGACTTGGTTTCTTCAGGTTTCACAAGAATGGTGGTGTCACTATGGGCAGTGACAATGCTTAGCTTATATGTAAGAATTCAAGTTAACATTCTTGGAAGACATATATATATTGATACTGCACGTGGTCTTGGAAGCTCTTATTCACTTGTAAGTGCTCGTAGTTGTATGTCCTAGGGGGATATTTTCATTCCTTGAATACTCTTTCCATTCGTTTCTGTATCGCAAAAATTAGGACTGGAACCCCTTTTTACCTTTCAATTACTAATGGCTATTCGTTGCAGGTGCTGTGTAAGCGGTTGTTTTTATTCCAGTTGGACATCTTTACTTACTATGCTTTTGCATTTTCTATCTATTTAGTCTGGTTGAGTCGGTTTACATTTTATTTAGCTACTTGGTTATGTTTACATTTTATTTAGCCACATAGTGGTTGATATACTTTCCTCCTCTTCTGATGTTGAAAAAGATATAGAGGTTGAAGGGGTGCTAGAGATTCTTAGATGTAATTTTAAGGAAAGCTTCACTTATCCTTTTTGTGATGACAAATGTTATGTTTGCTGCTTCTTTCAGCATTTTCATGACACATAAAATCTTTTCCATGATCTCTTAAATATTGGAAAGTCATGGAAAAGTTCTCTTTACCTTGCCTTCCATGTCTTCAAAATTACTTTCCCTTGGTCAATTTTTTTGTTTCCTTGGATATTTTTAAGTGGATTATCATCTTGACCTTATCATTGCAATTGTGCCTTGACGGAGGATAAAGTTTTTTGAGCTAATATTTTGTTTTTCTAGTTATATTCATAGTAGGCACATCTGTAAGCTCGTGTAAATTTCTTCAGTGTGCCCTTATGGATCTTTTCACTTCCCTAAAATTTGCCCTTTATTCCCATTTGTAGGAGGATGCTGATTTCATTGACAGGGACAGTGAGCAAAATTTTTTGGCCAGTGCTGATTTTCTAGCTAGTAGTGGCGTACCGTTATTCATTTCTAATATGCAGGCCGTGGTGGCTGAAGTTCTCAAGGAGTAAGTTCTCCCTCTATCTTTAAAACATTCACGTGTTATTCGCATCATTCATTTTTCTTCTTACTGCCAAATCAAGAATAGATTTTTTCTAAATTAAATCTAAAAGAGGGAAAGTAAGACAGGATAAAGGTTTTGGACAGTTTGTTGAGAAGCATGCTGCAGCAGTCATAGGTTTGTGCTGCTAGTTTGGTGCTTGCATATGATTCACCCATAGTTTCGATCCAAGGTTGTTTTCCTAAATAGTGGATTTTGTATTTATCTTTTGGCTATGCTTATTATTTGGAGCATTGTAATGTTGAAAGTGCTCTTCCATTTCCAGAAGAATAAAATATCAGCACTCATAAATACTCTCTCCCTCTCTCTCTCTCTGTATGTGTGGGTGTGTGTTGTGTGCATTTTAAGATCATCTTTGCTAGATCCTTTATTCTTCAGAACAACCTTCAAGCAGGGTTCCGAGCTGAAGCTAATACGGCAATACCAACATGTGTTTGTAGTATTTTTTGAAATAAAAATAATGAGATTTAGGCACTTAGTGTCCAAGCAAAAGCTATGCTGCTGCAAGTAGTGTGGGATTATTTATTAAACACATTCATTGCAGGTTTTCTTAGTGTGTTTACAAATTATAATGTGCAGAAAACAGTTGAGGGATGTCATCAACACTACTGGGCTTCATGAGACTGTCTCCCAGATACTTGACATTTTCATGAGCGCTGGAAGTCCCCATCACTGGATAGAATACTTGATGCCTGAGGATGCTAGGTTTTCCAAACTAGCAAAAACTCCAAGCAATGACGACACAGTTCCTTCTGATTTGACCAAATTCGATCAACTCATGACGGAGACCCGGGATGTATTATCCAGGTATGATGATGAAACTCGCCAAGAAAAGGCAATTTTTAGTTCTTTTCTGATGAAACAATTTTCAATTGCTGTTATAAAAAACCACGCGGTATGACAATCACTTGCATCTGACTATGGCTTGGAAGTGTTTTTATTTTTGATGTTAAAGACAGGTTTTCTTGCCTTGGTCAACTCCATTTAAATTACTCATTTATGTTCTGCTGCAGCGCCGAGTTTGGAGATATTGTTGAGATATCACTTAAAGCAGTTGTGGGTGCACTGATGGAGGATATCGCGGTTCAATCTGGAGACAGCCTAACATCTGGGATGCCCCTGGCAAGGCTTCTGCCAAGGGTTATACAGGTGGCTCCATCATTGGTTGATGAGCCAAGAAAAAGCCGGTTCATCCAGATCATCCAAACCGTACCCGACGTTGAACTTTTCTTCACTCTCCTCTATGCAAATGCTCCAAATCCGTAGACTAGGAACCCTGCTTTGTTGCCTCATTGATATTTCCAGTTCACAGGAAGTGTAAAACAGAATTTGAATGGCAGTAGGTTTAGGGTTTGCAAGTTCCTGTTTTTATTGTTTTCTTGATGACTAAATTGTAATAATATAGTATTCCCCCTTTTACTCCTATGAAAAGGATCAGAAAATGGAGGATTCATCTGCTAATTTTTACCATGGTGAATCCTCTTGTTTTTGCTTCAACCCAAACTGAAATGTGGAGGAACCATATGAATTGATTATACTTAATGTTTGCAGTCATTTTTCACTTAGAAATTATGTGTGGAGAATCCTCTGGAAATGTCGTTCTAAGATCTACAAGTGGAATATTATTGAATTTGACAATGATATAGATCTCAACAATTGGCATTATGTTATAAACAACTCAGCAGTTAGGATAATAATTATCCCGATTGTAGTCCTAATTATTCCGATTGTAGTCCGTTAGTCCCTTTGACAATTTCTGTTAGTTACATTACATATGATTTTCAGGTTTGTTGACACATTAGCTAAAATAAATGGAAATTGTGTGTAAGGGCTAATGGATTACAATCTTGCAAGTTCAATGGTTAAAATAAATTGATTCATTTACGAAAGTTCTGGGGTCATTTCAAAACTCCTATCAAAAAAACAAAACATATAAGCAAATAACTCTCATATAGACATTACTCCACATAATATGTGTTACTTTGTAATCCGATGGTATTTTTCGTAGCAGTCCAAGGGTTGATTTTACTTTTTGGACATACTTCATTTACTATGCTCTTCAACCCCCATTCAGAGATTTTTTTGCGGGTTTTGATCCAAATTTGGAAGTTCAAGTAGAATTTGGAGCATTCCAAATGCCAGAGGATCCAACTACAAAAGACAAGTATTTGATACAACATTGTTTTCTTAGCACCGAATCATATGTTCGCCTATATTTTTGAAAATCTAATATATGGGAGCACAAGTAGGGTTCAGGCCTCAGCAGTAGCCCAAAAAATATGTGGTACGGGTCCAGGATCACAAGTTGGGTTCGGGCCTTAGCAGAAGCCCAACAAAATATACAAATTGAGCCCATTAAAGCCCAAATATTGGTCCGCCGGAAGGAGCAAAACCTTGCTTCAAGTTCGTAGAGGTCTGTCAATATCCTAAAAACGGAGAAATCTCGCACAATCGCACAGATAGTGACTGACCTCTCTGCTTCTTGCAGCAACTACGACAATGGCGACAGGCAACAATGGAGACATTCTAATGCTGGAGGCCGCACTGGATTTTTCAAGGCCATGGTCGAGCTCCGCCATTGCCGAAGTCATCGACGCGTTGCCGTACATCGACGAAGACTACGGGAACCCATCGGTTAAGGCCGAGGTCGATCGGTTGGTTGAGGAGGAGTTGCGCAGGAGCTCCAAGAAGCCCGCAGACTTCCTTAAGGACCTGCCGCCTCTCCCCAAGTTGAACTTCGAGGTACATGTTCTTTTGGGATTGTGATTTCTAGGGTTAAATTTCTTTAGGGAGCTTCTATTCAGTTGCTGTAAATTTTCTATTCAATTTTAGCGTTTGACTTGATTGGGTGTCTCTTATCTGCCTCTTCTATGCTCCTCTTCTATGCTCAATTTTTTGTTTTTAGGTAAATCTTGATGGGGTTTCGGTGCTTTTTGGATGCTTGGAAATATTTTAGCTAAATGTTGAATTTTTGTGTCATTCTCTTTTTGTCATCGTTTGTGCATTCTCTGATACCCTATCGCTTTTATTGCGGAAAAAAGAGGGAAATAACATGATTTGATTTTGTTTACGTGCAATTCCTATCAGCTGTATGGTGACCGGGTAAGCTATGCAAGAGAGAGTGAAATTTAGTCTTGGATTGAGCTAAATCTTTGTTGTTTTGTGATTTGTCTTTAGTTGGTTACTGGGTTTAGGTAAGTGAAGGACATGGAAAAGTGGGGTTTTTGCCTGTTCGTTGGCCTCTTGAGTTAACTAGAAATTCGCATCTATCTTTGCTTAGTTTTTGATTCAGAAATAACCATTAATGATTAATCTGAGGTTTCTTGGGTTTGGATGGATTATCTGCTTGGAGTCATTTACATCTATGATAAAATTGGTGTGTTTTGCTAATCGAATGAAGGATTGATCTTTAATTTCACCCTTGATGTCAATTGTAGCAGCTTATGGTTTTTAGAAATTTCAGGGTAAGTTTGTCTCAAAAATGACAGTTTTCAATCTGACAAAATAGGATACGCTAGTTAGGCTAAGTTAAGTGGAGATGTTATAACTGGGGGCACTATAGTAGATGGTGCAAGTTACAAAATATTTGTTTGCATTTATTATCTATTCCTTTTTCGAAGACCAAACACGGTAATGTGGTTTCATATGTATAATAAAATTTTGATGTTGACACTCGTGTTTCTCCTCTGTCATTCTTTTCTATCAGAACAGGCATGTTCATAGATCACTGATATGATGATTTGTTGCCTCTTAGTCGTGGAAGCAAAATGTTACTTTTAGAAAATGATATCCCATTTCTGATTGTTGAAATTTGAATATATCAGGATCACCCGATGCTTGCTAGAGAGTATGATCGAGTAAGAGCTGGGAGGCCTCCGGTTATTATTGATAACTCACAAGCTAAACCAGAAATGCCGCCAGGGAATAAAATGAATGACGAAAGTGCATGGAAGCAAGCACTACAGAAAGCTCAATACTTGTCACAACATCAAATGATCAGGTGAATATATCTGTAACAAGGTTACTGGCTCCTTTTGTGTTCTTTCTTTGGTGGGGAGGGCGCCTCTAGGATATCTTTGCTGGAAAAATATTTGCAGTGCAATGTGTTTGGGTAGTTGGTTAGGGACAAAACATGTTAAGGGTAAAGAACTTGCTGATGTAAGCTATTTGTCCAACACCCTTTGATGATCTTGATAGTTTGCAATGGCTTCTGATTTGTGTGGCGTATCTTCAGTTGATGAACTAGCGTTATGTTATTGTAAACTCTTCTCTTTAATGTATTTGGATACAGTAAAGAATTACGCCCTTTTTTCAGGTTGGAGAATCTGGAGCTAATGTCAAAATATGGCCCTGAAGTGTGGATACAGCACAATAAACGATTGGAAGCATTCTTATCCAGGTCTGATAATGGATTTCTGTTGAAAGTTTCATTTCCATTTTTCTGTTCATATTGGGTGAGAAAGCAATTCTTCTTTAATTTCACATTTGATGCAGTATGTAATTGCTCCATCACTATTTAATGCATCCATACTCATGAACATCTCATATTACCCTGAACTTTGACACAATTTATTGGTAATTGAGTGTATTTTTGCTGCACATTCTTTAGTCTCTCCAACTTGTCTGGTTGCTCATTTTTGTTATTTGTTCCCTTGCTTCATGTTGTGCCATGCTTAATTTAAATGAACTCTCAGAAGAAGTTAGGCCTTTCGTATGCATGCATATTTTTAGTGTGTGATCTCCTTTGTGCATTTTCAAACATTCCTCAAATTCTATTGCACACTTCTTGCCTTCTTGGTTCAGCAAATCTATAATAGTTGGACACTGGAACTGTTTTCAGTTTGATCGCATGTCATTGACAGGATATGCCTGTGCAACTTTAGTTAATTGCTTGACTTGGCTAGGTGATAGCTAATCCCCTGCTTGTCACATATCGGTGTCACGACATATGGACACCTTGGGTCATGTCAGCGGCTTTGAAGGAAGGCCCATATTAACATGCCTACTTTTGTATGCTAAGTTGCTATATTTCTGTAATTGGATGTATATGCACATACCTTTTGTACGTTGGTCATAGCAATTAACCGTCATAGTTTAAAGCATTGATTTGAGCTGGGCATCTTGTCAGTCCACTTGTTATATTCTGCATAGCATGGAATAAGTTCTTCTATGCTATAAAAGATGTTCAAGTCCCTCGATCACCTGCATTGGTGGCAAATGGATATTCCCAAGTAGAAATCAGTTAATGTCATATCAGGTGTTGAAAGTTTTAGGTTTTTATTTTAGTCCATCAACAGTATGTAAACAGTTGAACTCATTATTTTACCCTTTTTTGTTCATTTCTTCCTACAATTTTCAGAATGCAAAAATTAGCTCAGGAGCAAAATGAGAAGATTGAAGCTGTCAACCGTGAAAGAAAGTATCATCAGGTGATTTAAAATTTCTGGCCGCATATTGTCTTGTTTTAAAATGTTGGTGAGATAAATCTAGTGCCTTCTTTGAACAACCAGCAACAAACCGCATTCGAGCTCAACGCTTTATCTGCACAATGGATGGAGCTCTGTCTGAAAAATATTGATATCCAAGCAGCATGTGCTGAACTTGAAAATCATGTTGAGAAACTTAAGACAGAAGCTGCAGAGAGGTGATCTTTCTTATTCTTATTTAGTATATTATCTTTGGTCTTTACAAGCGTATCTCCTGTCAGAAGTTTAATTTATTTTTTCTTCTCATGTATAGGAGCTGGAACTTGGATTTTAATCTAGAGAATGGCACTCAATTACACACATGAAATGAGGTATTTGTCCCTGTCAGTCCCACGATATTTTAGATTTATATTTTTTTGTCTGGAAAAAAAAGGAAAACTATTCATAAGGATCAAAGAATTGCATGAGTCACAGCTGGTTCCTTTCTATTTTTTTGTTTTTAGTCAGACTCAGAGTAATACCATTGCTGTGATAGTTGAACTGAGTTGGATTGTATTGAATGACTTCAACAAATCATTCTTAAGTTTTTATATGAATTTTCTTGTGAAAATTATAGCACCAACTGTGTGATATGATTATTGATTATCTCCAGATTCTTCAGAAAAATTTGAAGAGAGGTGATTAAAATACTACTTCTTATTTGCTGCAAAAATGTGTTATGGATGGAAGATACATAAATATGGGCATTGTCGCAGTTCTGATCGATGAGGTCAACTACTTTCTGTGATGAGATTTTCCCATGTAATATAATTAATTTGCATCTGTTATTGAATTCTACTCATGTACTTCTAATGACTGTTTCCAAAATCAAGTTGCTTGCTATATTTTTGCCCAACTCCTTTCATTTGTCTGTTTTCTTTGTACACCTGATAATTAACACCCTCCCCAACCCCTCCCCCTCTCATAGATGATTCTGGTATGACTTTTATAATGAAAGAATTTTGTTGAACGATTTTATTTTTATTTTTTTTTGAAAAGGGTTGAAACCGCTGCATTTCATTCTTAGATAGCAAATGCCTAAATCTAATGCCACAAAAATAGTCCAAGAATTTACAAATGTCAGACAACATTGGACTATACTAGGAAATTAGAAACATCGGATTATATTGTACCATATCAGAATTCACCAGACCATAAACTACACAGGAATATACCTGAGTAGTCTAAACAAACAAATAAAAAAAAACCAACTTGAGTATACTCTAAACAAATCTAGAAGTAGTTAAATCTAAATCCAAATCCATTGATATCATGCACACCTTTGCTTAAAACCCTGAACGTGTTGATGGATCGCCAATTATACATTGATGTTTTCTTAGTTTGTTGAATAAGTTATAGTTTTTCTTTTTGGTACAAATTAATAGTTTCGGCTTTGCAGTAATAAAATATGGCCTTATTGTTTCATCAGGGCAACATATACTAACCATAAAAAACGGAAGGTTTGATTTTGAGTTTTGTAAGTAGCTATGATGTTTCTTGATGAAGACAAAAGTAATATAGTCGAGAAAATGTTATTCAAATACACATCAATGTTGCCCAATATTAATCCAATATTAGTTTAGTGTTTATTCTTTAATTTTATATTTCTTCTATTAGTATTAGTAAATTCCTAAGCTATTAATGTGATGCTAAATATAATATTTGTTACTACAAAAAGTAGTGAGATTTAAACTCTAACTAAACAAATTATGAATTAAGTACACATTATTATCAATTCCATAATTTTGTTACAATACCAGAAATAAATTCCTCAAAAAAAATTTGAAAATTAATTAATTAATTAATACATGGTAACATAAATATTCAATATATAACAATATCCTCGGAAAGACAATTGACCAATCGACTCGCTCCAACAACGCAGCAAACATCATCCGCAAAAACGTAGGCAGATCCAACTAATGTTAACGGACACAATTGTCTGATCAAACTGTGTGCTGTAATGACACTACACAGACACCATTACAGCTGTTTCTTGGCTTTTCTTCTCAAGTACTAAAGGAAACTGAGAGAGAAGAATCATCTACGGTCTGAACACACTTTAAAATCACCATGGGCAACCAAATATCAGAACTTCAGTTTTTCAACAGTCTAGACCAGACTGAACAACTCCATTAGTGGAGATCCGAACCAACTGATTTTGAAGAATCAGCAGATGATTTGTTGTTAAGGAACAAAAAAAAGCCACTCAAACCCAGAGCTAGCTGGTTCTCCCCCAAATACATTGAGGCACAGCAGTAGACTGGACATCCAGATGTAATCCGCTGTATGGGTGCAGACCGCGAGAGGAATATAAACATTATTACTTGTTATGAAACATATTACAAAGCGTAGACTATATGAAATGCAATGCATATATATAATCATATTCTCATAAGTAATAACACAAGATCATCATAACATACAACACACAGACTTCAGTACCCCCCCAGATTTATATATGGGTCATAAATCAAGTAGATCTGCTACTAAAATACCATATCTGTACACTATTTCCTTAAATAGAACACACATCATCTCAAAAAACAATTCAAACTACTGTAAATAATTAACTGAGACTCTTAAAAACAGCCTTTACAGTACCAAAACCCTCTGACCTGCGATCTAAGAACTTGAAGTTCCAGATGACTTCAAGGAGGCTTAGATCCACAACCCCAAATAGATAAAAACCAGACCTTGACTGGTTCTCTGACTTCCTGCTTGACTCACTCAAAGAAATAAAGAAGGAACAAACAAACAGATTCAACTACACCCAAGTCAAGGAAAAAAAAAACACTAAAGAAGAGGAGAAGATAGAGATGTAGAGCTCCCTTCAATCCAAAAAAGGATCAAACCATGGTGGTGCAGCTCCTGAGTTATGCATCCCACAAACCTATCCAAAGACAAGATGGAGAGGAGAGGATAGGATTATGGTATCCATAGCTCAGCAGCTCAATCCAACCCAGCAAGACCCTCTATTGGACTTCAAGGAGCTCCACTTCCTTAACCCTAACTAATAACCTTAAGTTTCACAGAGAAGAACCTGGTCCCAGTATATAAGTAGAAGAGGATCCGGAAGAAGGGTGTCCAAGGCTAGGTTTTTTATAGCCAATCTAGACTGTAACCCTAGCTGGAACTACCAATCTACCCTAATAACATAGACCCAAAAAATAAACTAATATTTTGCTTATTAAAGATTTGCTATTTACTGAATCTATGCGAACCCCACCACTTATTTCTTCCACTAATGAATAGATGAGGTTGATAGGGATTGCAAAGACCTAGACAATATAAATATATATATTATAAATACTGCACTGGTGAGGGTGGGAGCAGGAGTTGTCGTTTCTTTTGCTCTTCGATCTGCGCTATCTTTAGATTCCCCCTCCCCATTGTGTTATTTTTCTTCTTTGTATAATCACATGCACCAACTCCCTACTTTTAACTCGCGATATTATCAATAAAAGCATTTTATCGTCACTCTGAATTTTTGAATTGTTGTAGGTTTTTCAAGTATCTTAATAATAGATTAGATTGTATAGTGTTAATATTGAAAATAAAACTTTTAAGATATATGTAGCTGAAATATTTTATTCCCAAGCTGTTAGAATAGTAAGCTCATTGGGTAATTTTAAGTATTTATAAATAGCAAATCTTTATTACATATGTAAAGATTTCGGAGATACATATGTAAATTAATCAATTAAACTTAATTGACTAAAACAAATATCAAATCGAAAATGGATCTTATGAATAAAAAAATTTCGGAGATACCAAAAAAAATAAAAATAAAAATAAAGCATCTCTTCATTTTATAAAAATATTAGTATTTTGGTAGAAAGTTTTTTTTTTTTTGTTAATGCGATATTTTACGTGAGATATAGATATCATCAAACGACGAAATGGGTTGGGCGAGATATTGAAGGGAAAGACGGATGGGCAATCGGTGACCGACACCTGTGCGTTGTAAGGAGCGGGAAAAAGTGTGGTTGCTGTTTCATAAAGACTTTGTTGATTAGACAAAAGCGACGTTGATGTGACTACACACGGAAAGAGAACCAATGAGGACTACTGCACTCATGGCGCATGTTATCATAGCAACTAGCTGTTAGCTCAACGTGCGCCGAAAAATGAGCGGGTAAGGTGTGCCTACTACGTGTAAAGTCTAAATATCTGATCGATTGTCGGAGATGTTGTTGGAGGTGGCCAGATCAACGTAATTTGTGTCGCGGTGACCTCCTCCTTTAAATGTCTTTTTGCGACAATACTAGTGGCGATGGGTGGTGTCGAGGGTCGAAAAATGACCGTAATGGCCAGCCACTTTCGTTCGCTGAGTCGACGGCTCCGATTGGTGGTCAGACGAAAAAGCAACGATGAGTGCAGTGTTACGTTGCGAGAGATTGAGGGAGAAAATGAGAGAATAAGCGAGAGAGAGAGAGAGAGATAGATAGAGAGAGTGTTTATATGAACTAAAAAACTTAAGTGACATGTTGATGTGGATTGTCACATGAGATTGGAAACAATTGGGATAAAAATTAATGAGCTATTTAGCAAGGTTGTTATCCACCACATATCCTGTGAGAGATGAGATGAGTGGGGTGCATAGTATTTTTTAAAATTTTTTTATAATCAATAATAACTTAGCAAACTTGTCCTTTGAACGTTATCAAGCTTATATTCAATTCAAGCCTATTCAAATTAGTTGAGTCGAGTTCTACAACAAACAACGTGAAAATAGTGGTGTTTATTCATAATCAAACTCCGATCACGGGTTAGATTCTTTACGTTTTAAGTGTGGAGAAATAAATAATTAGACTATTGTCAATTGGTTGAGGTCCACTATACTCGCTGTAAATCACAATAATTTCTTAAAATATTGTGTTTTGTTGGGATCTAAGAGTTGAACAATATATTTTGTATCCTAAACAAAAATAAAACTGAACATGAAAAATATATATATATATATAAATTCGATATATATTATATATCTTTTGTTATAAATTTAATTTTTATTTGAGACAAATAAATGTGTCATTAAACTAGTAAATCCGATCAAAACATATTTATTAATTTATTATTGTAGCTTATCGCCACCAGGTGGAAGAAGCTATGAATATGAAGAGCTTTGGACCAGGCTTATGTTGGGCTCGTCATATTATGGGCCTTGTTGCATGTGGTTTGGGCTTTACGACTCGTGTAGTGCAAAATGGGTAGGAAAAAAAGAATCAAGGGAGATAACTTTAGTTACACCCCTATATTTATTAAAGACACCCCTTGTTAAGTGTACTCTTAAAAATTCAAAATTTTTACAAATACATCAAAAGTACATAAAATATGAGATATTTTATAAATGCACCCCAAGACATGAAACATAGAAAAAAACAAGGGAAAAGGGGATGTGATAATCCCTGCCAAAACACAACAGGATTTCCAGCGCACCGCTTCGTTTGGATCCTATTTTCTCTCTGTATACCCTAGTATCAATCCATTCTAAGATACTCATGGTTATGGAATATCATGGAGAAATCGACAGTAAACGCAAAATTCATTCTCAGTACAACCACACCGATTGCATCACAGTCTCGATTTCTACTCCGATGTCGTCAATGGCCACTTCTCTGGTCTGTGGTGGAGATTGCATCGTCGGTGATGGTGCTCTTCCTCATGGTCGTCGGGAATGTGTTAAAGGAGGAAGAGAGAGAATGCTAGAGAGAAGTTGAGGGTATTTAGATAGCACAATGAAAAGTTAAAGGTAAATTTATAAGAAAACATGAAATGTTAGAAAATGATCACAAAATTGTTCATTTGAAAACAAATTGGAAATGCCCATATTATTGTTTCGAATTTGTCTTGTAATATGAGTCCCCAAATGACCGTTTGGTACAGCCATAGGCCCTTAACAAATATATTATTGTTTAAGAAGCATAAATTATTGTCCAAAATTGTTAACCAAGCTGGCTGTAATACTTTTTAATATTTATTATAATTTTCTCACTTACACTCTTGAGCCCGGTGGGTTAATATTTACAGACGGCGCGAACCGCATCAGCTTTTGAGCTGGTTCCAGCATATCGTCGAACAAGTCGTCTGCGCTGTTGCGGGTAGAGGGACTAGGACGTTTCCATGTCTCAAGAACAAGAGTGCGTGGTATTTGATGCATAACATGGCGTTTGATTTCTATTCTCTTGCTTAGTAATTGAATATTGATTTTTTTTTCTGCCCTCCGTTTTAGGAAGTCTGTTCTCAGTTCTTATTCGATAGTAGCTAAAGTGATTTTTCGTTTTGGGATTGATTACTTGATTCTGTACTGTAGTTTCTATGAAGGGGAACGCCTAGATTCCATGCTCGACTCAATTAAGAGGTAACAGAGTTGAAAATAATTATGAATTCGAAATTGTTATTTGTTGAAGTGATGCATATTTGATGTGTTTTTGCGATGGTCAGGGGAATAGAATCAGCAAAATTCTTGGATGGAGGCTCCTTACCTGAAAAAATTTGGTTCAAGGTTACTACAATGCTTTTACTAAGAATGACGATATTTGTTCTTGACTTGTGATTAGAATTGTGATTTATTGAATTGTTGACTGTTCTTGTTTTGTGCAGCAACAATTCTCAATTGGGGTTAATGATGTCACCCGCGTGCTTGAGCGGATGGCTCCAACCTCTGAGACTGGGAATTCTCATGAACATCATAATGTAATTTGTGGCAACCGAAAAGTGCCATTGGATAAGCTTCAGGTCTGCTGATCGCGTCTATTACCTTGATTAATTTGTTTGTTTATCTGGCATTATAATTAGTACTTCTTCTAATGCTTTCTCTATGTCCGTTTGACACCTTGCGAGTGTTTGTCAGTTTGCGTGATATTCAACTTCGAGTCCCTTGTAAATTCCTGTAGTTAGTGTGTTTGCTGCTCTGATTTATAATTTTTTTTTGACAAGGGGGACAGAGTATTCGTTTCGAGGATTCAAACTGTTGTCACTGAATTTACTTGTTGATTATCGTCTCAATTATAGTGTGTAATGCATAACTTCTCCTGATTAGTTACTTTGATGGAATTTTCTTAGCTATTTGATGTAAGAAAAGGCTTAACAATAAGCAAATACTAAATCATGCTTGCTCACTAATATGGCAGTGAAGATCAATGAGTGATGAAAATTTTACTCCATTGGATTTCTGCTGAAGCATCAGATTTAAGATGTATAATTTATGAGCTCAAGTCTTCAAATGTCTTTTTTTTTTGTGACCGAGCCAGCATGCCCTTTGGACAGCTGAGTGGGCATAAACCTTGGACCGCCATAACGTTGATGACATGTAAGATTGGCCCCATGTGGGAGAAATGGGGCTCCCAAGCCTTCCACTGAAGTGGGCATGCCCACGGAACAAAGAAAACCCCAACTCCTAGCTGGTTCGGACTCCCAACCTTAGCGTCATCCGCCTTAAGCTTACGAATATAACCAATTTAGCTATTGCTATACGATTCATATGTATATGTCTCTATGAATGTCTCACCAACAAAAAAAAGGTCTATTAATGATTCAGCATATTGAAATGTATTGATGTTTACAGTTTACATCCTCTTTATGTCATGCTTTGCCAATTAGAGATTGGTTTCCATGCCTTGCGAACAAATAATAATTCATGTTTAGAGCATGTAGGCGGTGCTTTTGGCTTCAGATTGCAACCCAAGATGGCTAATGAAGCATCTGCCAAGCCTGGCCTCATCAAGGAAGGTACCCATTATTTATGTCAAGGACAGTAAACGGGGATCTTTGAGATTAGGTGAACTCGTCAAACTGAAAACAGCAATTGCAATTGGAGTGAAGGTAAGAGAGGCATCTTGTGGATTGAATGTAGTCCTACATCTGATATGTTTTATATATTCTAATTGATAGTTTGTTTCATTTAGGCGAGAGGTAATGCTATTAATCAAAACGTTGACGAAATTCTTCATGGCAACAAACTAAATCTTGAACCAGCGTACCTGAAGGTGAATGAGGTGCCTGCAGTACCGTCTAAAGACCATCCGAACGGGCTGGGGCTTTTGCATATGCATTCAGAGAAGAAGCAACGACAAAGTGAATGAGTGAGCTACTATGACCAAGTTTGGCTTATGCTAGTTGAGCATGGGGAAGAAATTCCGCTCTTGAGCTGTTGCACAAGTAGTTTCTACCCTTTTGACATTGCTGCCATGTTCATAATAATGAAAAGTGGTTCTGATCACCCTAGCACTTATGGCTTAGCCAAGACAAATGGATCAGAAACGTTTTTCTGGTCTCCTGTATCCATACTCTATAAGCAGATTAATTCGGTAATTGGACTAGTTTCGTTACTTGCTTTGCTAATGTTGCATTCTTTTCTTTCTTCATGCCTCGTTCTTTGCAGGAAATCAATCAATTAGTCAAAAAAGAGGAAAAAAAGTTGTGTGAGACATCATTGTTTTAATGTGAACTTGACTGGTTTTTCTTTTTGTTTGACTAAATCAAATATACCTTGTGAATATGTAGATATATTCATCAGATTTGGATCCTCAGTACAAGTGATGGGCTCATGTTCAACTATGCCAGTTGAAAATTTCAAATATTCTCTTCTTTTCTTGATTTAGGATTGTGGTTAAGCTATATTGGCTGTATTTAAGGACTGACATGATGCCATTAAGGTCATTAAGGTATTCTTCCAATTGGATGGAAAGGTGAAAAGTTTATTTATGGAGCGAATTGGACAAATTCCAAACAATCAAAGGGGATCATATGTATGTATGAGCACAAATAGTTAGATCTTAGAACAAAACTAGGTTGAGTGTTTATACCTGAGACGAACATAATTCATACCCGTTGATTGCTGAAAGGACGTACTTGGTCACCCATGGATTTTGCTTGTGAATTGAGTCTGACTGACATGGTCTAGTCGAGTTTGGACTCTAACGAGTGATAACTTAACTTTTCTGTTCATGTTTTGACCAAATGTGCTGACTAGATTTTATGTTGATGGTAAAAGTGGGCGAGACCAATTTTTTGTCATTACACTGTTATACTCTTTTTTTTTTTCTTAAATGTCTAATTTGCTAATTTACCATATGAATATATTGTGATATTACTGATATATTAAAGAATAACATGATGCCGTTATGTTATCATAACCTTCACCATCAAGTTCAATCACTGAATCACATTCTGATCGATCGGGTGTAGTTAAAAAGGCTACTTGAGTTGGGCCTTGCAGGCTCGGGATATCTTGCTTTAGGGTCGGTCGGGTTTAGCCCATGATATTGGGTTTCACTAATACAGTTGGTTTGTGGGCCTTAAGCCCATGAAAATGGTGAGTTTGGGCTTGGACCCTATAGTGGCAACTCAAAGGCCGCTTAAAAAAGCTGAGGTTTGAGTTATCGGGTCGGGTCTTTCAAAATTATTATTATTTTTTAAAATAAAAAATACCATATCCACCACAAAGTGAATTATGGGATGCATTATCTAATCAGGAATCCGATGCAATGGCCTTAATGACCTTCTCTTCTTCCAGCTTCAACCTTGTGGCTCTCAATTCGTCTTTCAAGTCTTCGATATTCCCTGTCAGCAACAATGGCTGTATGGGTCAGATTCTTCTTCCATTGAAACCAGCAATTCACCAACATCTCTTCAAAACCAGAGCCACCCTTGATGAGAAGAAGGACCCAGTTCCAGTTCTTGTTGAAGAAGACCAAATCAACAGAGTATGCATTTCTGGTTCAAGTTCTTACTTTTAATTCTTTCATGTACTCAGCAGATTTCTTGGGCACTAAATGAGATGGGTATTGGAGGGGTAATGCAACTTGTGGTCTGAAACTCAGTCACAAAATGTTCACTCATTCTAATTTGAGAATCCGTGTTAAAAATTGTTCCAATAAGCACACACGAACAGATTTCTCAATGTTCCGACAGATTTTTTATATTGATTTTTTATCCCATATCAGCGAATAGTCAAAAATATGCTCAAATGTGTATATTGGAACAATTTTCGACATTGATTCTCAAGTTGGAACGTTTCATGATGGAATTGGACTTTGTCAACTCTTTCAGTAACCAAAACCAAAAGTTACATTACCCCATTATTGGAGTGGGTTATAGATGGCATTCTTGTGTTGTAGGAGGTTGAAGAGAGCATTAGAGTACTCAAGAATGCTGCGAAAACAAGAAAAGTTCCAAAGGAGGAGGTGCTGTCAGCTCTTTCTGTGATGGAGAAGGCGAAACTTGATCCTTCTGGGTTTCTTGATACACTTGGTGGATCAGAATCCCCTGGCAGAACCTGGATGCTTATTTTCACTGCTGAGGTTTTTAATTTTTTTCTTCAATCTCCCACTATGTGATTCTGCTTATCTATTCATGAGATGCTGATTGACATTTTTCTTGATCATTTTGTAGAAGCAATTGAAGGGCGGACGCTACTTCCCTATCACAGCAGTGCAGAGGTTTGATGCTGCTGTAAGCTTTTATTTTGCTTGTTATTTGTTTTTTTTTCTCTGTTAGTGAGTTGGGTTTATGTTCCAGTATTCAGAATGACCCTGTGAATTTTCATGTAATTATTGTCTCATTATGTTCTGTGAAGTTAAAGTTTTGAGATGTTTGAAGACTAAAAATCCTGTCTGATATAACCTAGCCGAGTGGTGATAAGCAAAATCCAATGCCCCTCACATTGACCATTGTGTTTTCTAAGCCTAAGAGTCAATCGTGATGGTAAAGAACAATCCGTGCAGCTCTGTGCCGCCCCAAAGCGGACAATATTCTTCACAAATTGCAAACATAATTGGCTTTATTTTCTAAAACCACTCTGCCTCATCTTCATGATTTTTCTATCTGCCAAGGTAACACGCCATAGCGACTTGCCTGTTGTTTCTTCCTGCAAAATTGGTTAATGCTTTCTGACTTCTTTCTCATGAATCCATCAATGAAGAAGAAAGCAAGAGTATTTATCCCTCGGCTTTTTTTTCTCCCTTTTTTTGGTTGATGGCTAATATGAGACTTTAACTAATTCTTGGTTGAATTGTTAGGCAAAGAGGATTGAGAATGGAGTATATTTTGGACCCATCGGATGCTTAACATTTGAAGGCAGATTAGCATGGAATAAGCGAATACTGGCTTTCATTTTTGAGCGAATCCGGATCAAATTCGGCCCTTTGGACCCCCTAGAGATTGGTCTTGGCCAGAAGGAAGATAGAGAACCAAGCACAAAGAAAGATCCTTTCTTTATCTGGTTTTACATTGATGAAGAAATAGCAGTTGCGCGAGGAAGAAGCGGGGGAACTGCATTCTGGTGCCGTTGTCACCATATCACAGCATGATTTTCAGACTTCTCGGCTACACACACAACATGATATAGATTTCAAGAGTGTTAATGTTCAATTTATATACTTGTGTAGACTTATGCTTGATCATGTACATTAGAAAAGATTGTGAATTGAGATTGCTGGATACTCTTATTAACTGAAGTTCTGTTCTATCCAACCCAGGTTTGTTGGTTGAATCTCCAGAAACTCATTTTACAGTCTTCTAATACAACAATGGATTTACTGCATTTTGAGCGTCATTAACTTAAACACGTCAGTGACGCTGTACGTCTAATGACGCTATTTGTAGTAACGTCGAGTGTTATTTTGGTAAAAAATTGTCACCAAGTGACAAACTGGTAAAAAAAACTCGGAAATGTGTATATAAAGCACTGCTTTAATATTGTAATCTTTCTCTCGTACAGCGATAAACAGAGAGTAGCCAGGGCATATGCAGACTAATATGAAAAACATGAGCGAACCAAGAAAACAACCAAAGAAACTACAAAAACATGAGCAATCCAAGCTGCTTAGGCAATGAAATAAAAGCAGAAACAGATTCAAATCAATCCTTCTTAGCCGCCAAGGAACGCATGTACGCCACGCTAGCCGTGAAGTAATCCACAAGCTTTTCTCTGGGAGGAAGGCATTCTTTGATGACTGGAATCTGCAGGAAGTTCTGTGACCATTCACTGAGTGATGGAAACTTGTGAAGCAACTTGATATCTCCAACTTGTTCAAAGACATTGAGCCAGAGAATTATCCAACCCATGGAAAGATCTTGGAATCCAATCTCATCACCACTAAAGAACTCCTTCCCTTCAATCTCCTTCTCTAAAAATGCAAATGATTCAAGCGTAGACTCCACCGCCTTCTCCTTCGCTTCCCCTTCAGCAATACAAGCTCCCCATGCACCCATCAAACACTGCAAAATGTTGATGAACCACAAACTTAATTAAACTGTTTTCTTTGATTGAGTAAGAGTTCAAATATTCAAACATAATTTGAGCTAGGGATCCCAGCAGCTATATCCCACTTATCCTAATTGCTGAGTTGTAATGGGGAATTGCTGAGTTGTAATGGGGCATGTGGAGCCTCACGAATTCATTTGGATCCTCTGCGTCTGTCCGACTCAGCAGCTAGAATTCACCTGGAGGGTTTTGTCTGGGTAGATGGATATCTAAGCAAGCAAAGTAAACAAGAAAGTACCTTTTCATCAGCAAATTTAGCCCAGAATCGAGCCATGGCCTTCTGATATGGATCTTCAGGCAACAAAGGGTTCTCCTTCCATGTCTCATCGATGTATTCGAGGATGACAAGCGACTCAGCGATTGGTTTATCACCATGGACAAGCACTGGAATCTTCTTATGTACTGGGTTGTACTTAAGAAGGAGAGGACTCTTGTTTTTCAAGTCTTCTTCTAAGAACTCATATTCCACCCCCTTCAGCTTCAGAGCCCATTCAACTCTTGCGGAGAAGATGCTTCCATGAGCTCCAATCAATTTCACTTCTCCCATCTTAAATGGTTTCTATGCACAGACTCAACCTAAATGTAAATATCTCAATTGCATCTCCCTCTATAAATAAGGATATGCTTCTGTGCGTCTTTGAAGAGTCTGCCCTATTTTTGTGTTATGTACATAAAAGTCCCACATCGGTTGGGAAAATGGTATATATGGGCAAAATCTATCCCCTACATAGAATGAGGTATTTTTCTACCCTAATGAGTTAGAACTTTGACTTATAGGAGCTGGGCTAAGAATAAATAAAATCGTGCGGATCCGATATATCCACAAGAATTAGATAACCCAAAATGGCAAAGGAACAAAGCTTTGTGGACTCGATGTATCCACGATAACTAGATCACACAAAAAGAACAATATTATTGGTATGGATGTGGATGTGGATGTGGATGTGGATTTCTAATGTTTTGCAACAAAAAAGTCTGAAATTTGGTTCGAGGAAGGCGCTGGTTTTTGGCTTGTAAACACAAAAGACAGACATGGAGGAGGATAAGAATTATTAACAAGATCTTTCTTTTAGGAGGGTTTGAAAAGTCTTAATATGACAATATTTGTATATGCACCAAGCTCATCATTATTTACTCGATCAACTTGTTGGAAATCTAAACCCAAATATATCAATAAATATATAAGAAGGTGGATACTGCAATAAGTGGCATCATAGCAGCTACATACTTCACCACTTCCTCGTTCGCTGCTAAAAGCGCGACCCCAGAGATTGCGTATTGATAGCAGAACCGATCCAGCCAGAACGCCCTCGGTGCAAGTTAGGAGGACGGCTATGTGTACTGCTAATCTTGCAGCTTGTGGATGTCCCGTCCCGCTCCCAATTCATTCGATACCCGAGTGCTGCAAGAATCAAAGCAGTACAACTAAAATCAATGTCCTTGACTTCTTTTTTTTTTTTTCATCGATTATATCTTTTCGAGTAGCTAACCTCACAGCGCCACCAATTCCGAAGGGAATCATCCAGCAAACTGTATCCGTATTGAGGCTAAAATGAATGTTTTTGTTAGTAATAGGAAATAAAATTTTTGTATTTTTCTCTCTTGAGGATCTTTTCAAGCTTCCTTGATCACCATTGAATTCAGGTCTTATTGTCACTGAACAGGGAGAAGGGTTTTCTTCTTTACTTCCTGTATACAAACAACACATTTAAACCGAGAACGATACAATACAAACATATATCCTTCGGACATCCGATATAAGGCTAAACTCGGGCCATTAGGATCGCGCGCACAGTTATTCTTTTCCCAGTCAACAATAGAACATCATCCAGGTCCAAGCCATGAAACAATCATGGAAACAACCTTTTCAGGTATCTAAACCAAACAAAATAAAATAAATGGATCTTCTCATTAGACGACCTTCATGATCCTCAATTTGAGGTTCTTCATTGGCTCCACAGTAAACAGGCCTAGGTTGGATAACCATTGATGGGGGAGTTGGAATTCCAGTGATTTCTTGCTCCTCACATACATTAATCTCAGATGAATAATGTGTTAGTGATTATATAGTTTCACAATCAAACTCAAGCTTATCCTCTACATCTCATAAAATGTAGATACAATCAAATTCTTGTCTTAATTATCGTAGTTTAATATATATATATATATATATATATATATATATATATATATTGTAAATCGTTAATAAAATATAATGAGAATTATCTTCTCTCCTTATTGATATATATAAATTCAAGTTTAAACACATCAACAAATATTATCTACTTTTAGTCACGGGCCATAATCGATTTGTTCTCTTGGACAATCTCCTAGGTCTAGAAAGTGCGTTTGTTGTGTGAGTGGTGCTTGGTCTTTGCATATGGCAAAAAGTTAGGTTATGTCAATCCAATGTGGGATTATAAGTCTTGATATTCCCTCACACTTGTGGGATTGGTTATATAAGGCCCAACAAGTGGACAAGAGTGGAGGCCATGTTCAAATGAACCGAGTCTTTGCTCCGATACCACGTTAAAAATTCAAGTTCAAACACATCAACAAATATTGTCTGCTCTGAGTCATGGGCCCATAGGGATTCGTTCTCCAGGGCATTTTTCGTAGTACTTAGGCCAAGAAAACACGTCTATTGTGTGAGAGATGCTTGACCTTTGCTTATATGCTACCACTCAGTTAGGTTACGTCAATCCGACGTAGAATTATAAGTCTTGACATACAATACATGCCACTCGATTAGATTATGTCAATCCGACGTGAGATTATAAGTCTTGACATACAATAGAAAATGAAAGTGTTTTGTCACGAGTAGCTTCCATACATGAGCCCACCACAACTCACCTCCTCCATGCATGATGCCCCAACCAAAAGGAGACTGAGAGAGCTTGAGATTAAGTGGTTTAAACTAGAATTGAGTTTTGCTGACTGAGCGGGAGAGAAAAATTATTATGGAGATGGGATTTAAACCCAAGAACTTACCATTATGAGTCTCGCGAGCTACCAAACAAACCACTCGATTGGATTATACCAATTCGATGTGAGATTTTTATAAAGATTTTTTTTTGACAAGCAAAACAGATTAGCCATAATTTGTTGGCCAAATATGAAAATGTGCTGGCTTGCTGCACATACAATGTAAGGGAACTACAATAATCTAAGTTTCAACATTAAGCAAGTAATGGGGAATTTTTCTAGTGTCTGGACCACACCACACATGGAATTGTCCGATTTGGTTACTATCCAACTGGCCCTCACAGATTTATTTCAGCATAATATCCCGCCTCCCCACTAGAACTCATGACCTCTTGAAGAATTGAAAATGAAACTACACTTGATTTCTGATGAAAATCCTCATTACCCACTGAAAATGACGATGTTAGATCAAGTCTGGCTTCATGACACCATAACTACAGGAATATGGTCGTACACTCTATCCGTCGCCTTCTTTGCCTGCAAAAAAAATTGAAATGCAGAAGAGCTTTAGGAAAATGAAACTATATAACTTATATAAGAAAACAACAATAATGTGATTGCATTATGATGACGTGTCAAGACTAAAAATCCCACAACCCGGTCTGGCATATAGCCCAGTCGAGTGGCTTATAAGCAAAACCGAGCTCCTCCCACATTGTAGATCGCATTTTCACGGCTCATGAAGAAACAAAAAGTTATGAGAAAAATCAAGATGCAGAAGCTCAATGAAACTTACTTGTTCATCCCAGTTGGTGCGAATGGTAATAATAAAAAGAGACAGAACTTGCACAACCAGAGCGCATATGATCCCAAACCAAAGACCCTGCATGAAACACTGTTATCAGAGACAATATGCTGCAGAAAATATGTAACTGCATAGAAGAGAAGAACAAGAATTCTATACCTTTCCACCAACATGGAAAACAAACCCCAACAGGACTGCTGAAGGGATTCCCACTAAATAATAAGATCCAAGATTGACATATGCACCGATCTTTTGCCATCCGCATCCTCTTGCAGTCCCTAACAGTATGAACATCTCCTTTCAGTAATCAACAAAAAAGCTTCAATAGATTGGCATGGTTTATATATATAGTGAGTAAAGAGGTCCTGATGATGACCTGATAGGACGCATTGGATACCGTCTAAGAAGTTAGATAGCGCAAGAATTGGAATCATTCTTGCTAAGTATTCAACCACTTCAATTTCGCTGCTGTATACATAGCCCCAAACGTTGCGTATCAATATCAAGACTGATCCTACCAAAATCCCCTCACAAATGGCCATGAATAGGACGGCATAAACTGCTAAACGCGCAGCTTGAGGACGCCCCGCTCCTAACTCATTCGACACCCGAGTGCTGCAAAGTAGAAATATCAAACACTTCAGTGGAAATATAGTGGAGAAAGAAATGAAAATTTACAGCAAAGTATGAGATACGTCACCTCACAGCACTACTAAGGCCAAATGGGATCATCCAAATTAATGAGGCTGTATTGAGGCTGAGGAATGAAAATTTACAGGGTTGAATATATCAGAATGTGAAATATGACAGAATTATTTTGAGTAGTTGAAGTGTAGAACTGACCACACGGAAAGCGCTGAAGTCTGCAACTTTGGGTTGGGAAGAAGACCAGAGAGGAGAACTATCAATTCAAAGGACCACATTTCCAAGCTGTTCATGACCAAGATAAAAATAAGACTAATCTGTGTTAACATCATGAAATAATCCATCAACCAACATACTACTTTTCGATATAAAGAAGAAAACTTGTAAAAAGCTTTCGGAAGTAGACTATACCAGACCATAATTGCAGAAGGAATAGCAAGTCTAAGAAAACTGGGGATATTATGCAGAGCCTCCATTGAAAATCCTTTCCAAGTTTTCGAACATGAAGGGGAGAACTTGACATAAAGAGCCAGTAACAACACATTGATCCAGTAGGAAATGGAATTTGCCAAAGCAGCTCCTCTAGTTCCTAGATCAGTCTTGAACACCAAAATCCAACACTCAACGATGTGAATTAACGTTGTAATAACAGAAGCTAGCATGACTGGATACACAATGTTTTGCATTTGTAAGAATCTGGAAATGCACTGGATAAGAGCAACAGCAAATAGGCCAGGTATCATGAATTGCGCGTATGCCCCGGCTTCCCTTGATATGTCTGGATCTTGGCCTAGGACATTCAGAATTGGTTCTGTATATGCCCAGATGATAGAAAGGGGTAAACTGACGAGCAAAAGAACAAACATTGCCCTCTGCAAGTGGATGCCCATCATGTGATACTGTTTTGCTCCATATGACTGTCCGCAGAAGGTATCCAACGCGCTCGCCAGTCCCATCTATCCAAACCAAAGTACTAAAGCACTGAGCACATTGATTTTGGCAAGGCCACAATAATTTTAAGTTCAACTACACATTTCAAATGGGAAGAAAAGCATCAAAAGAGCATGAAACTCTGCCTTCTTGACAAGTATGAGATAGAGCAAATGAACTGGCAGAAGTGCAGAACTCATATCCAAAAGAATAGAAGAACTGCATGAAGTCTATGCAAAACAAATTTGAATCCTTCAATATGGTCTAAATCAGCTGGAGCCATTGACAAGACATCAAAGTGACTTAATGTTTCTACAAACTACAAGAATCTTAGATGCAATATTATTAACAAGAATGAGGTTGTGAGTGTCAAGACTAACATCGGATTGGCATAACCAACCGAATAGTATATAAGTAAAGTTCTACCAACTTTCACACAAAAACGCGTTTTTTGGGCCTAAAAACTAATGTTGACCGCCCATGAAGAATAAACCCGTGCGGCCATGGCCCAGAACGGATATCTTTAATGTGCTTGGGCTGAGAATTTCATCCTACAAATGAGCAAAAACTTGGGCGGATAATCTTCTCACTCACTTTTACTTATTAAAATGGCAAAACCAATGGTATCAAAACTCAAGTACCAGTGAAAAAAAGCAATCCAGAAACTGCAAACAATAACAAGCCTCACATGACGAGTGAAATTTCCCCACCACACCTTGCTAATGAACCCTCAAATCCATTACCAAAATCACTCAAATACCGGAAGTAAATCTACATAAATCTAAATTTAATTACATAGGAATCTAAAGGGTTAAATAACACATACCATCAAGCTAATACCAGTGACGCTCCCAAAAGAAGTTGCCATGGAAGCACCAGAAAGACTCAGCTCACCAAGATGACCCACAAACATGATTGATATGACTTGCACTAAATACTGCAACAAACTCACACATATCAATGGCCCTGCTAGCCACACCTGCTTCTTCAGTTCCGCAACAATCAACCCTCTCTCTATACCCCTATCATTGCCTCCCTTTCTGTTGCACCCAGTTCCATCTTCATCAGATAATTGAATCAGAGGCGACTTTAGGGGCAGATTTTGGTCTCCTCTCTCCATTTTCTCTTCATGCACAAGAGATAGAGAGACTGTTTGTCTGTAATGGTGGCTTTCTGGGAATGATAATGGTAACTCTATGGGGGTGTTACAGTAATCTTACTTGTCAAATGTCGGATGTTGGCCTATGGCTCTCTATCCCTCTCACAACATTTATATTGTAGCAGACAGAATTCTTATTTCAATGGGCCAAATAAAATTCATTGAAAGAAGTCCTCCAATCTCTTAATACATTCTCTGATTCTCGCTCTCATTGATTTTTTTTTTTGGGGTGGGGAGAAACAACAGAAACGATATTAATATGTTTTTTGGCGTATTTTTTTTGGACAGCTCAATAAACTCAAATTTGAATTGGATTAATTACGCGTAAATTCGTTCGATAAGTTAGTTGGATCGAAACTCAATGCAAATAATTTGAAAATAATTCTCTCAATTTAGAATCGAACTGCGGAACTAACCATCTTGTCCTACTAAAATTATAATTTGATTAAAAAGTAAATCAGATTTGAACTTTTTTTTTGGTTATTTCTGTCCAAATTGTCATGTGATGGTTTGAATATGGTGGCATGTGAGACAATAAACCATGATTAACTATTGAGAAATCCCAATATAGTAATTGCACTATGACAGCAAACAAACAAAGTATCCATGCCCCACAAACAAAAAATACAGTATCTTTCTAGAAACTTATGTTTGGAATTTGGATACGGCTCTTTTGTGCCAACTTGCCCTATTTTGTCATTTCACTCCTTAAGGAAAAATAATAGAGGTGTACCACTACCAATTATCGTGCTCACGGTAGATGTTGTCATGTTTGAGTAGCCTAGAGGTGTACCAATTATCGTGCTCATGATAAACGTTGGGTAGTTTAGTACGGGGTGGATAACTGCTAAAAGCATCTAAATAGTAAATCCACCTCACGATGAGAGCTATCCTATTTTGATTTCTTTTTGATACGGCTCTTTTTCCCAACTTCCCCTTTTTGTCATTTGACTTCTTAAGGAAAAATAATATAAAAGGGAACAAACGTTACAACTTTTTGTGAACTGTGAGTCTGTGAAGGATCGTTGAAGGCTTGGGCCAAGTGTATCTCAAAGGGTTGGGCTATTTTCAAGTCCAAGACTAGCCCGGCCCAATGAGTCGGGCCAGGTTTATCTCAACAAGTCGGGCTTCTTTTTGTACCCAAGATAGGCTGGCCCAATGATTTGGGCCACAGTTGTTTGGCCGAGAATGTGGACAGATCTAATTACTCAACAGGCCCGTTATATCTTTAATGGGCTAGGTTAAACAACTGAAATTGAGGAGGCCCACTATCTTCAAGCCCATCATACATTAGGGCTGCAATCGAAAAAAACTAAAGCGATAAACCCTGCTCGCCTTCCCCAACGCTCCGCAATCTCCATCTCTCTGTACGGCAGACGGAGTTCTTGAACGATGCTGAACAAAGGTATGTGCTTTCTCCGTAAATGTTTCATGTTCTTTGATTTTTTATGCTGAAAGATTTTGTTTTTTATTTTGCTTGTAATGATTCTGTTTCTTTTGTTTCACTTTAACGTATGTGCGAGATGATGTTTCTTTTTGGTATTTTCTGGGTGATTAGAGAAATGGGATTGAGGTTTTTGGGTTTTCTGAAAGTATGTTTAGGGTTTACGAACTATGTAAACTTTTGTACTTTTACAGAGTGGTCTGATTCCCATTTGAAGTGGTTTGGTGCCAATACATATTTCACCCTTAATTTCTTGGTTTTTTGATGTTTGGATTGAGATTGCATCCCAAATTTAGCTTGTAAAAGCTTCTAACTTTAACAAATCTTCTCATCGATGACACTTCAGTTGTGTAAGCTAGGTTAAAGTTTTGGGTGGAAGACAACCTCTGCCTGAATCAGCGGAGAGGATGGGTGGTGGTAGCTTGAAGAGCTTGTTGGCTACAGCAGTCCTAGCGGGAGTGACGGAGGCCAGGGCAAGGATATTTGGTCATGTACTTAACCCTACAGGACAGAGATCTCCTCACAAGATTTTACGCAAGAAGCTCATTGGTGAGAAAGTTGCTGCATGGTATCCGCAAGATATCACGAAGGATGACCCTCTTGTCATGGCTCGTGAAGAACAAGAACGCCTCTCCAAACTTGAAATGTTGAAGCGGCGTGGTAAGGGACCTCCCAAGAAGGGACAAGGAAGACGTGCTGTTAAACGCAGCAAGTAGAGGTATTCTTGCTGAGTGGTTTAATTTGATTCCAGAAAATTATGGTTTCTTGCTGCTTTTGCACCCTGTAAACAACATTTGCAAGATTTGATTTCACCTATAATAATATCTCATGCTTGACATGCTGTTGCTAAGCGACTAACCAACATGATGAATCGGTGATGATGTTTTTTTAGCTGGTACCTTCTAAGGTTGAAATGCATGACAACTTTTGTTCAATGTCATAATGAACAAATATTCCCAGCAAAGCAATTGTAGCAAATGTAGTCCAATCTCTTCCAACTTTTTCCACCTAATTCGGATCGTTACAGTTTGATTAAGTGGTTCATTTTATGTGAAGGATTTAAGTTCTTATGTGTGGTCTTTTGACAGGAATTGAGTAATATGTAGGTTTTTTCGGTCCCCCAACACCAAAGATGTTTTACAATAAACTACTTGTCGGAAGCATCTGTCTATTACAGAAAAAAAAAAAAATTGTTGAGGTATGGAGCCTTAGAAGCTTGAGGATGCCATTGAATATATGGATTATGGTTGAAAAATCATTTTGATTTTTAATAGGTTTATCGTTCATTTTGCCACTTTTAATGTGTGTTTGACATACCGCTAAAAAGCGGTATGTCAAACACACACTAAACTTTTTTTTTTACAACTTAACAGCTAGCGTTGAAAATCAACAGAATTGCTTTGCCAAACACACACTTAGATGTAACAGGAGATTTAACTTAGACTTACAAAAGAATGTCTACATGGTTGGTGGCTATACATTTCTGGATGTTATTAACCTAACTTTCTTGGATGAATCTGTGTTGTGGTCTGCAGTGGAAGACAATTAATCACACATCCTAGACAATGACAACATTATGGGACCTTTTGTCCCTCTTTTTAGCATGAATCATGATTAATCCCCCGCTAATTGCTAATCTTAAAGTGTTTAGGTTCTGATGGGTCTAAATTAACTCACAATCAACCATCTTATGAGACTCACAGTGGAGGATGCTTGTGATGACCATGTGAAAGAATTTCACTTCCTCAATTTTGTGATATTAACACCTTTTTTTTTTGGTCCAGCATTGTTCTTTGGACAGTAGAGGGGCGTAAACGTTAGAGCCACTAGAACAGCTCGCACCACACTGGCGATTTGTAAGATTGGGGCGAAGTCCATGCAGGTTGGGGCTTGGAAGTAGGACAAGCCAAAGAATTAGGATTCCACAAAAGAAATATCACAGCTAGTTGGTTCGAAATTCTAGATCTCGGGTGTTGTACTCCCTAAGTACGGAGAGATAACCAATTAGGCTATCATCAAGTATACTCTTGTGCCTAAATATACTAAACCATTCTATGAAAACTGCATTAGGGTTTGGGGAAAGCATATGGATGATTATATTCTAATTGTAGCTTATTCTAGTTCAGAAATGATAATGAGAAGGGTCAGTCTAATTGAAGTAATCATCCATGGCAGTCTTGGTTTGTCTTCACTTCCTTAACAATATAATATGCTGATAGGAGATGTTTTGGCTGTCTTTCTCCATGATTTCACAATTTCATACTTGTTTGAAAACTACAATCCAACAAACAACTTAAAATATTAAACAATAATTAGCATTGCATAATTGATTCATAATCAAAGCACATAAAATCAAGAAAATGGAGAAAAAAATTGTGCAAATTATTATAAATATTTATGATTGTAATGAACACCAAAATTGACTTGAGAGCAGGTTAAGAGGGCTCCCCTACCTAACAAATCCAAATGGACCTTCATTATTAGATGTTTAATTAGCAACTAACTATATAGTACAAATCTTTTATGGCCCATTCAACAAAATAATTCATTTTGTTTTCTATCCTTTCCCAGGTATGATTATACAGTATATATATGCTAACATTTAAACCATAATATATGTTACTTTTCAAATTCTTTACCAAACTAACCCTATATGCTCATCAAAAGAGCCATATGGTTCTGTATTTTTCAGAGGTAGTGTAGTACAAGATTATTGTTAATTTGGTAATCCAAATCCTGGTGGGAGCAATATCCATGTGGCCACAAGCTGCGTTTTCGTTCAACTTACAATGTCGTTAAGTGGAAATTTGTGTGCGCATGGGCTTGACGATCAAAATTTAGGCCTATATCGGATGTTCAAATGACAAACTCGTATGATATTGTTTTCGATTACCAAAAAAAGTGGATTAAGAACGTAATTACAATGGTACATTAACTCCCTTTTTTTTTTCCCCTAATATTGTAACTTATGGTTTTGCAATATCAAGTCAAAGATTCTGATTTAGCATAATTTGGCACAATTATTCTCAAAATTCAGAAATAATTAGTGGAACAATTAATTAAAACATTTTTGAGTTTCTCATTAAGTAGTGATAGACCACATACATTGTGCCTTTTCTGGTAGAAATGATGTGAACAATGTCAAACCCTGTAAGTAGCGGTGGAGGGGGGGGGGGTGTGGTAGGGAGGGAGCCAATGTAGCCAAAGTTGAATTTTATTATTTTTTGTGTGATAACAAAGTGTTAACAACTCTTGATTCCATTCTAGAGAGAGAAAGCTAATTAAATCTACAATATATATTTAAAGTATTTTTATGGCACACACGTATTGCTAAACCAGTATTATAAGAACATCATGCATCCCACCATAAAGAGTGAGAAGACACAAATTCATTTGTTCAAATGTCTGATTATATATATATATATGCATATGCACCCTCTTCAGTTGACTCCATGGTCTGCCGACAACTTTGGAGTTTCTGATACTTGGCTTGCTTCCTAACTCTCTACTTAATCATGTTGAATTTGAGCAATGGCAAATATGCAATGTCTACTATATAAACAATTGTTTTCTGTAAATTCATTAAACATTGGTTAACGTTAAGTAAAATCAAAAGGTATGATTAATCAAAGCTGAGCACGAATTTGTTCTCTGAAGCATTTTAAGCACAGAAACACATCATTTGTGTGAGAGTAGCTAGACCTTTGCTTATATATCATTCAATAGTTGGGTTTCGTCAGTTTGATGTAGTATTACAAGTCTTGACAAGGTTTTCCAAAACTGATTCGTTTATGTATAGTTTTGGTCATAAGTTTATAGTTCAAATGCTAGCGGTAGTTCGCACCAAAATCTATGGCGGATTTTGCAACAGAATGTTTTTGTGTCACAAATTCCGTCGCAAAATTAATGGCACAAATTTTCAACCACTTTTAACGTAATATATTCGGTAGCAAAAATTCCATTTTCTTGTAGTGAAATTTACAGTAGTTGAAATAATTCAGAGTTTATCAAGCGATGATTAATGAGTTTAGTAGTTAGAGACGCGTCTTCAACCAAAGTTTACAGAATGATTTTTTTCAGTATTACGTGAGACAGTGATTGTAGCTTCTTATTCCTTCTTCTTCTTTTTTTTGGTGTCGAAGAAGAAAGTTTCACCTAACTAATCATGTATACACATATATACATACATACATACATATATATATATATATATATATATATAGAGAGAGAGAGAGAGAGAGAGAGAGAGAGTGAGGTCATTGTCAGTCAACAACAATGTCTTTTTCAACCCCAAATTTCAGAGATTTAATTAGAACACCATTTTATAAGAGGCCTTATTCATGTTCATTATCGTGGGAAACAATATATAGTTTCTGTACTAGTACAATCTAGCTAGCTGCATAAAGGCACACCAGGCTTATATATAGCTTTGCCATCCATATATTGCTGATAGTTTTGATTACTTGTACAAAAGCATGTAAAATCTGCTTATTTTTCATGAATTGATCGGTTAGTTTTTTGATTCGTTCGAGCGAAAATGGGGTACGATGCGATGCTTGCTAGAAGCTTTAGCAGACATGAGCAGAAGAAGTTGGGTTATGGAGCATTGGTTGCTTGTTTTCTTCTTGCATTGAGCTTATGCACTGTGTTTAAGCCTTATTTAGGCCCCAATATTCCAATGTGTAAGACTAAGTCCTTTTTAGCCTTGAATTTGCTTGCTTGGTAGGTTCAATGCCAAATATGGTGCTGATCCTGTCTAGTTTTTCTGTTGGTTAATTTTGCAGTGAATTTGCGTTTGTCGATGGACGCAGCGGACAAAATGCGGTTGGTCAATGATACAATCAGCTCTCAGGGCATAGTTGGTCACATAATGCAGTGGATCAATTATCCTAGCAGTTCTCGGGAGTCTGTCAGTCAGAGCATGACTTTGGTCATTGAAACAAAAAGCTCTCAAGAGATTGAAGATGACAGATTGGTATTAGTAAACGAAACAATCACGCGTAAGGAGATTGAAGGAGATGGAATGCTATCAGGGAACGATACAAGCTGGTCTAAGGAGATTGAAGGTGAGAAAATGATCTCAGTGAATGAAAGTGCAAGCAGGTCTCAGGAGGTTGAAGATCAAAAAATGGTACAAGAAAATGACACTAGCAGGTCTCCGAGGATCGAAGGTGAGAAAACTCTGTCAGGGAATGAAAGTACAAGCCGGTCTAGGGAGGTTGAAGATCAAAGAGTGGTCCCAGCAAATGGCACTAATTTAGTTTCCTCTGATGTTGATGCAGAAAATGCAGCAAAAATGATGGAGCCAGTGTGCAATTTTACGGAACCAAGAACAGATTTTTGCGAGATCAGTGGAGATATCAGGGTTGATCCAAAGTCCTCAACAGTTTTCTTTGCTACATCTCAAGCAAGCATCTTGGCAGAAAACAGTACATCATGGAGTATCAGACCATATGCGCGAAAAACAGACAAAACAGCGATGAACATTGTTCGAGAATGGTCGATAAAACCAGCTCCCCGCGAAATACCCCAGTGCTCTCAATATCACAATGTTCCTGCCATTCTCTTCTCCATTGGAGGATATGGAGGAAACCATTTTCATGCCTTCACTGATATCATCATTCCATTGTTTTTGACTTCTCAACAGTTCAATGGAGAAGTACAATTTCTTATCAGCAACAGTTATCCTTCCTGGACTACCAAGTTCCAGTCAATACTTAAAGGATTATCTCGGTACGACTTTATCAACATCGACAGAGAGGAGGAAATCCATTGCTTTCCGAGTCTGATCATTGGCCTTAAAAGTCACAAGGAAATGGGGATTGACTCTTCAAGATCTCCATATTCGATGACAGACTTCAGGCAGTTTTTAAGAAGCTCATATTCCTTAAAGAAAGCGACTGCCATCAAAATGAGCGATGGCGACAAGAGAAAGCCCCGACTTCTGATCATTTCAAGAAGAAGAACGCGAGCATTTACAAATTCAGGTGAGATTGTCAGAATGGCTAAAGGAATGGGATACAAAGTACTTGTTGCAGAACCAGATGCAAACCTCACAAGAGTTTCACAAGTCGTGAACTCTTGCGACGTATTGTTGGGCGTTCATGGAGCCGGTCTTACTAACATGGTCTTCCTTCCTGAGAATGCAATACTGATCCAAATCCTCCCAATTGGGAAATTCGACTGGCTGGCAAGAACCGACTTTGGAGGGCCTGCAAAGGATATGAACATAAGGTACCTGGACTATGAGATACAGCAAGAAGAGAGCACTTTGATACAACAATACCCACTTGATCATGCAGTCTTCAGAGACCCTTCTGTAATTAGTAAACAGGGGTGGGAGGCATGGAAGTCAGTGTACTTGGAGCAGCAAAATGTAAAGATTGATGTCAATAGGTTTAGACCAACTTTGTCAAAAGCCCTTGAGCTTCTGCATGAGTAGATTTTTCGGTTTCTTCTTCGTATAGGAGGATACCTATTCATGATTCTTTCTACACTCTACCTGCACAAATCATTCAGTTATATCCTTTTGTTTGCCATCAATACAAAAACAGTTGCTATGAATCGTTTTGACAGAAATTTTCTTGACCCATGACGATCTTATGAATCGAATACCATAAGAGAGAGCTAGTAATATAAGCAATATCTTCCAATTCAATGAAGGAACCTTACCTTGGTGCATGATTTGTGTTGTATAAAGATAATACAATTACATGCTTTTGATGATCTTCTGCTTTGTTCATAGGTACTGCTGTCATTTCAATCATTGTGTGATGTGTAATTCAATGCTTGCTAGAACCTTTAGTTGGAATGAACTGAAAAGATTGGGCTGCGGGGTTTTGATTTCCTTTTCTGTAACCGGGAACAACACCAAATAAGTTTAGCCTTTGCATGGTTGACATGGGCCTAAACTAGGTTGGTCAGACTCGCTCGTACAAAAATTTTCAACCTTAAGCCTCTTCTGTCTCCACGATGCTACTGCTGTTTACAGGCCGTCCTCTGATGTATTAAGTACTCACAGTACGACGTTTATTTACATTGCCAAAATGGCTAGAGTACTGGGATAAGAAGTAGTTGTTGCAGGTGAAGATTCAAACAACGAAAAATTCGCGGAAACGGAGAATTCTTGTGATGTTATGGTGGGAGTTCATGAAGCTGGCCTTACTAACATGGTTTTCCTACCTGAAAATGCAATCTTAATAGAAATTCTTCCATCTGGAGGTTTTGAAGGACTGGCAAGAGGTGACTGTGGAGAGCCTGCCAAGGACATGAACATATAGTACTAGGAACATAAGATGAAAAAGATAGCACTCTGATGCAGCACTTGGTTATAATTCTTCATTCTTAGCCAACTTAATCCACTATGTATGTAGAAGTTGAGCTTTTGATTGTTTTTATAATTTCAAGAACTATATATTTTGGTCTGAATTTTACGAAATAAATTAAGATACTGAAAATACTATCATACAAATTACATGCACATTGTCTTTTGAGTTTACCGATTCATTATAGATGCATCGGGTCTGCAAGATTTTATTCGTCTTGGGTCACCGTTAATGGTATTTAGACCCAAAAAACACATTGTTGAAGCGAGAGGGTATCTGCTTTACTTACAAACCAGTCAGTTGAGTTATGTCAAACTGATGTGAGACTATAGTTTTGAAACTCCCCTACACTTGTGGGTTGAGTTATGCTAGACCCAACGAGTGGAACAGAAGCCACGTGCAACTAGATCAAGACTTTGCTCCGATACCATGTTGAAATTCTTAGTCCAAATACACCAACAATATTGTTCCCTTTGGATTTACTTGTTCACCGTGAATACATTGGGCTCGTAAGACGTTGTTCTTCTTGAGTTGTCACCAATGGTACTTTGGCCCAGAAAACAGGTTCTTGAAGTGAGATGGTATGAGCTTTGATTATAAATTATTTGGTTGAGTTATGCTAGACCGATGTGAGATTATGTTGTTCAGAGTTGATGTTTAACATATTTGAAATTAACAATCGATTTTCCTTATTAGTAGCCTTTTTTATACATAATTTCATATGTTCTTTTTGTCCTATAATTTTTTTTTTCAGGACAAAACCCTAAAACTTTACCACAAAAATGAAATTACAGTATTTGCCACGGGAAACACTTTGGCCATAGCATTCGCCAGATAAAACCCCTCGATCCAAAGGGTCTGACCGTCAGGGGCAGCCAGTGTTGCTGCACGAAGCAACACCACCAGTCCTCTATCCCCTTAACCAGACCCAATACCCAAAACCCTAGTTTGACGCAAATGCGAAAAACCTGAAATCAAGATATTGTCTCTACAACGTTATGAACTATTCTGCTGTTTTACAAGGTTGTATCAGAACTACCACCACCATGTCTGTAAGACCCACCTCTCTCAATTTCCACAAAACCCCTAAAACCCTAAAGCCTTCACTTTTCTCGGCTGTTTTGGTGAAAGCCCAGACCTTGCCTCAGAGGACTGAGTATTATGTTCCCCGTTACTTGAGCCCCAAGGTGGTACGGTGCTCTGCTTCTGTGATTAAGTGTTTGAGAGCTCCTGCTTCTTCCAGGAGTCCTGGGTTGGGTTTGAGGAGCGTGGCCTTGCCGTATCTGCGGCAGCAGAGCTCAAGTTATGGACGGTATGCGTACCAGGATGAGTCGAGCGATGATTCCGATTACGAATCAGGGTCGCCACAGCAGCAAACGGTTGGTGCTGAATACCCTAGGTTTTTTTTTTTTTTTTTTTTTTTTTTTACTTTGATAAGTTGAATTTTGAGGTTTGGTATCGAATGAGCTTGATGTACTTTTTTTTTTCTTGACGTTATGGAATTGTTTTCGTTTCTTTTGAATTGATAATGACTAAAATCCGGAGCTTTAAGGGGAGACAAGCACATTCTCGTCTCCTTTTAGGTAATACATGTGGGGCTTAGTTCATTCACACTATCTTTTTGTGTTGGTTTTGAGTTCGTGGGGGTGAATTACTATTATGTTCTGAGATTAGTTGGATGTTAAAACATGGGTCGTTTGTACTTGTAGGGCTGCAATTGAGTCAAGTTTTTATCAGACATCATGAGCTTCATTAATAATTCATGCTCACAGAGCTCGATGAATCTATCAAATGGATGAAATCTGAAATATGTTTAAATATTATGTGTTGAGTCATACTCAACTGGAGTTTTTATTTGAATTCCCAAGCTTGAATATGCCACCTTATGTTTGAACTGATATCGAGCTCAAGTCCAAGCCTATAATTGATATACGTGACCTGAGTCCGAGTACGTAAAAGCTCAGGTCGGCTCAATTAAATTCACTGATGCAGGAACTTTTGGCAATAATGCCTTTTGATGACTTTTTACTTTTTAGACTTGGGAATTACTCTAGTCTTTTGGTGTTCCAATCTGTCTTGGTATCTTGCTTGGTCTTGGGAATTATTTTAGCATTTATTAGTAGTTTGACTATCTTTTGGAATTCTAGTTTCTATCTATAAGTTTGTCATTCCATGTCTAGGAGGACTTCCAGCTTCTCTTTAAGCTGTTGTTCTGATTTTCTTTGGCTAGTTTCTTCGTCAACTCTTTTAGTTGTCTTCCCTCTTTGTTTCTCTACATCATTCATAGTTTTGTCTAGTCTGTCTCTAGCATACTAGTCCTTGAAAGTATCTTATTGTCTCCTACTTTATGTACTTAACCAACAAGAAAAAAGAGTGTGCAACAATAAGTGAAAATATACAATAGGAAAACCAATATGATGTATCAATCATATACATAGAAGAAAGCACAACTTTTGCGTCCTGAAATTCTTGAACATGAAGGCTTCCACCCACTACCAATCAGACATAAACACTCTTTCAGAGGTTCATGCTAAATTCTGTTACTGATTCAGAGCAATTCTTGTACTCACTTTTGAGTTCTGAGCACTTGTCTTGGAAATTAAATTTGTTATAAGAATTTGAGAATAATTTCATCCTTTTGACGGAGGCAACATAGAAGCTTTATTTGTGCTAAGTAAATTTAAAGTTATTTTATTAGTTAGCCTTTTGAGAGCTGTAGCTCCCTTCCAATGGTTGTTGGTGTCTTATGATAATTTTTTTCCTTACCTGCTGATGCCTTCTTTGTTATTTCATGTAAGACCAAGCAATTCTAAAGAATTTATGGCTCATTTATTTTTAGGGTGCTTCAACACTTGATAACATTGATGAGTGGAGATGGAAGCTGACCATGCTGCTGTGCAATAAAGACAATCAAGAAGTTGTGTCGAGAGAGAAAAAAGACAGACGTGATTTTGAGCAACTTTCGGCTCTAGCAAGCAGAATGGGTTTACATTGGTATCTTAAGTTTTGAATTGTTATGTCCATTATCTAAGTGTTTGCTTTGAGTTGACATTTTTTTTTTTACTTTCAGCCGTCAATACGCGAAAGTAGTTGTCTTCAGTAAAGACCCTCTGCCAAATTACAGATCTGATCTTGACGATAGGCGTCCACAAAGAGAAGTATTTTCTTTCATCCTTGCCTTTTCATTTCTCTTGTTGAATGAATTCAATTGGTGGTTGGAAAAAGGAATGAAACAATCTTTTTTGAGAACCTTATCAACACTTGCTATGGAGCATTTCCTAGTTACTTTTGTCTTTCTCTGTTTCTGGAGAGTTTGATAAGTTGTTTATATTTCTTGGAGATAATATTTTGTAATTTAAATTGTGTACCTTTTAGTGTTATTGACTTTCTTATATTGCTTTTGAATGTAACTTTTTTATATTACTTAGTTCCTATACCTGCTAACGTTCTAAAGCAATGATAGGTGATCTTACCTTTTGGAATTCAAATGGAAGTAGATGCTCATCTTCAAGCTTACCTATCCCGGAAGTCAATGGATGGGGCAAGGTTTTCAGATAATACCTTGTCAAGATCAAACACTGAGGGAGGTATAACCATAGATGAAAAGCAGGAGCCCGTGATGCAGAATAGTGTTATCATGGAGAGAATCCTTCGACGTAAAAGTTTGCAATTACGTAATAAGCAACAAGATTGGCAGGTTCATTTCAACCTTCTTTATTGTGTATTGGACAAATCCCCCCGCCTCCCCATGCCATAGTTACCCTACTTTTCTACTTTGATGTAGTCGTGCACTTTAGTTCTGGTCTGTTATAAAATTTAGATACAGATCTGTTTTGATTTTTTTGCTTTACCATGGTTCTTATTATGGAAGATGTGCTTTCAATTTCAAGAAATTTTTTTAATCCTTTAAATCCAGGTAGAAAAGTAATATTTAAACTAAGCCATAATTTATGTAGCAAAGGTGCTTGTGAAATGTTTGTGGGTGTAAATTTTACTTTATTATATTTGGAAGTTATAGTGTTGTGCTTAACTACATTTTTCAGTAAATTTGTAGTATGAGATGTGTTCATGTTTATTATACTGTGGTTGTTTCTTTGTTCTTGCCAATATTTATCATTTATGTTAAAGAGTGTCCATTTTCATATTATTATTCAAAGTTGTTTTACAGATGATGATTATTCTGCAGGAGTCTCCTGATGGGCAAAAGATGCTTGAATTCCGTAGAAGTCTGCCTACATACAAAGAGCGGGATTCTTTATTAAAAGTTATTTCAGAAAATCAGGTGATTTATGACTGCTATACTGTGATTATTGGTTATGGTTCTCTTGCCACCTTATTGTTATCATAACCAAGCATATATTTATTTCTTGGTCCTGTCTGAGTACAGTGTCATCTAAATCTTTTTTTTGTTGCATCTTTGCAATGGAGCTGTATGACACTGAGAATGTCCTTGACAGGCCCTTGGTATCATATACGATTCGGAAAAAAATAAGATTAAATTAACCATGCTAGAAATGTGTTTGGGCTAATGGTTTAAGTTATATGTGTTAATAGTTATAGGTTCAAATCATAGAATTTTTTTTTGCAATGTATGGCTCCAGAAGGTAGAAATATGGTTCTAATTAAGGTAATGTTATGGGTTTAAATCTGCCTTAAGCAGTGGGAGTCTTATGCAATGTGAATTTTACTATGGCTCTAATTATGGAAGTGTTTTGGGCACTAGAGGTTAATCTTTTTGGGAACAGAGTTGGTCGAGAAAGAGACTTTTGGAGGATTAAGTTCTGTGATGATTTTACAGGTGGTAGTCATTTCAGGGGAAACTGGTTGTGGGAAGACCACACAACTTCCTCAGTTTATACTAGAATGCGAAATTGAAGCTGCTCGTGGAGCTGCCTGTAGTATCATATGCACTCAACCTAGAAGAATATCTGCCATGGCTGTTTCTGAAAGAGTTGCTGCAGAGCGAGGAGAGCAGCTTGGGGAATCTGTTAGTTTCTGAATCTGATGCTATAAAGCTTGTTAAAATTCAAACACATATCTAAATTGATAACTGTTTTGGAATTTTGAACTAAATGTTCATGGATGTTTTTTTGACTCACATTTGAAAGGTTGGTTATAAAGTTCGGCTAGAAGGCATGAAAAGTAGGGACACTCGCCTTCTTTTTTGCACGACTGGCATACTATTGAGGAGATTATTGGTTGATAGAAATCTGAAAGGTGTTACTCATGTTATCATTGATGAGATTCATGAACGTGGAATGAATGAAGGTAATTTCAGAAAGACAGCTTTTTGCCATCCACTTCAAGCTGATGCTAACCAAACTTTCATGTGTCAGATTTTCTTCTCATTGTCTTGAAAGATCTCCTTCCTCGTCGACCAGAATTAAAGTTGATTCTGATGAGTGCAACTCTGAATGCGGAGCTTTTCTCTTCTTACTTCGGTGGTGCACCAACGATTCATATTCCTGTAAGTTTTGATATTAATTGTCATCGTGTAATTACAATTTTTATTCCCCAAACAATGAAAAACTGCTAGTTACTAAGAGGATGGATTGTTTTACTTATTAGGCGATATTTTGTTATTAGTATTGCTATTTCCACTTAGCTCTTAATAATTGAAGGCTTTGCTAATCAGCATTAGATGCTAAGTAAAATAAACTTAATGGACATGTATGCCATCGAAAATGTTTCGATATTTGTTTTAGGGTATTTCAACCAAAAAGGTTGTCTTTTATTCTGATCCCAAGGTGCATCGTATTATAATTTCTGGCAGCTAGGATGTGCCCTAGAAACAGTACAACTCCCAAAAAAATGTGATTGTGCTGGTATTACTTGACACCAGCTGCTTCCATAGAAATCTTGGGCGACATTTTGAGTTTCACTTGCCTAGATTGTATAAAAGGGGAAAAATCGGTTTTACTGTAAAGAAAAGTGTTGAGATCCAGCTAATCCTTCTATAATTTTTTTTATGTGCAAAGAGAGGGTGGAACCCCCTTTTAGTGTGAAATGTGGTTGCTCAGAGCAGGTATTGAATATTTGCTGTTTAAAATTGAGTAGGTAATGCTTTGGCCCCTTCCAACTTCTTAGGAAGGAGAGCTCATGTCGCATAAGCCCAAACATTTATTTTAAGCTCTGTTCTTTTGGTTTTTTGAAGTTGACTTTTGTATTCTTCTGTGTTTTCCTCCGTGACATTTTATATGGTTTTCAATCTTATACATTTCATTTCTATGGTTTATGTAATATTTCAGGGTTTTACTTATCCGGTTCGAGAACATTTTCTGGAGAATATTCTGGAAACGACTGGATATCGGTTGAATTCATATAATCAAATCGATGACTATGGTCAAGAAAAGGTGTGGAAAATGCAGAAACAAGCTCAAACTTTCAGAAAGAGAAAGAGTCAAATTGCTTCTGCTGTTGAGGTAAAAGAAATTTTTTTAAGGTTTTCTAGTATGTTTTGCATGCTTATGGTTTCGTATTCTAAAGTTTCTATTTGCATTCAGGATGCACTCGAATATGCTGATTTTAAGGGGTATAGTCCACGGACTCGTGAGTCCTTGTCGTGCTGGAATCCTGACTCAATTGGCTTTAACCTAATAGAGCATGTGCTTTGCCACATAATCAAGAATGAAAGGGCTGGGGCTGTTTTGGTTTTCATGACTGGTTGGGATGACATAAATGCTTTAAAGGAGCAACTCCAAGCCCATCCCCTGCTGGGTGAACCTAGTAGAGTTTTATTGCTTGCATGCCATGGTTCCATGGCAAGCTCAGAGCAGGTGATCTGCACGTCACACTTTACTTTTCTGCTCCAGATTCTGTGTGTCTTAGAGGGCTATCTTGTTTCTGCAAATTGCTTTTCTAGATATGGAATTTATATAAATCGCATTTTTTTTTTAAAAAATTCCTGATAATTCAATTTGAGATTGGACATGCTAAATTCCTGATTGCTGTTTCATTGTGTGCTTGCAGAGGCTAATCTTTGATAAGCCTGAGGATGGGGTGAGGAAGATAGTTCTAGCTACTAACATGGCCGAGACTAGCATCACCATCAATGATGTGGTTTTTGTGGTTGATTGTGGAAAAGCAAAAGAGACATCATATGATGCACTAAATAACACTCCTTGTTTGCTTCCATCATGGATCTCTAAGGCAGCTGCCCGGCAAGTAAGACTATTTTGATAACCTTGTTAGTTATTGCACAAACTAACAGGAAGATATTGCATCACTACTTGTTTTCCTTTTTGCCAAGTGTTTGTAATCTTTCTTTGCAGACTTCATAATTGTAAATGAAGCAAATAACTTGTAGGATTGTGTTGAATTGGAGGCTCAGGCTCTTACTCAATTAGTGATGCAAGCTATGCTAGCTTTTCTGAACTAGTTATGTCACCATTATTCAACATTTTCATAGTAATCTTTCTTCACAATATTCAGTCACACCTAGGTCTTCTGTTAGGAAATGGATGAAAATTAGACCATAAGTCCCAGATCCTAGAACCTTAACCCTAAACTGGTTGAGTTTATACCACAATTAGTGTTGCATCTCAATATTCAGTCATGCCTAGGTCCTATGTCAGGAAATTGATGAAAATTATTTTCTATTGCTTAATTTTTGTGTTAGATGTTTTGGTACTCACTTTATTGTTGCCTTTTGTTCTAAAGTTTTCTGTAACTTGTCTGACCTTTAGATCTGAAATTTCCCATTACAGAAAGTACAGTGTATTGCAGTCCAATGCCATTGCTTGTTTAGTGAGACTTTATAACGCCCCTTGATTGGAATGCTGAATGAAATTGCAATGCTAATTTTGCCTTTTCGTTTCTGCAGAGAAGAGGAAGAGCAGGGCGTGTTCAACCTGGCGAATGTTACCATCTCTATCCTAGATGTGTACATGATGCATTTGCTGATTACCAAATGCCTGAACTTTTAAGGACACCATTACAGTCTTTATGCTTGCAAATCAAAAGTTTGCAACTTGGAAGCATTTCAGATTTCCTGTCTAAGGCCTTGCAGCCCCCTGAGCCTCTCTCGGTAGAAAATTGTTATTCTTATTGGTTTATGCTTATTTACGTTATGGCAATGCTATCGTGATTTTGCTTCCGCACACGTGCTGCTTAGACTCACATGTTTCAGATTAAGGCAGCCATATTCTTCTACTTTTGTCTTCTGTAACATCTATGAAAAACTGCACAATTTTTTCTTCATCAATGTTTGTTCTGCAGGTTCAAAATGCTGTTGAATACTTGAAGATTATTGGGGCATTAGACGAAAATGAAAATTTGACAGTCTTAGGTACAATATGTCTTCCCACTCCACTTTCTAAATGATTTCTTCTGCTCCTTACTCAAACTCTTGAGGTTTTGATGGTAGTACTGGTTCTTAGAAGACAAACAACTTCTCATTACTTTTCAGGACGCAACTTATCGATTCTCCCAGTTGAACCAAAACTTGGGAAAATGCTGATATTAGGAGCTCTTTTCAATTGTCTTCATCCAGTAATGACCGTGGTTGCTGGTCTTAGTGTCAGAGATCCATTCCTAATGCCCTTTGACAAGAAAGATGTAAGTTTGTTTGACTATGCTTGCACTGTATTTCTAGAAATATTGATGCTCAAAGGGCATCAGCTTTACCAAGACATGTGCTGCATGCATGCAATATCCATAAGCTTATCCAGATTTGTATTTTGGAGTTGACCCCTAGAAAACCGAGAACAAGTGGTAACTCAAAATGTTTAGTAATTGCTTTGTGATTGCAAACTGTTCATGATGTCCTCATTTGTATCAAGAGTTTCTTTCACGACTTGGTTCTCAAAACTGCAAGCCTTTTTGACACCTGAAAACTGTTACTACTGCTGTTGGGTAGCTTGAACTGTTTAAAAGTTTCTGTATGATTTTTGTCCCATACGCTTGAGAAGGAATACCATTTTCCTAGTTGTTAGAAGATAATCTTGTGGAATCTTTTTTTCTTCATTATTAAATGTCTCTATTAATTGAAATAAATGAAATTATAATAAAATATATTATAGGTGGTAAATTGACTGTCTTTTATCCATCGTCAACCTTTTCTTGCTTCATTTATGCTGTACTTCCTTTTCAAATGTGGCTAAAAGTTTTATTTTCTCGTACAACTCCCCTTCTCCACTTAATCATGAAACAACTTATCCTTTTGCTTTGCTTATGAATGAACTGCTTGGAAAATGGATTTAAACCGCTGTTAACTTGGATGGAGTTATAGGTGTTTGTTGTCTGTTAATCATATAGCTTTGATTTTCCAATTAAGAGGGTTGATTTCCTCTCCCACTTCTGGAGAAATTTTTCACGTCTAAAGGTATATTAGCTGGATGTCCAGATATGGTGGATATCTTTGACTGGATCATTAGTCAAATGTGCAAATGTAGGACATAGTTACCTGATATTAACTAACTGTTTTTTTTTTTTTCAATATTTTTTCCTTCAAAAGAACAGAGAGTAGCTTCTGCTGCTACTACCAAATTTTTGTTCTTAACAAAGAGGAACTTCCCTCTTTTTGTGTCCGTTTTGCAGCTTGCTGAATCTGCAAAAGCCCAATTCTCCAGTCGCGACTATAGTGACCATCTTGCTCTTGTCCGGGCTTACGAGGGTTGGAAAGATGCTGAAAGGCAGCAATCTGGTCATGAGTATTGTTGGAGGAATTTTCTTTCTGCACAAACTCTGAGAGCAATTGACTCTCTAAAAAAGCAGTTCTTCTTTTTACTGAAGGATGCTGGTTTGGTTGATAACATGGAAAACTGCAATAGGTGGAGCCATGATGAGCATCTTGTTCGAGCAGTCATCTGTTCAGGCCTGTTCCCTGGGATATGTTCTGTTGTGGTTAGTGGCTGCATTTTCTCTTGGATGTTTGTATTGACTTCTTGTTCTCGTTTGGAGTTAGGAATGCAGATAAGACATCTTGTTCATTTTATTGTTGCTGCAACCTTGAATGCCATTTTATTTTGCAAATTGCAATTGACTGAAATTACTTGCCTTATTTGTCTCAAGAAACTTTGTAAGATCAAATATTTATTGGAAGCTTTTTTAAGAACTGGGACTTTGGTTTTGGGTTTTATGGTTGAGAGATCTAATTTACTTGTCCGGGGATTTCCTTGAAGTTGACCTTCTGTCAAAATAACTGAGAGTCTGTCTGGTTCTTGTTGATACAATTTACAGTTTGTGCTGATTTATTAATTTATTTACAACAGAACAAAGAGAAGTCAATAGCACTGAAAACAATGGAGGATGGTCAGGTTCTTCTCCACTCGGTAAGTTTTATGTGATTCAGCTACTTTGTCATGTAAGGGCATTGTTGTGGTAAATCGAATGGGAAACTAGTTGTTGGGAATCCCAGTTTGTTCTAGCCTCTCTTTGTTTTTCTTGCAAAATCAATTACACTGTAGGATGAAATTATTTAGATGAACAACTTTGCCGTGTTTTGTTTCATACTGTAAAAATATTGCAGTATGGGTATGGATCCTAAACTAAAGGGTGATATACTACAGGGACCAGAAATTTCCTTTATTTTGGATCATAGATGGAGAGTTAATTATAACTATTTTAGTGGCAATTTAAGAAATTGTAAAATTTCTTTTTGCATGCGAATTTGCAATTGATTTTTCATCTAATGTGAAACAATCCGAGTGGTAAATTATTTAATTTTCTGTAAGATTTTCTACTGTTCCTGGTTGTATGGCAGAAAAACCAATGAGAGTTTTTCCCCCTGTTATCTACTGATATCTACTGCTCAAAAAGAACATAATTTTTCATATATACTTGATACAAGTAGAACTTCAGTTTATGTGCTGCTGGTTCTCCACCTTTCCTTTTTAACAATAAACAAATGTAGCCTTATTTATTTGAATGAAGACCGTAACGGATACAAATCCTTTGTGTTAATCATGTGAGATGTAAATTCTGATTTCTGCTTTGGATTTTGACTTTTGCCGCATATTTTAGAATTCTGTGAATGCTGCTGAACCCAAGATTCCATACCCATGGCTAGTTTTCAATGAAAAGGTGAAAGTGAATTCAGTATTCCTCAGAGATTCAACTGGTATATCTGATTCTGTGCTGCTACTATTTGGAGGGAACCTTTCTGAGGGTAGCCTAGTAAGTCTTCTATTTTGCTTCTGCTCATTATCCTTTTACTTTGTTTGCTGTGCCATAACTTCTGCTTGATTTGTTACCCCTTTTTTGACAGGATGGGCACCTAAAAATGTTGGGAGGATACTTGGAATTCTTCATGAAACCCGCATTAGCAGAAACTTACTTGAACCTAAAGAGAGAACTTGACGAATTAATTCAGAAGAAAGTAAGTACTAACCATTTCTTTGTGCTGTTAAAGTTAATGCTATAGGACTGCAAGGGTGACCTTATTCTACGTTTTCTGATTTCGCTTTGCAGCCTCTCTGTCTCCCCTCCCTATCCCACCTTCCCAACAAGTAAATGGCCTAACTACGTATCTTTAATTTCTTGTTGCCACAGCTTCTGAATCCCACCTCGGGTATGCAATTCCATGATGAGCTCCTATCCGCAGTAAGATTGCTGGTCTCTGAGGATCAATGTGAAGGTAGATTTGTTTTTGGTCGTCAGGCTATAGCACCCTCAAAGAAGGCATCGGAAGGGACATCACCTAGCTCACCTTTACGAGGTGAGACTGGAGTTGAGGGTGCTAATTTCAAGAATAAGCTACAAACATTGCTTGCTAGGGGAGGACATGGAGCTCCCACCTATAAGACAAAACAACTTAAAAACAATAAGTTCCGCGCCACCGTGATTTTCAATGGCTTGAACTTTGAGGGGCAACCTTGCAACAGTAAGAAATTAGCAGAGAAGGATGCAGCCGGTCAGGCTCTGCTGTGGTTGAAGGGCGAGACACAGTCATCTCCCAGAGATCTTGATCATGTTTCAATGCTTTTAAAGAAGAGCAAAAGCAAAAGTCAAAAGAACACTTCACTTAGTGGTGCAAAGTGGAGTTAAGAGTCACAACAAAGGACAAAGGTCGATAGTATATAGTTTAATCTTTACCAGGAAGAGAGCTTCTGGTCCATGGCCTGGGTGGTCAGTGGTTGGGGCTCAGGATTTTCAATATGGGAGTTACTGCCAGAACCCAGAAGCTAAAATGCAGCTTTATATATTTGTTAGTTGCCGACTTTTGGACAAGCAACCTCATTCTTTGGAGGCAGAAGCCAGAGTTTCTACCAACAGAAGAACTAGAGAAGGTAGTTCCCTTTTTTTTTTGACATGGATGCTGCAACTTCAGTTCAGAAATACCTATTTCTATCGAACGCCTAATCTGGTTGTGGAGCTTCTATATCTGCTGGTGGATTATATAAGCAACATTATCATTCTTTCTACAAGAAAAGAAGCATGAGGAAGATCAAAAGTTATGTAAGAAAGAGGAGATTAGCTCTAGGTTTATTATAGGAGCCAGGTTAGTGGGAAATTTAGATAACAGATGTGAAGACCTTGTGAAACTAGTTGTATAGTACATGGACTAGAAAGCATGGCATGCTTGTGTATTAGATGCAATACCAAATAAATTATAAGGTCCTCTTTGCTCTCTTGTGCTGTTTTTTTTACCATTATTATTTTGGGGTATGTATGGATTTAACCTTTGTATTTTGCATTTTGGATCGATCAAGTCCTAATCTTTTTTTTAGACCTGGAATGGTATCAGTTGGCCCTTGATCCAAATTTCCGTTAAAAACAGGATAACCCATAAAGCTTCTTGATTCAAATAAAGGGATTCTATTTTATTTTTTTTCATTTTTTAACACTCAATCGATTTCAAAAATTTGTCATAAATTAGCAAAACGGAACAAATTTTAATTTAATGTTACTGACCTGGACCGCATGATCATTCGGTGACAAAAATGAAACATACTACTAATTTTTTGGATGATAACATATGTTATACTAACCTTCCAAAGTTCCAACTTCCAACCGCTAATTTTAAAATTTCACATTTTACAGGTTTGGAGGGGGGCGGAAACCTAGTTCTAGTTCTGCCCCGGCTTTCACATACTCCACGCTTCTGGCTCCGCTTGCTGTGGACTCTGTTCTATCGGTTGTGGACCCTGAAAAGCCTGATTTGGTGGATCTGCGGGATATCAAGATTGTGAAGAAGCTGGACTGTGGACGATACAGAGCTAGTTAAAGGGCTGGTCTTTGATAAGAAGGCTAGTCATGCTGCTGGTGGGCCGACCCGCATGGAGAATGCCAAGATTGCAGTGATTCAGTTCCAGATTTCTCCCCCCAAGACTGACATTGAGCAGAGTATAATAGTTTCTGATTATACCCAGATGGATAGGATATTGAAGGACGAAAGGAATTACATTTTGGGTATGATTAAGAAGATTAAGGCAACTGGGTGTAATGTTTTGTTGATTCAGAAGAGTATTTTGAGGGATGCAGTGACTGATTTGTCACTCCATTACTTGGCTAAAGCCAAGATCTTGGTCGTTAAGGATGTAGAGCGTCAAGAGATTGAGTTTACTACCAATACTTTGAACTGCTTACCTATTGCCAATATTGAGCATTTCCGCACTGAAAAGCTTGGGCATGCTGGTCTTGTTGAGGAGGTTTCTCTGGGAGATGGGAAGATTGTAAAGATAACAGGAATTAAGGATATGGGAAGGACGACTACAGTGCTTGTCCGCGGCTCAAACCAGTTGGTTCTTGATGAGGCAGAGCGCAGCTTGCATGATGCATTGTGTGTGGTTAGGTGTTTGGTGAACAAAAGGTTTTTGATTGCAGGCGGCGGCGCCCCAGAGATTGAGCTATCAAGGCAGCTTGGTGCGTGGGCAAAGGTGTTGCACGGAATGGAGGGATACTGTGTTAGATCCTTTGCAGAGGCGCTTGAGGTTATTCCTTATACGCTGGCCGAGAATGCTGGCTTGAACCCCATTGCCATTGTTACTGAGCTAAGGAACAGGCATGCACAAGGAGAGATCAATGCTGGTATCAATGTGAGGAAGGTCAGATCACAAACATCTTGGAGGAGAATGTAGTGCAGCCATTGCTTGTGAGCACAAGTGCAATTACACTGGCAACAGAGTGTGTTCGGATGATTTTGAAGATCGATGACATCGTTACGGTGAGGTAGTTTTCAAATTGAAGTGTGAAAATTTTGTGATATTTGTTGGTGATTTTCTATGTGGGTTAGGCTTGGTGAAGGAATTTTGTTGCTGGTGCATTGTTTTGCCTGGGTTTTTCTTTGAATTGGAGTATTGTATGGTACTTTAGAGCTCTATCAATCTTTACTTATTTATGTACATTTCTCTGAGTTTTTTCTTTTGGTTTTCTTTTACAAAGTTCAATGACTCACTCATCATATAGCTAGTGTTAAAGTCCCACATTGGTTAGACATCGAAAAGATTGTGGGTTTTGTAAGTGTGGAGATATGTGGGGTGGGGGACATAGGCCAAGAAATGGATCGGAGCAAGGTCCCAGACATAGTCACGTGGATGAAATTCTCGAATGCCGAACGAAGGTGGTGGGCCATTGTTAGTTCACGACGATGAATCTGTGTTTGAGCTCTAGGCAGGTGGTAGTGTTTTGGAACTTCGCATAAGGCGAGTCTCCCAACATAACAAAGTAGAGTTGACCCGGCTATCGAGCAAAACGAAGTGCTATGGTAATTCACATGTGTACCTCCAACGTGGTGAAGATGAGTAGTTGATCTCGATGGATCGATGGATGTCGTTTGAGGGGAGGCTTGAACCATGAGGAACATAATTCCCGAGCCTTTTCAACAAATATCACTAATTGAAACAATATAATATTCATCACTAAAGTAAAATCACAAGCAGAAGAGTTACAAGCTTACTTTTTGTCCCAATCCAAATAAAGACAGCCGTTGCTCCATCAAATTGGTGTTGGATGGTTGTATCAGGGTTTTGAAAACCGGACCGGACTGGCCGGTTGAACCGGTTCAACTGGTGATCGGGTATTCATTTGGTTCAATAAATTTGACTGAACCGGCCGGTCTAACCCAATTTTGACACCGATTTACCTTTTAAACCGTGAATCGGAGAGCTTTCCGGTTCAAGGACCGGTCCAGTTTTCAAAACCTTGGGTTGTATATGTCTTGAATTGGTTGGTTGTTTATGAACTTTGATTGACAATAGAGGTCTACACATGTTTGTCCAATTTCAAAAAAAGGACTCTCTTAATCTCTTTGTGATTTTAGTTTCTCAACTTAGTTTAGTCATGAGACAGACTCAATGGGTCGGACTTGAACTTTGGTTTTGTTTCATGGTCGAGCTCGGATTTTTTTAGGCCTTATCAAGTTCGGGCATCCTATAAAAGCATCGGGCTGTCAGTTCATCCCTCTCAGTCTTGGTCATATACACATTTTTTTTAACAAACCACATGTAACTCACGAATTCACTTGAATCTTGTGCGTCCAACTTAGCATTTGAGATAACTGGAATACCAATTACTGATATCTTTATCATTTTTGTTCTCTTTTTGCTACACTCACAACCATGTATTCACTGAATCATTTTCTCTACATCTTTAATATTCAGCTTGCACTTAGTTCTTGAACTAATCACCTAATCTTGTGTAAGTTTTCAGAGATTGCAGAATTAATTCAGATTATAATGCCATATAATGTGTTAAATTTCTCCCACATTAGGTTGTTTTTGGTAAGGTCCTTAAACCATCTATGTAATTTGGGTTTTAAAAAAAGGCAAAAAAGAAGATAGAAATATTCTCTTGGACAACCTTTTTTTTTGGTGAGGAATATTTGCACTCCCCAGATTCTCATTGACACCCCATTTCCCCCAAAGTCCAAACGTGGCCATTAGCCACCCCGAGTCTCTGGCCGATGAACTCCAGTCAGGCATTTCGGTGTCAATTCCGGCCGGCCAATTGCTGGATCGGGTTCGTCTCTGGCCAGTGAACTCGTTGGTGGTGGTGGTTCGTCGTTTTATCGCCGGATTCAGTTGGATCGGAGCTTTTTCTTCACGATGGCCGCGAGCTTCCAAGGACGATTCCAAAGGCTACAGGTGACGGTTTGAGACGAGGTTGGTTGGGTTATGCTCGTAAGGGTCGAGAGAAACTTTTTGGTAGATCAGTGGCCGGAATAAGCAGTGGTCAGTGATGGTGCGCGTGAGAGTTTAGGGTTTGAAAAATGCGGTGTCAATGGGAATCTAGGAAGTGCAAATAGTACTCACTATTTTTTTTTTGTGAGACAACCAATTTGGGCACAATTCCAGAGGACAAATAGTACACAAAATTGTGGGCCAAAAAAAATATGCAATGAAGTCCTTTTCAATAACATATTGTAAGTTTTTGTAGATTTTCAACCACTCATCTAGTCTATTGTATACACATCATGTTAATCCTAAGTTTAATTATGGTGTCAAATAGTTTGATTAATCTACCTGCAAATGACTCTATGTTCCCCGCTATGGACGAGTGAGGATAAAGAAACTAGTTCATGATTATAGGAGTAGGATAAACACTCGGAATATAAGGTTAAGTTTGGAAACATTTTTTTAAAATGTAATATGTATTAGAAGAGATAGTCGTAGAAACATTAATATGTGTACACTTGGAACATAAGGTAATAATTGTCAACATTACAGAACAGAAAAATATATGAAATAAAAATGACTGAATCATAGAAATCATTATTTACTTAATATAACCATGTTTATCCTTCACACCAAATATTTTTTCTTTCGTTCATATCATAACATGATACATAGTTTGTACAATCCATGAATGGGAAGAAATTAAACACATTACTAAGTAATTAAATATCAACTTCAACAATCCAATAAAAAATGTTTGGATTGACTATATATATATATATATATATATGGATAATCTGCAAAACTCAAAATGAGTACTTTTTTCAATGGTCCTCTAGCTCTTCTGCTGCAGCCACAAAGCAAGTGGGGGTACCTATTTCGTCAAAGGAATATCAATTTCAGCCACAAAAGTTAATCTAATCAAATAGTCCATCTTATATATATATATATGTGAAATTAAATATAAGCTGATATTTTAACTAAGCTAGTTAAATTAGATCAAAAATACATTTTGAGTAAACCCTTTTTGAGTTCATCACACAATTGGTATACCCAGAAATATTAGTTTGTTTGGTATACTTGTTTTCTATACGTTTTCCATTTTCATTTTCCGAAAATCATAAAACCATCCGGAAACATGTTTGGTTGCCATTTTGAAAAAGTGAAAAACATGAGAAAACAGGAAATCACTTAAAAACAAAAGAACAACAAAAAAAAGACGTCTTCTATAAATAGAAAACACAAACAAAAAATGAAAACACAGAGAACAAAAAAAAAAATCAAACCGACACTAAACATGCTATATAGGAAAAGAAGTTGAAGAAGAAGAATGGAGATCTATGAGGGCCAAGGGAGAAGGAGAGTGTGTGTGGGGGGGCATGAGTGTGATGACAGAAGCATAGAGAGCACAAAGGATTGAGATGCAAAATACATAAACCCTCCAACTCCAAATAAGCATATCACCATCTGTGCTCTCTATCTTCTGTCAACAAACATATCACCACTGCCTTTCCCCTTAATTTGTCACTCCCCTACCCCTACTTACCTGAACCTCCTTGCTATAAAAGGAAAGAGAGAAGCTATATATATATGTGGGTGTGTAAGTATATAGATGAGATAGAGCGAAAGGGAGAGGCTAAGGAGTGACCTATAACAAGCACCCAGTAGGGTATATTTATAGGAAAAGGAAAGAATGATAACAGTAGCTACGATGGGTGTGTGCCAGACAAAAAAAAAAAGCTAGGATGGGTGGATTGCTAGTGGGCTTAAGGGGGTACTAGTAGTAGTACTATTACCACTAGCTAGCTAGCCACATATAAGCTACTAGTAGTACCACCACTGCCTGTTCTGGATATGTACCTTAGTAACCACTTCTTCATCTAATAAAAATCTCACTAGAACCTGGGACATTAAGGACCACCCCACTCACCACACTTTTTCATGATCAAAAAAAAGAAAAGAGTACACAAACCATGCATATACACACACATATGTGCCATCAAAATGATTCCATGTAAAAACTTCATTTTCTTACTTTTTCTTCTTAAACAAAATATTTCAAAAAACCAGTTAAACCAATAATTTTGGGTTTCTCCTTGATCACGAAGTAACAGCTCAGTTATTTATATTTATGGGTTTAAGACGGATGAGGTTAAGATCAGGAGTTCGAATCAATTATTGGGAGTATTTCTTTGGGGTTTTCCTATTTCAGAGGAGTTATAAGGAGCTCCATTTCTCCCGCATGAGCTTATGCCTAGTCTTACTTGTCGTCAACATGATGCGAGTGATTCTTATGGCCCGAAATTTATCCACTTAGCTATCCAAAGGCATTGTTGAATTGGGTGATTATTCGGTCTCCCAAAAAAAAGTGTTGGTGTGATGAAACTTGATGATATAATTGGCGTTATATATAGAAATTGAGCACTACTACACCCACGTATATACATGTATACGTATAGTTTTTGATAAGCTATGTATATATAGATATGGTACACATATATATATAGGGCTGAATGATTCAGAAGTAGTACTATATATATGATATTTGTACTATCAATCTATATATATATATTCACTGATTCTTACAGTTTTTAGTGGCAGCTTTATTTGATATGGCATGTGGATTTTTTATTTGAGCAATCTTATAGAAGAGATATTCGTTTAATTTTCCTGTTTTACAGAGTCAAAACCCCCAGCATGCATTGGCTGTAAAATCCTGAGGTCATTCTGATATTATAATATAAGTTTGTTAGGATACACACTTTTGGTTTGACTATATCCTCTCATAAATATATCATCAGTTAGTGCTTACTAGTTGCTAGACCCCACTAATTTCACGAAAATACGCTTAAAGCCATGTATATGGGGGTTGTATATGGATCTTTTTAATCTTAGTCGTCGATCTAATCAACGGCTGAGATGAGAGAATTGTTCACTTCTTTCTCTTTCCTGTCTCTCTGTGTCTTTGTTTCTGATAGCTTCTCCGGCTGACTAGAGAGTGGGTTAGGTAGAGCACACCCTGAAAAACACTTTGGTGATGGTGGTTATGTGGACATACTAGTCTTTGCATTACAAGGTGAGCAAGGGAAGTTGACTTCTTCAAACACAACAGGACATACATATTGACAACCGCCCCTTTTTTTCATTAGGAGGACCCTACCACATGACATGACATTCCACATCAGTGTGAGTGTGTGTATATATATATATATATATATATAGTCATTATGGATGAACTGTGTATAGTCGGAGTTTAGCAGCATCAATTTCTATTATGTTCTATTCCATTTAGAGTTTTTATCACTTATATTAAAGATTCACTTATTGTGTCTGCTTTGTTGAATCACTGTGACAAGTACTCTCTCATGCATGTTGGAAAATACTGTAGATAGAAAGAGCTATATCTTATATCGAATGCCAACCCATATATGATTTAAGACTATTAACATGAACAATATGAGGAGTTTCGTATGGTGCATATGGTGCCTTGTTCTTCATCATTTTGTAGGATTAGTGCTAGGGGCGAAGCCAGGACTTAACATGAGGAGGTCATAGTGGCGGATAGATGATTTTTTTTGTTGTCTATTAATTATACTTTCGAAAGTATAAAAAATAATACTAAAAATAAAAAATTCATAAAATATGATGAGTAATATATTTGTCTCATGTCTTATTGTTTCGAAACAACTGACCCCCTCACTTACTATATACTTAGCTTTAATGAAAAATTGTTGAGGGGGATCAGTTGACCCGCTCAATTATATGAGGCTTCACCCCTGGTTAGTGCTCAGTTGATAATCTCTGACCGTAATTTTCAAGTTTAAGATTCATAGTTTACCAAATATGATTTTGAATATATAGCACCCCTCCACTATCTATATTTTACTATGGTGTTTCAATGGTGGCCCATTATATATATGTGTGTGTGTATACACAAGTCAATTTGAGATGTGTGCATGTTCTTCCTCCATCAAAATTATGGTGCATCAAGAGGACCAATAAAGGTATTAACCCATTCATAGTGTTGACACTTTTGAGTAGCTTGGGATCAATTGAGTCATGCCATATTTGGGGAGTGGGTGTGCAAGGGGACTTTGCTTTCCCTTTTTGGATAGGGATCATATGCCCTAAATTGGGGATAAAGGTGAGAGTTTGTGTGGACAAATAAAGGGTTGGAAGAACTTTTGAACAAGCATATATCTATCTATCTATTTGTGTGTGTATATATATATATTATATCAATTACTTTGACTATATTCTATTGGAAATTGGAATGTGGAATCTTCACGCGTTAAAGCCACTACCACCACAAAAACAAATGTGGTTGGATGTTGTGCGTGCATCTTCCTTTTTAGGATAAACGTTATTGGATGCTTTACACTCATTTAGGGGTATCTATTGTGCATATGTATTTGATGCACATAAAGGTATTTTATTTATTTTTTAACGGATAATGTTGATATACAAGTTTATCTTTTCGACATCCAATTATATGGACCTAAACTCAAATCACCAGGCTTGTGCGTAAGAAAGTTTCTCACCTGACGACAGAGTAAATTGTGCCAAAGCCCAGCGCATGACCACAAGTAGATTACTCCCAATAAAAATAAAATTAAATACCTGCTGAATCGATACCGTTTCATACCATAAATTCACCAACTATGTTCTCTTTATGTTGTGCGTGAAAACATGTGATTAACACATTGGTTCTCACATTGAAATGTACACCAACTTAAAGGTTTTTTTTTTTTTTTTTTTTTCAAATAAGCTAAAGCATATTGGAGTACGACACTTTCAATTAAGAAACAACCCTCTAGCTATCTTGACCTTGTTGGAGGTGCACAACCTGTTAGAAGTGGTCCACTAGGTTTACATGATGGAATGTACACCTTATTGGAATATGATGCGTCCCCATGTTTGGAAATGCTGGAATATTATTTCCTTTTTGTTTTCTTCAAATTGTTTTGGTAATTGTTTGTATGTAAGCAGGTGACCATTTTAGTACTTTGAGAGGGAGAGAGTTTAAAATGGAAAATCAATTAAAAACGATAATTTCCTTGAGCAATTCATGACTAACAAGTACATATATGTTACACCTAACTCCATGTTAGCAATTTAGAAATATATGAACCCTAATACTAGACGACACCGAGATATACCCAAATAACCCTGTCCTGGGATAAACTTGGACAGACTAAACAAAAACATAAAGCAAAAAAACAATACACATGGATTGAATCAAGATTCTTGGCTTCCCTTTCACCAAGAAAAACATATCTCCACCAGATCTAGGAGTCCTATCACTGCGCATCAAATGTGTCACTGGAACACGCCAACATAATGTTGTGAAGAATCCATGATAGATGAATGAGAAGAACCAAATTTCATTTCCATGAGAAATGGTGTGGCGAAGAAACCTTGTGTATTCCTTATTGAACAAAACATAGATTGTAGACTAGATCTACAAACTAGCAACAAACCTGCAAAACAACTAAAGGACGTACTATAAAAGGTGTATGGAGGTAGAGGAGAGAGAAACTTTGGTTAAGAGAAATTTTAGAGAGAGAGGAGACGGCTAGGATTTGTTTTATCAACTTAGTCAATTCCGTATGATAATGGCAAATTCTCAACTGAGGGGTTGTTGGCTACTTTGAGTTGACAAATCAATATACGCAATTAATTTCAAGTTATTTTATTTGGGATTTATCAAAAAAAAGAAGAAGAAGTGGATCTTATGTATAAAAAAGTTCTTTTTATTTATTTTATATTATTCACTATTTTTCGAACGTGCACCTGGTAAACCCATAAATTCGAGCAATAGTTGGCAAATCATGCATTTTAGACAATCACATGGTAATTCCATTTACGAGGTCGATATTAATCAAACTCACAACCAAATGAAATCAAGATTGATCGAGAACATGGTCGATTTGGAGACCAAGTTTGAGTGACCTTGTTAATTTGTGGAATATGCATGGCTTTTAATTTAACATGTGAGTTTGTTAGAGGAGTCATTAAGAAACATGGCATTTGTTGCCAGCCAAGGTGGTAGCTTCCATGAAGTAGTACTTCTCCTTGTATAAATAGGACCCTAAGACCAACTTAGAAACCAAACACAATATGATGTTGTCTTACAATTTGCAATTCTTGGAGTATTTTTACCAAAAATCCTTCTCAAAGTTCTCTTAATTGAGGTATAGTAGAATCCACGAACACTTTTTGTCAGAGATCTTAGCCCACTCACATCAACGATATTTTCCGTTCTAGGTTTATCGATCCCCGTAGATACATCGATCTTTTTGATCTTTTCATCGATGGATTGATGAACATCACGTACCTGGCTACCATACTATTCTCTCATTCTAGAAATAGAATATTTTATTATTTATGAAAATGTAAAGGAAATGAAGGAGAAATTGGGTGAGAATTTTATTGATGAGGCCATGCTAGAACAGGAGAAGGAGGAGGTTAAACTTTATTATATTCAAAGTCTAGACTCAAGAGTCAAAAGCCAATGCACCCAACTAATATACGTCTTCTCCTGCGAAGAAAACCCAACAACAAACTAATTAGCTTTGGACCAAAGCAAACAAGCAAACAAACAAAGTAAACCTTTAGGTTATGCTTCAGTGTTTAAAAGTCATGAGTTTTGGGGGGTGTGTTTTGAGATGTTTTATATGGAAGTTTTAGGATGAGCATGAGAGTTGGGTTTGGGCTCTTAGGGATTATGAATTTTCAGGACAAAGTTGCCTTTACTCAAACACTTATATTCCTTTTCTTTTTCTTTTTTGGTAATTGAAAACTATATAAACATACAAAGTTGTCATTTGGATATTTGATATAAGTCTAAACTCGAACCGGCCCACATGCATAGAAATTTTTCTCCTGACGATATGATAAGTACTTGGGCGTAAACTCAATGCGTGGCCACAAGTGCATTGCTTCTAGCAGCGTTTTATTAGCCATGGGGATCGATCGATTTGGTGTTAAAATCGCGATACGCAGAACTCCATTTCAACATCGTTGGTTTGCTAGTGTTGAAATTGTGTCCTGGTCCGGTTTGGGGGTGTCTCGTCTTATTCTGCTTTGGTGAAGTTAGGTGGATTTAGGCCCTAAATTGATTTGGGGACTAGGCTGATTCGATTTTGAAAGTGCAAAAGCTAGGTCTTAAGCACTGAAGTGCGTCACCCTAGGTTGAGTTGGGGCTTGGTTGATTTGGGGACTGGGTCAATTTGGGTGGCAGACGAAGGAAGACATACACGAAGGAAGGAAGAGTGTGTCTCCCTATTTGGTTAGAAGAAGAAGCAGACGAAGGAAGCAAGAAGAAGAAGCATACCCGTTTTGTGTATATCGGATAAAATACAAGTTTTAATCTCAGCCGTTGATTAGATCTAACGATTGAGAATGAAGTCCGTATTTTACACCCATAAATGATGGCCGCATAAGAGAAAATCGTATATCTAGGTGTTTTCCTATATGGACGTCCGTATAGGAAAACTCTACGTTTCTCCTTGAAGGTATTCTTGAAATGGATTCATTATCTATCATTAACTACACTCTCCAAAAAAGCTTTAACATGATAGTCCTATTCCAGTTTTCAATGTTCTTAAACCCAATCCATCTTCATCCCTCAATTTTCATTGAACTAGAGATCCTAATTGCTCAATGAATATATATATATATATATATATATATATATATATATATATATATATATTCATGGCTTTTGAAAGAAATGAGTGGATGAGATTGATCATAATGGAATTGCCGTTTACCTGCATGTTTATTATTATTATTATATATATTCTTATGAACACATGAGGATTTGCCCTTACATAAAATACATGGCGGATATATAAAGAAACTGAATTAATTATTTTTCAACAACATAGAGAAACTGAATTAATCAATCACACACCACTTCCCAAAACTAGATTTGGATCTGGTTCTATGCACGTCAGCTTTTGACAACAACAAACAACACTGTTTCTCCAACATAACCATAACTAATAATCCGTTTATTTCATTGACCTTGTACTGCTGCCGGAGATATGGACTGAACTGGGGAAATGTTCACAGGCGGTGGAGGCGGCGGACTTGGACTACGCCCTGCACCAAACAATATTAACAACTTCTTTATATATATATATATACACACACACATACACAAATTGTAAAGAAAGAGTAGTGATAGTGATTTCATATAAGAAAGAAAAACAAGGGTGAAGAAAAATAATATAAAAGAGAGAGATGAAAAACCTCCATTAACTTGAAGCAGTAGTGCATTCATGGCCAAGATTGAAACAATCAATATGGTATGAAAAACAAGTGATTTGAAAAACGAAGAGGATCCCATCTTTCTGTTTTTTCTATTAATTGTTCCTTCTCTTCAATTCTCACTTCATTTTATACACATTTGAGTGTATATATATATATATACATACACACATACATACATACATACTAAAGTCAATACACGTACCAAACAGCAGAAGTCATCTCCTTCCATCTTCACCATTAATTATTAATTTAGTCCAAGTTTGAAATCTTTTTTTTTTGAAATTCCTCTTACATTAATTCTTTGTCTTCCAATTATATTAATGAGTTCCTTTATTTTATTTTAGTTTTAAAAATAACTTACTCCTCTCTTATCCATCTTGACAAGTTTTCTTCTTGCTAGGATTTAATTTCTTTAATAAATTCGTTTAAAAAAAATCTTTTGATTAGTCACTGGATTATTTCTGTTGAAAAGAATAATTGGAGAGTAATTTGAAAAGGAGGACTAAAAATGAAAAATTGGAAAAGGATGGTCAAGTACATTAACCCATTAAACAAGTTAACTTGTAAATATCATCTTCTCCTTTAGTATTATTGTATATATACATACATACATAAGAGTGACTCTTATTTAGTTTGTTTCTCTACCAAATTTAATTTATTCAAAGTCAATACACCCAATATTCCAAGAGAGTACTATTTTCTTGCTATTAATCTAGTCCAATTTTGAAACCGTAGTTGATCACAACCCATCACAAGTCTATATGGCAATGTTTGACTAGCATGTGATAAGACAAATTTAAAATATAATTTTTCTTTTGGACAAAAATACTCTCATTTCTCGTGCTAACATCATCATTGTTTTTAACTTTTTCTTTTCTTAAACTAAATTTCAAAACGTTTTAACTCTCAATACACATATTAGATCTATAAGAAAAAGAATACATATTCGAAATCAACGCATGCATAAATCTCTTTCGAAAAAGATCAGTTGTCGATAGTTTTTACTTGGTCATTGGTAATTCTATTATTTTTGAAAATTATGGAATTTCAAAAACAATTGATTTTGGACTAAAATAATGGATTATGAATTGTGGTTTCAAAAAAGTATGGATTATGAACTAAAAACAATGTATTTTGAATTGTGCTTTCAAAAAAACAATGGATTCTAGACTAAAAATAATGGAATTGAGGTTTCAACTCTAAATCAAATTGTTTTATGCATTCATGAAGAAATTTCATCATTTTTTAAAATAATGGAATAACAATATACACTATGAAATTGATTTTTTTGAGGTCCAATTTCATTGAAATGAGATATTAGAACATATTTGGATATAGTTGGTTAAAACAACGAAATTGAGATTTAAACTCTGAATCAGAGTATTTTATGCATTCATGAAGAAATTCCATTGTTGTCAAAGGTATAAACGATGGAACCCTTTTGAGATTCAATTTCTAGTAGAATATATTTGTCGTTGGTTAAAATAATGGAATTGAGGTTTCAACTCTGAACTCGAGTGTTTCACCATCTAACATATACGCCATATAGACTTGGGATGGTGTTGGCTATTTAGCATTTTTTTATTTTGAAATGTATAGAAACAATCTCGTTCAAATAGGTTACTAATCAATTTAAACTGGAAGTTAGAAGAAAGGAGGTTGTAACTTGTAACTTGTAGGTTCAATTCCTAACCTGAATCAGTACATAAACGCTATTGGGCCTATATGTTTGCTCACTCACCAAGTTCATACACGTTGTTTTAGGCCAAAAGTTGTAATGGGCTTGTTACACCTCAGCTAACGGGTCCAACCCTACATTTCATGCAGGCCCACGGCCCAGAATCACATGATATCGGGCCACGGGGTGTCAAACATTCAATCCACCTTCATCCTTCGGTAGTTCGGTTTGCATTACTAGCTGATTGTTAAGATATTATATGTGAGTTTGGGCACACCCAAACCACTAGTTTGAGTGGTAAGAATGATGTATATGATCATAGTGATCAGCATTCGAATCTCCCTCTCCCGTTTCTGTGGGATTGGATTTCAAACGTACTTAATCGACCATATTCTGGTTAAGGTCCAGACAAATAAATCGGATAAAATTTCTATGTTTGCCTTTACATAAATACACGGTGGATAACTCATTAGTTATTTTTTGCACTTACCAAAACTAGAATTGGATCTGGTTCTATGCTTGCTTTTGACAACAACAAACAGAACTGATTCTCCGACATGACCAGAACTAATAATCCTTATATCTAATTAACCATGATGAAAGGGAACGTTTGCAGTCGCTGAAGGCGGCGCATTTGGACTCCTTTGCCCTGCACCAAACAAGAAGTTTATATATTTCACTCTTGTTTCGCAAGAAAAATTATATATATATTAGAGAACATTGATAGAATATATTGTAATTAATAGTGATTAATCAATCATAATATTTGTAATATCAATCAAATATCTTCAAACCAATTAGGGATTTGATTGATTGATTTCCTCAGCCACCCAACTCTATAAATAGGGACCTTCTGTATAGTAGAAATCAAGCAATAATATGTAGCCATAAAGAGCTTTAGAGAGTGAACGTAGACCGAATACCGAACCACTATAAAATTATTACAATTTCTTCCCCATTCAATTATAAATTTCCTAAAATAGAGGGGTAGTGTAGTAAACGTGGATTTTGTAAAATTCTCCTATACGGGTGTTCGTAGAAAAAGAATTTTCATATTCATGGCTTTTGAAAGATATATGAGTGGATGAGATTAGGGGTGGCAAAAGAATCGATTTCAAGTCGATTTCGAGTCGGACAACAAGATATGTTTACAAAATATTTATATGTCCGGACCTTAACAATGATTGGATTTCAGACCTACTTAATTGACCAAACCCGGATTGGTTTAAATCCGGACAATAACCTTATCCGGGTTAAGGTTTGGACAAATAAATCGGACAAAATTTCTGTGTTTGGACCCAAACCCGGTTTGAAACAGGATAAAAATTTTGTGTTTGGATCCGAATTTTGAACATATAATTGATGTCCACACTTAGTTTAAATCGAATCGGACAAAGTTTTGCCACCTCTAAAGATGAGATTGATGATAATGGAATTGCCCTTCCCCCATGTTGTTTAACCTGCATGTTTATTATTATGTTCTTTGACAAGGTATTCGTATAAATAAATGGTGGATAACTCATGAATATACATGGTGGATCTGGTTTTATGCCTTCTTTTGACGACAACAACAGATAGAACTGAATCTCCGACATGACCAGAACTAATAATCCTTGATATCAAGAACTGACCTGAGGAATCGCCTGCTTTCGGTGGAGGCGGCGGACTTGGACTACGCCCTGCACCAAACAACTTCTTTATATATTTCACACTTTTGGTTCGCAAGAAAAATATATATATATATTATCAGAGGACATTCATAGAATATATTGTAATTAATAGTGATTGATATATTAAATCTTAATATTTGTAATATCAATCAAATATCATCAAACCAATTAGGGATTTGATTGATTGATTTCCTCACCCACACAATCATATAAATAGGGACCTTTGTATAATATAAATCAAGTAATAATATGTAGCCACAAAAGCGTTTTGGAGAGTGGATGTAGATCGAGTGTCTAACCATTATAAAGTTGTTATGTTGTTTATTATTATATTGTCTTCACCATTCAATTATAAATTTATTTCACATACATACACACACAGATTGTAAACAAAGAGTAGTAATAGTGATTTCATGCAAGACAGAAAAACATGGAGACGAAAAATAATATAAAAAGAGAGATTAAAAACCTCCATTAGCTTGAAGCACTAGTGCTAGTGCATTATTCATGGCCAAGATTGAAACAATCAATATGGTGTACATAACAAGAGATTTGAAAAAAAAGAGGAGCCCATCTTTCTCTGTTTTCCTTTGTTCCTTCCCTTTGATTCACTCTTCATTTTATACACATTTGAGTGTGCGTATTGTAAATAACCTCTTCAAAAAAAATCAGGGGTGCTGCCTCTAACTCTCGTCAATTTTTCATAGTCCCTTAACATCAAATCTTGACTCCGCCCCTATGTGTACATATAGACACATAATATTGATTCTTCTACCAAATTTAATTTATTCAAAGTCAATACACCCAATATTCCAAGAGTACTATTTTCTTGCCATAAATCTAGTCCAATGTTGAAATTTCTTCTTGATCTTTTTCTACTATTATTTATTATAAGCATTGAACCTAAGAGATAATTTTCTTTTAAAAAAGAAAAGGTATAGAAAAATCTCACTCACGGCTACAAGAAATTCTGTCAGTTTAAATGCTTATACATGCAAGTTTATACTTTATACATGTTGTGCATGACTATGTTGTACATGTATTATGTATATTAGTGCAAAAATCGTGCTGAGCTTTCTAATACCATGAACATATGATTTGATAAGACGAAGTTTGTGAATACAAGATTATACAAGTTTGGGTTCAATATATAACCCTATGTCTGTTTTGAATCCGTCCATACTAACCCATACAAATTTGTTCACTTGGATCCTTTGGGCCTAAAAGAACGAAGGTTATAAAATTTAACCTATTATATTCTACACTTCATTTCCTCCTTTGGGCCATATAAAATTTGGAACATTGAACCCCGTTAGCTCACCAACACCACCAAACAAACTTTATACTATAAAGCCTTATGAGTTATGAACCTATCCACTCGAGCCAAGTGCTGCAGCATATTCATTAATTGTTTTTCTGGTGGTTTTATGTTATTCTGCGTTAGATTTTTGCATGTTATCTAAACGTTTATGAACTTCGTCTGTTCAATGATAAACCTGGTCATTGGGATTAGAGATGGATTACATTCTGAAAAAAAATGACAACCAACCTTCAAGAAATTAATAAATTTCCGTCATGATTTTTGACCAGTTTCACAAAAGTTTCAACTTCGGAATGACAAAAACAGCCCATTGTATTTGGGGCAAATGGGGGTGTTGAAGCTTCACACAAAAGAATGATTACTTGCTTATGTATTTGCTTTTGAAATCTATACACCAAAGAGTAGGAAAACTCCTCTGGGTGCTACCTGTGCAGGTCTAGCGTCGAGCCATCGCTGCAGTTTTGCAGACAGGGCAAGCGTTTTTTTGCCCGAGCCACTGTTTTATACATTCTGAGTGGAAAGCATGTCCACACTGCAGCCTCCCCAGCTCATCACTAGCTTCATATTCCTCCTGCAAACAGATCGCATATGGAAGTATTAAGTTTGAAAAATAATAAGAGAAATTCAAAGGAAGCGGAGTGAGTAAACCAAGAACTGACTTGACAAATGCTGCACTTCTTATCTACTACTGAAGTTAAATGCAATGATAGGTCAGTAGAAATATTCGGCTGTTTGATCTTCCTGAGGCAACGGCCTATCTCATCGGCTTTCAATCCAGTACTCACATAGCCAATCCTCTCGCCAAGCTCGAGCAGTTCCTGTTACCCAAACAAGAATTCAATTATGATATCAACCCACACGGTAAGAAGGGCAAAACATTGTTTTGTTAACTTGAAAGTAATATGCTGTTCCAAATGTAGCAAACCTCGTATGACATGCCATCAACATCGAGTCTCCAGTCGCTAAATCGATCATTTCGATTTATTCTTTCCCCCATCAGTAAACTATTTTGAAGCATCATAATCTGCAGCCACCAATGACAAACTCAGGCGAAACTCGGACTACATGGGACCAGAAGTTCTGTACAAATATTCCTTGACAAAAATGTTCTAAATTTCAAGTGGTTCAGTTCGAAAGAGATCATTTTACCATTATAACTTACATTATTAAATGAATATAAGACTAATCTACCCATGACGATTTCACAAAAAGAAAAGAAAACAACTGTGAGTCTCTCTCCCCAATCTAGAGCACAAATTAAAAAGCTGAACATTCATTGCAGCTCTAAATGATAGTGGAAAAATAGTGTTATATTTATAAGATTCAGATAGAATAATAACAGGGAATTTCCCTAGCAGTTCATTCGGCATTCAAAAATATATAGAAGAAAGGAAAAGGGAAGTAATCACAGTCAGAGAGAGTGCATTGCAAATAACACAGTAATGGTAGTAAACCAATAACCCATACGACGCAGCATTCTTCACAAAATGCTTCTGAGAGTCGGGTTTAGCAGCTGCAAAAAACCTTCAATTGGTGGAGGTCACGGCAATGCACTTGCAGTTGCAGTCCTCATAAAAAGCTTCCTAATTCCATTTTCAACACAAGAAAAGCTATCAGTTTTTTTTTTTTTTTTTTACAGTATACCATCTGGCAAGACCGAGTTTGTTCATGATCTGATACAAATAATCTATACTTCCTAATACGATTGATCCACAACCATTGGAAAATGATCCTCTAGAGTTGCCATATATTCCCATTTTTTAAAATAACAGCTTCCTTCACCCTTATTCAATATTTCCTACTGTTTTTGGAACCGAAAAGACACCCTTATCCAATATCATGTTGCACCTCACAACTTCTCTTCTATGGCTACTGATGTCTGCATGATAACTGATTTCAACAACTACAATAACTGACATAACTATAGCTCCACCATATATATGCTATATTACCATGTACATTGGAGCACGATATAAAGCTAACATTACCATGGCTAAACCATACATAACCACCAATTCATTTCAAGATTTTTAGCACAAAACCTGGGTTGAAATACTTAAAGAAGAAGATAATCTGATAGCAAACATCTAGAATGAAACTAGACCACTTTTATAACGAGCCCATAAAGACCTCAAGTATGATATATCCAAAAGGCATACTAAGTTCATGGTAGATAAATTATTCTGTTTTCAGTCTTTCATATCCAGGGGCATATGGAGACTCACTCTCTCAGTGGAGTCGCTAAATCTTGCCATTTTTTCTGATTTCCTATAGGGTCAAGTCTATACATAAATGAAACCATCCCCAAAAAACGTCATATGTCTAACAAAGTCACGGCATCGAAAATCTCTAAAGTATATATTTAGTCTTGTTCTTTCACAGATTGTGGTTGAGACATAAGCAACGCAAGGCATGGTTGAGAAACAATTGAAGGGCAAAAATACACAGTATTCATCATTAAGGACTCACCAAAAAACATGTCAATCCACTTACGTACCCATTAATCCAGATTATCTATACTTTTTAGCAGACTAGACTAATATGACTGGACTTCACCGCCAAAATCATGCAGCCTAGAACAGTATTAATCAAACTTAAGCTTACAAAGGAGAAGGACAGGAAGAGAGTAAGCAAAGCACACCTCTGCAATAGCATCTGGGGACGGATGTCGAACATGTCGATAGTAACTACTCCCAAATACTTCAGGCTCGGGACGAGATGTCACAAAAGAAGTATCAGAATCCAGAAAAGAAAAGGTATCAGGGTTCACAGTTCTTCTTGCAAAGAAAGGAGGACGCTGCCAATATTATGAAACACAGTATATGTCATCATGAAACAAAGCTAAAGAGAATAACAGGTACAGTGAACAAGCAAACAAATTGATTACCACTCCCACAACAAAAAAGTATAAATAAACAGAAACTGAATGGAGTCTTTGTTCATTGCACTAAAACTTAAAACAAAAGCAAAGAAAAAGACCTATCTGTTTATTAAAATTAAAAATAAATGAATAGTAGAGTCCTTTCATAATGCAAAAGCTTAGAAGGTATATCTATCACAAACTCCATAGAGTTTGCTACAAACTCTACCTGGGTCCACAATCAATCAAGATGTTTTCTGTCACTAAACATGTAAATACAAACGTACACGCATATTAATATATACATTGTTAAAGTAAGACATCAAATACGACACTCAATTGCTCATTAAGTGCCCAAAAACATAGATTATTGGCTTATAGACCTTCAGTATTCAAACACAATCTGTCAGAGAACGACCATATATGATTAACCCACAAAGAACAATAGAGTAGATCATGTTCAGGGTGAGATATGATTATACGTCAGAACTTAGTAAAAGTCATAAAACTCAGTAGGTTGTATGAAAAATAAGTAAAAACTACATTGGATGCTGTTAAACTTCGATGGCACAGTAGACAAACCCTAATAACTTGCAGTAGACAAACCCTATTGACTTGCTTAGATTTTCCTTTTCTTCTTCTCAGTCCAACAAGAGATTCATTAAGCAAAGAGATTTTTAATAGGCATGATCAAAAAAGGAAACATATTTGGATTTACAATATCATATGTCAAAGTAAAACAATCAAATGTATTTAAAAGGAAATTGCGTGATTAACAGAAATCAAAACCAGAATAGAAAGAAAAATCAACCTAAACCATGGAAAACAGTTTAAAAATCACACAGAAAACAAGGAAAAAGAGCAGTACCTCCCTTTCCCTCTCCCTCTGATTATCAATCTTTCCTCTCCCGGAGTTATTTCTTCTAGCAACAACGCAATCCACGGACCCAACAGCATCTGCAGAGAACCCAATTCCCGGTCCACACCACACATCTGGAAAAATCACGCAGTTCTCTCTGTCTCTGTCGAAGTTCGCAGCTTTAATTTCTTCATTGTTGCTATTCTTCTTCTGCTTCTGTTCGGAAGGGCTCTTTTTCTTCTTCTTCTTGACCTTCTTCTCCTCCCACTGCGCCGATGTCCTTATCACTGCCGGCACCGACACCTGCTGGGATGCCCCCGCAGTACACCCAAGTCCTCTAAAAGTGCTGCTCTTCTTCTTGGGAGGGCCAGAGGAGGAGAGGAAGAGAGAGGAGATGGTGGATTTGCAACGAGTGGATTGAATGATCGAAGGGATTTGTGGGTCTGGATCTGCTTCTGTTGATTCTGTTGAAATGGCCTCTTGAAGGCTGATTTGGATTCTGGTGTGGAGTCTTCTCAGCCTCTCCTGCTCTGCTAATCCTGCTGAGCTACTGCTTTCTGTAAAAACTGGCATGATTGATAGAGAAAGTGAACAGATTTGAGAGAATGAATGTGAGAAACGAAAATGTGAACAGTGATTAAGCTCAAGCACAATAGAGAAGGTGAGAAAGGAGAAGGGGGAGGAGGAGAGCTGATGCTGAGCTAGGAGAGAGGATCCCACTTTGGTTTTGATTTTCTACAATTTGTGGTGAAGTTCATAACTTTATGGTTTAATTTTCATGGGTTTTCTTTATTTTTTTTTAAAAAAAGATTAAAAAAAGTTTGAGACTTTGATTGTTTTGTTTTAGGTGGGGCAATAGTTTGTCTTGTTGTTGGGATTGTGGGTATCATCTGCCATCAAACAAAAGCAATCCTGGGTTCTGGTTCTGGTTCTGGTTCTGGATTCCATTCAATGCCTCTTTTGCTTTTTTTCTTTATTTCCTTTTTTTATGCTTAATCGATGCTCACTTGTCAATTGTCATACATTAGATATTGATTAAAAGCCCAAGTCTTTGTAAAGCAACAAACTTTATTAGTTTATCTTTCTCTTTCTCACTTTCTCTATATTTGTGCCAAAAATGTCAGATTTGTTTTTAATCAGGATAAAAATACTATTAATTTTTTTGTGGGTTTATGGGGATATGTATATATATATATATAATTTCACAAATATCATTTCTATTTTAAAAGAAGAGCTGAAAACTCAAAAGGATGTCTCTTCTATCAGCCTATGGAAAGCATCAAAGGGATGTCTTGTAGGTTATTTATATAAATCACTATCATCATTAATTTATTATTTAATTGCATTGTGGAATTTTTTATTATTGTTCTCCTAGGTCAATTTACTAACCCAAGTTGCAAACAAATAATGAAATAAATTGTTAATTTAGGGATAAAGATAATAGCATAGCATTAGTGTTTCCTATTCTCAATTAGAGCAACACCTAAAAAAATGACATTTGATTTATATTTATATTTTTCTATAACTGAAAATGACAACATACAAACTTCTCTTTAGACATTTTAATATAGGTCTAAATTCATAGTTTATACGATTAAATTCATGCGCACATAAGTTTACCGTCGGAGGGAAAAAAAAGACATGGAGTGAACAATCATTTTTGTTAGCAGGGCAATCCTTAAGCATATATATGTACCTTATCAAAAGGGGAAAAAACAACAATGCTTTGAATAAAAATCTCAAACGATGCACACACCGACACATCTTGTGAAGTCCACTCTATGGGGACTACCTTATCAGAGTTTGTCAAAAGCAGAAAGATGTGGCAACAAAAACATAAAGACAAAATGGCAAGTCTCCCTCATTCTGAATGAACAAAAAACAGAGTACACATATATACTTTTATTTTTATAATGTCCATTTTTCATATTTTTGCATAACCTCATACAGTCAAGACTTTGGGAGATGTATCAATGGACTGAACATTACTAAATTATATGGATTATTGGGACCCACTAAAGTAAAGTAATCTGTTAAATTTTATTTAAAAACCCAATAATTCGAAAATGTATTGTCTGTTTTGTGTTTAAAGCTCAGACGGTTTTGACCTTGATATTCTTGGTTAAGAATGATTAAATCTTTATTTGTAAAACACATCGGTAACTTACACGTAAATTAGATGCTCGTGAGAGCACCGCATAAATTGAATCCAAATAACTCGATGAGATATTATTTGCTTTGGACCTAAAGCTAGTACGATTTTGTCCTTATAAGGATTCTATTGGTTAAAAGAGATTAGATTTTTACTTATAAACCACATCGATAACTTACACCTAACCGATATGGGCATATAAGACTTTAACAAATCTCTCCCTTAAAACTCAAACATGTTTTCCCCATTTTGTTAATTAGTGGCCTCCTTATCATTTCAGTTCGATTCATTGCAATAATTTTCAATGCTAGTTTTATAGCAACAAATTTTTTTAATTCCTTTATTGTTTTTTTTTAAAAAGTTTATAATATATTTTTCAAGTATCATAAGCCATGAATGTTGTTGGAGAAGGCATATTATTATGCAGCAATTTTGTAATGATTATAAATTGGATGGGGGTGACTCCATGACTCATGCATGCTTAAATAATGAAATAATGCAATCAATCAAATAATATTTAAAGGTCAAAAAAATAATTATACAATACAAACCTACAAATTGTTTGTATTCACATAAATAATGATAGAATAAGTGATGTCATGATTGGATGCCATATAATAAGTCTATGCATTTCTGTAAGTATAAGTCTCCTCTCCTACTTCTTTTATACACACACACACACATGTCAATCCATTTTCATCCAAAGCCATATTTGCTTCTGTTTTTGCTAAGCATCACCATCATTTGCATTGACTTGACTTTAGTAAACCTTGTGAATAAGGTGGAGGATAAGGACTTTGGAATTCAAAGAGGTCGATGAAATGTGTAGTCACATAATTGGGTGAATGATGGAGTCATGACTTCAAGTTTAGATTACTATATATACATATATCTGTGTGTGTGTGTGTGTGTGTGAGATTATATATGCTTCTAAAACCATCCCCTTCAATAAGGATTAAGGACCAAGTGAAGATTGAAATGTTGTGTGGAGAATGACCGTACATTATTGTTTCCCATGGAGAGGTTGGTGTAGTTAAGTAATTTTACATATGTTTTAAATATTGGTATCGAAATTATACATGTTAGGTGAGTGGTATGCGGTCTAAAGTTTAAGATTTTTTGCTTGAGTGCCCAAATTAAATTCTCACCAATTAACATATTTTTTTCAAGCTAGGGGTGATTATTGATACTTCTATCTTGCTTGGTGAAAAGGCTGATTATTGATTAATACCTTTTGACTTCCCTTTCTTTGCTTCTACTCCACACATTCCTTCGCCACTTCACCCATCTTTATTTACTAGACCCTAAGGAGCCCAATGGGCTTTTTAATGGAAAGAGGCCCAAGAAGTGTTTATGGGCTTGGGCCTTAAATTCAACCCAGTTCCAGTAAAGGGTTTTGATAAATGCTTTCTGTGTTAATAATTTAATTCTTCCCCTAAACCCTAATTTCCCGAAACCATGCTGAGGACGTTTTCACTCCAAGCTCGCAATCTGCTTCATTCTGTTCCGAAGAAGAAGGCAATCCCTAGTCCATCACTCGTTCGGCTTGCCGGTTCGAATCGTTCTCGTCTCAGGCTGTTTTCGTCCAAGTCCAACTCGCCGTCCAATGACGTAGACGACGTCGATAGCCAAGGTAAAAAATGAAACTCGAACTTTGAAGTTCTAAATTCGAACCTTATTTCGGGGAAAAAAGAGGGATAGTTTCTGGGGTTTTTGTTTTATTAGTTAAATGAGCGTGCTTTGTGAGAGAGGTTTAGACTTTGTGCTAGTCTTGCTCTCTTTTGGGTCTCGACCTCTTCTGAGCTCTTGAAGTTTATTATGTCATAATGTTTTCTGGGGAGTTCAATGTCTAGGATATGGAAATGATTTGGGTTTGTGTTGTTAGGGCTTTGTGTATGTGCTTGATTTGTAGCTTATTTTAGTTGGAAAGTCCTTGGTCTGCATGACTGCCATCAATTTGTTAGGCTTCGTTTTTTAACGACACCATATAATCTTGCCCTTTAGCCCTTTAAATATGAGTCTAGACTCGGGGCATCAAGCCTGTTGACACAATGTAAGTTTCCGCTCGATGACAATGTAAGTTGGATCAAAGCTCAACGCTCGCCACAACTGTATTGATCCCACATTATACCTTCAGAGTCCATACGGTTTGGCCCTAAGTCCACAAGGATATTTGGCAGGCTTCGTGCATCTGTTTGATTTGCATATTGATTTTTGGCCATGGTGATATCTTTAAGGATTCTTAGTCTTTTGTTAAGCTTGTTTTGTTTCCTGGTTCTGCTGAAAAATTATGAAAGAAAGCTAAGTAACATTCACGAGATGCATTGCCACATGAATCCAATGGCATTTGAAATCTGTTTGTTTTTCACTTCGGCATTTTGTTTCATTAAATTTTATGCGTACAAGTTTTTGACTTTATTTCACAGTAGTGTCAAGGCTTTTTTAGTCAATTTGATCATTTTCAGTTTTGTGGCTATATCTTGTTCGTGAAAGCCTTAAGATTGAATGAATGTTAATTCGTAGTTGGTGTAATTGTTTGATAATAGAGCTGAAAAGACGGATAGATAAGTTCTACGAGGGTGATGCAGATGCGGTGCCATCAATTTTCGAGGCCATTCTGAAGAGGAAGCTCTCAGGGAAGCATGAAGACAGTGATGATGAGTTGGTGAAAGAACTTCAGGAAAGACTTCCTATAACTGAAGCTGACGACGAAGAAACAGATTCTGATACGGATTCCAGTGAGACTGATGAAGAAGAGTTTGATATTGATTCGTATGGGAGTCATCAAGAAGTCAATGATTCAGATACAACCAAGCAAAGGAGGGGGAGGGAAGAATAATAACTTCAATATGGTTGGAATCATGTTCTATGATAGTGGATGTCTATGAACATTCTCTCTCTCTCTCTCTCTCTCTCTTTTTCCTGTCTTTTTGACTTTGATTTATCAGGAGAGAGGATTTGTATTATGTTGATTGAGTTCTTTTGGCACAATGCAGGGATATATATGTTTTGGTGCAGAAAGTTTGAAAGTTCTTAATATAAAAGCATTAGGGGATAGTGCAACATTACATAAGGAGACTTATGATGAAGAATTCATTTAGCTCATTGCACTTGGAATAGAATTTGCTTTTGTGCTGTTTCTTTTTCATGTATAGTTTTACACATCCTTCTATAAATGCAGGTATATATACATTTCGGTGTGGGGAATCCTTGTCCTTTTACCCGTCCCACCATAGAGTGGGCATCCATGGAATTAGACTCCAAAAATGTCGATAACATGTGATATTCCAACCACAGGGCTGAGGGCTCCAAGTCGATAAAAGTAAGGAAAAGATATCTAAAAGTAATAAACAATACATGACACACCAAACTAAAGCTCTAAAGCATTCTTGTGAAGATGACTCAACTGCATAAACAAACAGAGACATTACAACATCCAACATCTGCTAGAGCTTCATAAATTTACGGTATCATTTTTCCTTGGCGACTAAGCAAACATGGATGCAAAGCCCTCTACCTCTTATTCTTCATCTGCTTCAATTAAAAAGGATTCAAAATGCCACCACAAAGCCTTGGAGTATGCAGTCAGTGCTTGTTTATTCTTTATTTCTTGCCCACTCTGTATCACCTGGTGTTGCATCAAGCTGCCTTGCAAGATTGGTTGGCGAGTTGCGAAGCGCTGGACGTGTTGTTGCAGATCACAAGAGAAGATATACGCAGCGTATTCATCGTTCTCTGATATTGATTCGGATTGTCTAACAAATAAGGTAGATAGAGAGGGTACTGTAAGGGGTCACAAATCTGCGGATTGCTTAAAAGGAAAATAAAAACTTTTCCTTCTTTTTTTTCATTCAAGATTAGATTTTGTGACTTCTGGGGGTATCTTTCTATGTTCACTGATCTTGTGCATCCATTAGTTCTGGGGCGACAAACATCTGATGACCAGGATGCGATTTCTCAGTTGTTTCTCAGGGGACGCTCCGACGCTCATATTTTTTGTTTTGTTCATTTTAGACTTTCTAGATGAATTTGGAATCTAAATACATCCTGCAACATTTGGCATGCCTTTGCATAATAGATGTTTGTGTGCTTGTTATGCCTTCTAATTTGCAGAAGCCAGAAAGAACATAACTTTATGCTTGCATTGCTAGAAGAACATTTCCTTTCTCAACCACCATGACTAGTGGTTAAAGAACAAAAAAGAGAAGAAGATAATTTGGGCCTAAGCCCACTTCAAGCCCATCCAATGAGTAGATGGGTCATGGTCACTCTAGAGGGCCCATTGGAGCTTGTGCAGGTAAGAACCAGAATTACAGTCGTTTTCTAAAAATAAAAAAACAGAAAATAAACCAAACAGATCCCAGACTCACTTTGATAATAATTATGTAGACTGAAAGAGTAACAATCAAAAGTTTTGGAATTTTTATTTTTTTGAACATAATTTTATTTTTTGTCCATGTGTCAACTTTTGGCAAAACCATGAGAAAGTAACTCTTCATGGTGGATTCATGACAGTAAATCTTTGTACATATCATAAGAGTTTACTAATGGCACTGTTATGTCTAGGTAGATTTCTGAGCAAGGTGAATACTTATCAAAATAGAAGTAAGCATGAACATTCAAATGTGCATCTGTCATAATTGCAAGGACCCATATAAAGTTTTCATACACTCTAATTTTGACCTAGAAATGGACTCTATAACACCCCCCACTTGGATTCCAATCATTTCTGGCATGCTTAGGGGAACCACAAGCATCATTATACAGTCATTTGCTGCTGCTTAACTTATCACAATCTTTAAAAACAGAGATCTATTAACACTATATATATATATTTTTTTTTTGTTTTTTTTTCTAAGATGACCCCACTTGAGGCAATTCCCTACTGGACCGAACATAGATTAACCCGATTATCTCTTCGGATTTATGACATAAAGAATCTCGCTCGAGGTCAGGAGCTTGATTCTAAACTGGTGTAGCTTTTTCCAAGTCGTATGCGCTGGATCTTGACTCAACTAATCTATCGGGTGTATTAGCGTGTGCCTAGCCTTATCGGAGTTTGAATATTAAAATTCTTCCTGTTACTGAGCATGCTATACTTTCACTAGTAGAAAAGGCTTCAAAAGGATCATGGTTTCATTACATGACAAGAATCATGATGATTAGAAGTGATTAAAGATCAGATTACACAAACTTCTAAGTAAAGGTATGAAAATGTGGCCAGGGGTGGAGGTACATGTATGTAAGGACGGCAATAGTCCCTCTTTATTTTTTGGAAAATACCTTTATACTATCAATATTTTCTATTTTGCCCTTCTTAATTTTTTAAAAATATCTTATATACTATCCATTAAATTTTAATCTTCCCCCCTCTAATTTTTTTTCTCAAATCCATCCCATTAAATTTTTTTTATTCCAAATCCATCAAACTTACTTACCCTTAAAACCCACTTTGACCTCTCTGTAAAATCCAGAAAAACCAAAGGCACCCACTTAACTTTGCTCAATTGCTCTCTATCTTTCTTTATCTCTCGACTCTCAACTCTCAACACTCATTGACAAAGTGAGTCAAATGACGGTGACAACTTGAGTCTTGATGGGTGAGTTTGTTAAAACAACACTTAAGGGCCATTTGGTTGCTAATCCAGTAAGTGTGACTGCGAGGCGAGTGTGTGAGATGAGTGTGAGATGAATATTACCATGTTTGGTATGAAATGAAGAGTGAGCATGAGTGTTAGAATTTTAATTGTACAATTTCCATACTACCCAATTTTTTGTACATAAAAATAAGAATAGATTAATTTAATGGTTGTGATTACTTCTTAATAAGGGGTATAATAGTCTTTTGAGTATCAAACTCATTCTTCTTTGTGGAGATTAACCAATCTCACCATTTTAGTTAGCTTGGCTAATCTCCATTAGGAGGGAATGAGGGTGGGATGAGTTTGAGATTCTACCCTCTCAAACTCAACCAAACGAGGGAAAGAGTGATTTTCATTTTCGGCTCACCTCATTCTCCCTCAAAATGCCAACTAAATGCCCCGTTAGTTCCAAAAACAATTTTAGAGGTGTTGTTTCTGAACCCTCACAATTTTTTTTATCCCCTTTGTATGAAATCCTGGCTCCACCTTGAAAATGTGGCCGCATGAAGAGAGACACAAAAAATGGTCCAATAACTCACAAAAACATCACCGAAAGCACATCATGAACAGAAATGGGTGTCAAAAGCAAGCAAAATGAGATTGAAAAATTGTTCCAAGATGAATGGGGATAGGACTAGTTTCCTATGCTTATGATTGAAAAGTAGGAGGGTTAGGTCCCACATTCTACAGAAAATTAAGGTCATGGCTTGCTTTTCCTTGAGTTGTTAAAAACCCTTGAGCAAGTACTTAATCAAGGTAAGATGGCCGAGTTGACTGGAAATGAGTATTTTTCCATTGAAGATTGTGTTGGAGCTCACTCAAATTCCACATTAAAAAAAAATAGAAAGAAGAAGTGTGTTTATATGGCTTGCGGAGGTCTAACTCAACGACTTAAGTTTTTGAGTAAGATGGATTTTCTTCCAGGTCCACATACGCCACACAGGTTCATGTAATGTGAGTTCACTCCCGATCATTTAGATGCATGAATGCATTAATCAAGTGAAATGTTGAAGCAATAACACATGAACATAGATCTTCAAGCTTATCACAACTTATAAAAGCTTTTCTCATGGCCTCCTCCGTCAAGGGAAATGACAAGAGGACTAGAAAAGACAGACTGTGGAAGTGGATGTCCAGGCAATATCAATGTGATTGTGCCAAAAACTAATATAGAACTGTATATACATTAAAGAGGGTAACTTTTCCTACTTTCAGTGATTGCACCGAATTCTGTAGAGAAGTGGGACCAAACCCTAATACTTTTCTATTGTTTTCCTCTCGGTAATTAGCCTAATCCACTAAACCACTTGGCAATAATCTACCTAGTTATCTCTCCGAACTTAAGGTTTACGGTGATCAAGTTTGAACCAATTAGCTGAGATATTTCGTGGACTTGTCCCACCTCCTTGCCCCCTACTAGCATGGATTTCGGTCCAATCTTAACGGTCACCAACGTGGTGCGAGCTATCAGCGGTCTAAAGGATATAGGGGCTAGGTTAAAAAAAAAAGGCCTAATCCACCCTCTATAAATAGAGTGGACTCCAAGACAATGTCACCACACAAAACATCCTTCCCTATTACACTCATAAGCACATAGATATACAGGCATAAAATATAAAGGGCTTTGTCAATCCTAGTGTCTTGAAGTGAAAATGAAGGCATCATATGTTGCAGTTTGTGCAACGCTGGTGGTGGTGCTGCTCCTGGCTGAGCAAACACAGGTGACAGAGGCAGTGACTTGTAGCCCAGCACAGCTGAGTCCATGTGTGAGTGCAATTACATCTTCCTCCCAACCATCCCAACTCTGCTGCAGCAGGATCAAGGAGCAGAAGCCTTGCCTTTGTGGTTATTTCAGGAACCCAAACCTCAAGAAGTTTATTGAAACCCCTAATGCCAGGAAGGTTGCTAACACTTGTGGTACTCCCTTCCCCAAGTGCTGAAATCCCTTTGAGATCATCATTATCCATCTCTTCTGCTCTCTCTCTCTCTCTGTACCACTACTATTATGTGTCTCTCCAGCTAAATGGTCTTTTATGGTTCTGGTGTGGTATGTCTTTATGTTGTTGTAGCTACTAGTAGCGAAGCACTATCTGTGTTTGAAATATCATGAGGGAAATGTCTACTTGTCTCTAGTTTTTAGTCTTGTGTTATCTGTTATGTTGAAGCTGTTGCAGATGCAGTATCTATAATGAATGCAGTGTTAAGTACTTAAGTCATGGCTGGGTTACTCTCAAGCTCTTATTCTCTATTATGGAGTCTTTTGGAAGCCACTTGGCGATAGTTTAAGTGGTTATCTCTCTAGACTTAGGCGTAAAGAATCTCTCACAAGTTCGATTACAACCATATAACTCCTCATGATCTACCGTAAATAAGAAGGTAAGAAAGTGACAATCATGGTTTTGAACTTCTCTTTTTTGCCTCTCAAATGAGCTTTCTCAAAAAGATGGCATGCAAACTCAACAAATGAGAAATGGAAATTGAAGTTTTAAACCAAAACCCTAGTCAAATCTTAGCTATCTGGATTCAGAATGGAAAGTAGTTATAAACAAAATGAGGTTTCTCACAGGTTGAGAAGATTTGAAATCGGGTTCCAACCCATAATTTGCGGCCTCTTGTCAGTTGGAACTGCAAAATGGAGCTCAAACATCTCCTTTTGACATATTCCCACCTTCACAAAATCCTAAAAGCTTTTCCCAAGCTCTGCCAAATGCTGCTCCAACCAAGTCAAGCGCCTTAGCTCGACCTCCATGTATATTTGATCCGCAGGGTCTCCCTTGAATGACAAATAAAAATGTGTCCTCTGTATGATGGAAAAAGTTGTTTGCCAAGAAATTTGAGGGTCTTCTGTGTTCTTTGTGTTTTCTTCCTCTTCTATTTGGTATCCAGATCCTTCATTTGCTTCCAGCTCAAGCACCTAGTCGCATAACACAAGTGAGTATGAAATGAACAGAATTGAAGATAAAAAAATGCAGAAATGATGCAATGCAAACTGTGCTGGCCATAATTCTAAGACACTCAAACTAAAATAAAAGCATGTACTTTATACTTCTTACATTCTCCTCGGAGATTAAAGGGCAAACTCATGTCAGAACTTCAAACTTCATTCAACTGAAGTCGAGCTTAATCACGGTTGAGCTTGCTCAATCAAGACTAGTCTCTCAAAATCCTAAAGAAAATCAATCCACACTGCTTTACCATCATTAGAGAGTGGAGCACAAAAGTTCATGAATAAAAGCAAACATTGTAGGTGCCTTCCACTCTCTATTAGGCAAACACAAACTGCATTGCAATAACATATAAACATCCAATAACATATATGTTCCATTTTCATTTATGAGGTAAAATCAACACACGACTGTCAACTACAGAAAGGACAGGCCGAAATTCGCCTCGTTAACATGGATTGCTTAAATCCACAAACACAACTACATATATTGTTCTCAAAACATAAGTATCACATTAAAACAAAACCAAATGGCCCTTTTAGATGTGTCTTTCAATTTTCTGTAGCTAAACTGTAATACATTCCCGCGCTCTTCTTATTTACTTTCTTCTTCCAATCTTGGGCCTCTTGGTTATGTGTAGGGATGTAGATTTTGTTTCTCCTCCTCTCTTCTTTTCTAAACCGTTGTTGATCCTTCCAGATCTTCTATTACTTCTAATTTTCTCTTTTCATTCAGTCTAGAAACACCACCCTCAGTCAGCACATTCTGATATGCCTGCAACTTGAAAAGGCTTTAAGCCTAAACTGAACAATGAAGAAGCACGGTTCTTTTGGCCTTTTTTTTAAAAAAATTGAAGCGCTGATCTATAATGTTGAGTAATCTCTTTCTTATTACATTCACCTGTGATACCCATTTGAAGCAAAGAACTGGAAATCTGGGTGATTGACTTGAAGCAGTCTCAGCCAGTTTTCAGCTGCCAGTAAGAGGGAATTGACGAGAGGAAGTTCATTTGCTCCATTTTCTTTCCACATTGATCCTTCGAATTTATAAGAAGCCATTCCAAAAGAAGGTAGGTTTATCTTTGGGACGCCGTCCATCTCACTAGGATAGACCACTACTGGACCCTGGGAATTTCCATTGCCTGCAAAATGATGCAGGCCATGGTTGGACTACTTGCTCGAAAGTTGAAACTAAAAAATGATAAATATCTCTGAGGACGCATAAAATGGGTTAAAGCTACTGTTAGTTAGCAGATGTTCTTTGTGTCTATCTGTGTAGATCATCAAATGTAAGAAAAGGAGAGAGTTGAGGTCAAAACTCAGATATTCTTTTACCCTTTGCCTTGTTTAATTTTACGGAGAAAATAAAAAAAGAGGGACGATTGCAAGAGAAGCAGCAATGTGAAAGGCCAGATACAGTAATACTAGTTTTCCAGAGGAAAATAGATAATAGACCAAAAGCGATAGTTATTATTAAAAAAAAAATTCAGTGGTTACCTCCCAAGGGTGAGGAAAGGGAATGGTAAGTTAGAAAACAGGCATCCAAATCCTTCAAGGTGGGACCTGTGGGTATTCGGTAAATAGGATACCTACAGAAGTACACATACACAACTGAATACTCCCATGATATAAAGAAACTATATTTTTGACCAAATTGTCTTACCATGCCACGGATATCCAACTGGTCGGCAGTAAATCACAACTTCTTAATGTCTTCAGACCAGGAAAGCAGCAAGCAAGATCAGAAATCTGTTAATAGAACACAACAAAAGGAAACTACTTAGCTAATGCAGAGTACAGAGTACAGACCAGTAACTTACAGCAATCAATAATAGTAGGAAAATAACTAGCCTTGTTCGCTAATGGTTCACGGCTGTATGGAGTACCCTGCTCAAGAAACTCAAACAGCAGGCAACCTCGAGAATTTCCAGATTCACCATCATCACTTGAAAAGTCCTCTTGTATGGTACTATTCTCATCACTTAAAGACACACCGTCCATTTTGGAAGAAATCTTACTTGTTAAAAAGTAATGACCTTGCTGCTCCCTCGTGTATTTTAAGGCTTTCTCAAATTCATTTTCACTACTAACATCGCTACTCGAATCTCGATAATAGTCTCCATCGCTGTCCTCTCCAGTGTGCCTACATATGATAGAAAATCAAGCAAGTGAATTCCTGGAAAAGTAAATTGTACCTGTATAGTTTGCATGAGAAACAGTAAAATGTAATGGAACCCTACAATTTCTGGACATCTTAGTAAGCCTTCATATATGACATTTTATACTTTTGCTATGCAAGGAAAGCAACAACCAACTTCAAACCAAGCATTAAAAAGTATGACTAGGAGCCACTTAGTCTACCTCAGGAAAGAAACATATATGAATGCGCAAACCAATCAAATCCTTCAACTTAGGTGCCCATATAAGCCACAACTTTCATCACTAAATCAGGGCATATGAAGATTGTCAAATGTAAAAGAGCGAGTAATTTTCTAACATGAGCCTTCACAAAACAAATGACATCTTACTTGATGCACAACACTGAGAAAGTATACACTCACTTAGCGATGCCAGAATTCAGTAAGTAAGTATAGGAGAAAGTACACAATAAACAAATAATGAAAAGGTTTGTAGAATTAAGAACAGTATTAAGATGTAAAAGATTCAAAAGTGGGGTGATAACAAAACTGAAGTGACCCAGAATCATTGAGGAACGTCCACAGTAAAAATGATCACGCAGAAGCATCAAAAAAATAGCCTAAAAACAGAGTAATAACATTCCATTTGAAATTTGAAAGAACGAGGTGCATACAAAGAGAACTTGCAGTTGCCCGCACAAAAACTACAATAAAAATAAATGTACAAATGCACATAAGCAACACCAATACCTTGACTTGATATTTGATCTCACGGAAGATTCACCATATAACTGGATACCAGATAAGTACGGGACATAATATTGAATGACAGAATCACTTCCATCAAGTACCAAAGGCACTCCTGCCCCATATGCACTCCATTCCTTAAAGGACTCCCACAAATCTGCCAGTGTGAAATAAGCTTGAAACTCCACATCACAAGTCCTCCATCCCCTCATCGTCGTCTACATAACGACCCAAAATAAAATTATGGAATGCCACAAAAAGCATTCAAAAGTATAAGTGTTCTATATTGCCAACGTAAAACCAAACTTAATGATCACAAGTTTTCATAGAAGGGTTATTTAAACAGATTTATTAAATATTCAATTCCTAACTAAAAACTGAAATGCACCTAACAAAGTATCTCTTGCTTCTAAGTTCTAACTACATATTTTTAGCATTAGCAGCCACTTAAAGCATGATTTTTGAAATGCTTTCTCCAAAATGCACGCTAGTACTAAAGTCGTAACCCTGAAATTGAATTTTTGAAATGCACGTAACAAAGTATCTCTTGCTTCTAAGTGCTTTCTCTTATTCTATAAGCCAAATTGTTGTCTTGCGCAGAGCTGTAACTTGCAAGACTAACAATAATGAAACATATACCCAAATTCAGAAACTAAAATTTTCCTATTGTTTCCTCAATCTTGTCAGCAACCAAAAACAGCAAACAAGTTATTGAAAAGCAGATAACAAAAACGTAGATTGAACCTTAGAGAAATATTGAGCCGGGACGGTAGGTATGGTGGATTCAAGGAACCTATCAAGGTTGCTACGAGAGACCACCGATGGGGGCACAGAATCCTCAGAAACCTTGCTCTTCAAAGATAAGCTTTCCCTCTTATCACTCCTAGCTCTGCGGTTACCTTGGCTCTCTTCCAGCTGCTTTTGTTGCTTCTGGTGGCTTTGATTCTTCCGCGCTTTCACAGGTATATAAAATCGATCTTCTCCGCGAGCACGCCCAAGCTGCAATCCTGCTCCCAGCATTATCCCAAATCCCCTGTTTGCTTTCCGAGAAAACGGAGGAAAAGTAAAATCCAAAGACACTAAACCTAAACCTCAGAACCTCAAATTAGTTCCAATCACAACAAAGCTGCAAAACTAACAATTTTTTTCCAGGAAGATTGAATCTTTTCCGGATTTCCTCAGTATCCAGAAAGGATTATGAAAAACCCTATTTCGCTTTAGCTGCAATGTCCAAACTTGCAATGGATCAAAGACCCAAATACATACAGATAAAAGTGTTTATCATATACTCAAATTTGGGCTGATCGAATTGACAAAGATGACTGTGTTAAGTAGAGAAGAAAATTGGATATTCGACAAATTGAGAGAGAGAGATTGGAGGGGAGGAAGAATGGAACTTCTGTGATTCAAGTACTGAGAGGCGTGAAGGAGATGGACTGAAGGAGGGTGAAGCAGAGTATTTATGCATATATATATAAATTACATGAATAAGATGATTTTTAATTATCCAAAAGTAATCATTAATTTCGGATAATTTTTATTATTCCATTAATTTTTATCCCTTTAAATTTTAATACAAACTTTTTTTTTTCCATGAATAAGACCTTCCTCATTTATCCAATTAATGGTTTTATATTAGATGATATTCGTTATCAGTTGTCGAGTTTGGATTGTCGAGTACAATACACACCAAGAAATAATAATGAATTAGTTGACGATTTGGCCTCTCCTAATATGAATTATGAGTTGATATCTGTTCTTTTGGAGGAGATTTCATCTTCCATCCACCGTAAATGTAACTCCTCTTAACTCAATGATTTATCTTTCACACAAAAAATGTTAAATTTTTATAGACATTTTATCTATATCCATACATTTGCACTTTAACTCATGCTAAACATTGTCAAAACTTTAGAGATAAAAAAGATGATTTGCGATTTGTCTTGATGTGATATTGAAGTTCTACCTTAAATTTTAAAAAAAAAAATAATACTTGGCACATCTTAACCGAATAATTATTGGATAACTTTAGGTTTTCTTTGGAGGAACTAAAAAAATAATTTAAGTATTTCATGTTAAACATGATTATTCTTTTGAGAGCAAATCCCTTCTTCAATTGGATTGCTTAGGTTTTATGAAAATGATGATGATTAGGGCTAACATTAATTTTTTCATAGTTGAACAATAAGATGACAAAAATGGCACTTGTTTTCATATAATTTTTTTATTTTTGTCTTAATATCCATTATATCAATTTAAACCCTTGATTGTACAATTATTTTTTTTCCCTAATAAGAGTAGGGTTATTTACTGAAAACTCATTGATTATATAGCAAAATTAAATTGAAAAACAAAAACATCACAGAATGTAAAGGACAAACTCATCACCGATAGACAATATGATTTCATTAGAGGCAAGGTAAACACAAATGCAAAAGATTACATTGTAGCTATGAAGTCACGCGCTTCTCTTCTATGGTTTGGATCATTACCACTTTCATGTATACCTCAAGCACCTTAAGAACATATCCATACATGGTAAACAAACTCACTATCGAGCGATAGTGAGATCTCCAACGTGTATTACCACTTCTTGCAAGTATATACTCTTGATTCACGCTTCTCTTATTTGGAGTGTAGGCCAAATTGTGAAATTCTTAGAATATCCTAGGCAAGTTTGTAAAAGTTTAGTGTAGGCAAGAGTATACCCTCGACTATACATGACTCCGGCCCCTGCCGAAGACCCCTATAATTACTTGGTGTATGTGGGACGGATATGATGTGTGGAACGGAAGACTCACGTATCCAGTGTTTATCATGTAAGCCTGGGTCGAATGTGATTATTTGTTAGATGGATTACTCCTTACAAAAAAAAAAAAGTATTTTTGAGCACACATTGTCTACTTATCCTACACTTACGGAATAATAAATTATAAAACTCCTCCATTTTTGGTTCATTTTCTTTGGTTATATATAAACTTATAAATCACTTAAATCATAAGCACTTTTTATGCAATTTTAAATTAAGGTTATTATCTTTTGTACCTAAAACATTTTTAAGGAGCAATACTACCACCAAATTCCTACATGCTTAATTACCTCATCTTTGAAAGTAGATGAAACAAATAATCTTTTTTGTTCTCTCCTTCTATCTTCATCTTCTTCTTTTTTCAATTAAATTTTTTTTTAATTTACTTTGAAAACAATATATATATGTGACATATATAAATCTGTAATATATATTATTAAAGAGAAATACATAAGATAATGCCTGTCACATCTATTGTGGCATTCTTTGTCCTTAAAGACACTCAATGAATTAAATTGATTTGGATTAGTTCACTTAAATGGTTCCAATCATGGATCATATTGCATTGTCTGCCTCTTATACATCATAGTTCATTTCACAATTAAAATAATTAGAAAATCTCAAACTGTTGACTTTATCCACTACAAAAGTTTGTTGGGAGGTCATGTGCTCATACAAAATGGGTGGCAATTTTTGTGGAATAAAGAATTCAATTATTGTTGTTTTCCAATTATTGTTGTGGAATAAATAGAAGAGACATAACATGAGAACTTCTCCGGAGGTCATTTAATAATACTATTCAAACATGTTTAATCACCGTTCATTTAGTAATATTATCTCTAATGACACATGCATCCTAACGTATTGATCAAGTCCTAGCCTTCTCTACTATTAGTTATTACCAAATTTTCTATAAGTTGAAAACCTACTTACAAAAGGGTCCTTGAAGGTCATGTTGTCATTGTCTAAACTAAAGAAAATTAGGGTTGGGATTGCAAAACCAATGAAAAACATGTCAAAGGTCCTAGTTAGGAGTGTGGGTTAGTATATGGAATCTACAAGAAAGATTGGTAACCTTTGTAAACCACTTAACATTGGACACAAATAATAGACAAGATAGGACATTTGCACACATGATGTTGATTCATGGAGAGTGGGTCCTCTCCTTACACTCTTTTGAGTTGCTTGGGCTTTGATATCTCCAATCTGTCCATTGAAAGATAGACAAATCATCTATCAAGCATCATTCAAGTAGCATATTCCATAAGGAGCCAAGGAAAGAAAATTCCCCATCAAACAATAAAGATGTCCACAACCATTTTCCATCAAGTAAGTATGGAATCATGCATCTTTCATAAATTAAAGTTGAACTCAAACATAGAATTTCAAGATGCATTCTTTGTGGTTGAGTTTTAGAGCGAACTTATATGATATCCTTCTCGATTACTAAAAAAATCTCAACATTTCATGTAGTGTCTTGTGTCTAAAGACGAGAGATAATTCAAGTATCCAAAAATTCACGATGAGCCAAAAAAACACTCTTTTACTTACAAATTTTTGATCGAGTCTTTGTGAACATGGAAATCCATTATAGTCCAAAATGTGGGTATAACTTATGAATTTAATTAGTATAAGGCCCAGTTCATGTTAACTTTTATATAGATATATATATAACCCATAGTACTTAATCCACCAAATGGGTCAAACCCATTTCAATTGGGCTTAAAATGATGGATCCAAGAAATTGGTAAATGTTGCTCTATTAATAGGTAGATTATTTGAAGAAAAATTAATTTGTTCACTTTCTCCAATTACTAAAATTTTAACAATCTAGGTTAATACGTGAATTATGAGTTTAGAATTTAGGATTTTGTGAGATTAGTGAAGCATAATGTTTTGAAAAAAAAAGTATTTAGTGTCAAATTTCCTAAGCAGAGTTTTTTTTTTCTTTTTTTTTTTTGCAATTGCAAGTCATCTCCAGCATTTTTAAGTGAAAGAGTGAAAAAGAAAAGAATAATAACACTAGAGATTCTCTTTAGAAGAAAATCACACGGCTCTTGAGCCCTTAACCTTTTAAAGGTGGGAGAGAGGAGTAACCAACTAAGCTATAGTTGGTCTAGGCCCAATGGGACTCCGGCATGGGCCCACGACCCCGGATTCACTACAAGAAAGTGGATCATTTACGACACTTTATCACGGTGATTATATAGAAGTGCCGACGCTTATTTCATTTCACGGTGCTTTTTTAAAAAGTCGCGGTTAAAATATTTCACATTTGTGACGCTTATGTTAAGCGTCGTTAAAAGGTTGATATATCGGCGCTTTATTTCAAAACGTCGTCAATTCCAAATAATTTCACGCGATTCAGATGGTGCGAAATATATCGTGCCGCTTTTGTGTAACACGTCGTTAAATTTTCGGCGTTTCTAACAATAACCGCAGTTATTTATTTTTAAATTAGCGACGTTAACAAGAAACGTTGCAAGTCATCTCCAGCGTTTTTAAGTCAAAAAATGAAAAAGAAAAGAATAATAACACTAGAGATTCTCTTTAGAAGAAAATCACACGGCTCTTGGGCCCTTAACCTTATAAAGGTGGGAGAGAGGAGTAATCAACTGAGCCATAGTTGATCTAGGCCCAACGGGACTCCGGTATAGACCCACGACCCCGGAGTAATACAATTCCTTCGATGTGTGAGGATCTCAAGCTCTCACAACAGACTTGCGAATTTCCCTCAACAAATAGACCACCCACAAGGACTCTAAGCCATATAGTTCACTTGTTGGGTCTCGCATAACCGAACCCGTAGATGCGGATGAATGTCAAGATAAAATCTCACATCGCTCGATGAAAGGCATGCAATGTGGTTTATAAACATGACCTAACATAAGAACACTAAAGACACCATTTAAAAGGACAAAGCCACACGAGCGTTGGGCTCTAAATATGATCAAATACCTTAAGTGGTTTGAGCCAAAACTTTTGTCTCATCTCCTACACCGACTTCTCACCTCGTTCAAATTATAACAGCAAGTCGCAACTTTTTGTTGAAAATGGAACAATCCCCATTCAAACGACTAGAAACAAAGCACAAGAAACATCATCTTCCAAATTATTCCATTCCATAACTATTATTCATACATACGTACATACAATTCTCCAATCTTGAGAGCATGGTTCAAATCTATCTTTAGGACATTATTACTGCAAGCCTCAGATAATCTCATACTTCTTCTATTTTTTCTGGTGTCTTTGGTGTTCATCTTGATTCTCAGACTTGTTCTGTACAATTCTCCAACACATACAATTACTAAATTGGAACAATATAATTGGTGTGTATGGGGGTGTTGAATTTACAACATGGTATTGGAGCAACACGGTCCAATTAGACATGACCTCTACTCCACTTGTTGGGTCTGACATAACCCAGCCCACAAGTGCCAGAGAGTGTAAAGTCCCACATCGGTTGTTGATGTGTGGACAATCCCCTTTATAAGGGCTAAGGTCACCCCTAACCACTAACTAGGCTTTTTCCCTAGTTAAGTGAGTGCGTCTTGACCCACTTGTTGGCTAGAGATAAACAAAACTGCTTTTTCCCTACTTGTTAGCTAGGGATAAACAAAACTGTGCAGACCCTTTTGCCTAGTTAAGTGACCTTTTCCCTAGTTAAGTGAGTGGGTCTTGACCCACTTGTTAGCTAGGGATAAACAAAACTGCGCAGACCCGATGTATTCACGAGAACCGAATAACCCATTATGAACCCGATGTATTCTCAGGAATTGGACAACCCAAATATGAACCCGATGTATTCTCAGGAATTGGACAACCCAAAACATACTTGTTAGCTAGGGATAAACAAAACTATACAGACCCGATGTATCCACGGGAACCGAATAACCCATTATGAACCCGATGTATTCTCGGGAATCGGACAACCCAAAACAGACGATATAATTGGTTGTATGGAGGTGTTGGATTTACAACAGGCTCTCTTTTCATCGACTGTATTTCTAGTTGGAGTTTTTAATACTAGATATTGACACCGCATTATTGCATCCATTTAGATATTGTGTTCCTTATCAGATGATGACGCTTGTTGTGTTGAAATTTGACGTCTTGTGGAGTTTGTGATCATTTGGGTTCGAATTTACTTTGCTCGACTCTTGAAAAATCTTGCGTAATTTGTGCTGCACAAAAGGTGTTTGTTAAAATGCCTCAAAGATCTACACCGTGTTGTGCTCAAATATGTTACTTCGCTGCAACTTCTGACAGTCCTTTTACTTCGTAAATAGAGTAAGAAAGACTTTTATTAATTAGTCTTGTTTACGTGTAGTAGATGAAATCTCCGAACTCCGAACTTCACGTTTTGCCATTTAGAATACAAGTTAATGGCCTTCATGAAAGAATTTTCTTCGAATTTTATAGTCAAAAGAAAAGATGACTCTGGTCTCTATTAAGAATTTTCAGCCCATACACATAAATAATATTATCCGCTTCAAATTGTCCGATTTCATGTGGATACATCGAACAATTTTCAGCCCATATACATTAACAATATTATCCGTTTAGGTTATTTGGTTTCATATGGATGCATGAGACCCACACGACTTTGCTTTTAAAGGAGGTCACCCATTCCAATAATAATCTCGTAGAAGCACGTTTAACTGTAAAGTTACTATGTGATGTCTTTGTTTACGTTATCATTCGAGAAATCAAAAGCAGACTTTTCTATCTCCTTCCTTTCCTTGAAAATGGCACACCAGTTTCAAACACTTGTTAAAATATATACCAAAAACCAGACCCATAAATCTTGACCATCTCTGTTCTCTCTCTCTGTTTCACCACAACCCATGAACCAATCTTATTCTTTCACCATCTTCTTCTTCTTCATCTTTGTTCTTGCTTGTGCCGATGAAGATCAAGACTTCATAGACTGCCATATTAATTTCAATTGCGGAGAATTGGCGGACATCGGTTATCCTTTCTGGGGCAATGGTCGACCTGAAAAGTGTGGTCACCCACTGTTTATGCTCGAATGTTTTCAGGATACAACTACAAATATGCTCGTCCACCAACGTGTGTACCAGGTGGTCCATATAGATCCTTTTTCTCATACAATCAATATATCCAGACCCAGAGAGAGATGTCCTCCAACATTCGAGAATGAAACTTTTGCTTATCCATTTAATTACTCTGCCACTGTACAGAAATTAATCCTGTTTTACAACTGCACCGCCATCCCTGATTCCTCTCTTTCAAGCAATAATTTCTCATGCCCCGTCCTTGGAACAGAGAGGGATGCGTTCTACGGTGACGATATATTGTTTGGTGGAGCTAGATTCAATGATACTGCTTGTAATATTCAAGTCAAAGTTCCTGTTGAAGAAGATATTCTTAGTGAACTTATTCAAACTGGAGTTGGACTACTTGATGAGGCTTTGAATGAACCTTTTGGTGTGAATTACCAAACTCATATACTATGCGATGCTTGTGAGGGATCTGGTGGGAATTGTGGTACCAACTTGAGTTCTTTGACGCGTGAACCGCAGTTCATCTGCTACTGTCATGACGGACATCATCAGCCTGTTACGTGTGCTGATGACAAGGGTAAGCATGAAATCCTTTTCATTCTCATGGTTATCTCAAGATCTTATTTTGCAAATCATTTTGGGATCTTATATAGGTAGAATCCTCTTTTTCTTGATATCTTAGATGCTCTAGTAACGGCTCATTTTTTTAATCGATTTTGTCATAGATCGATCGGGATGGAAGCGGAAGCTAACTCTAGGTAAGTCATGTACTCATGCCTCACAAAGTTTTATTTTCTTTCCTTTCCTTTCTCCAATTGAATATGATCAAAATTCTTAATCTTTCTATAAACAGGAATTGGTGCCAGTTTTGGAAGCGTAGCCATTATTTGCACCATGATACTAATTTGCCGCATTGTTAAAGGAAAGATCCTATCAAATAAAGATGATCAAGAACTTGAGGCAATTATTAACGGTTGTGGTCTTTTACCTGTGAAAAGATATTGTTTCTCAGATATAAAGAAGATAACCTGCTCTTTGAAAGACAAACTAGGACAGGGGGGTTATGGGAGTGTCTACAAAGGAAAACTATTCGACGGTCGTCTTGTTGCAGTGAAGGTTCTTAACACTACAAAAGGGGATGGACAAGATTTTATGAATGAGGTTTTGAGCATAAGCAAAACTTCCCATGTTAACATTGTCACTCTTTTGGGATTCTGTTTAGAAGGAAGCAAAAGAGCGCTCATATACGAATTTATGTCCAATGGGTCTCTCGAAAAGTTTATATATGGCAAGAGTAACACAAATACCAATCACCATTTTTTGGGATGGGAAAATATGTTCCGAATTGCAGTCGAGATTGCTCAAGGGCTCGAGTACTTGCACCGAGGTTGCAACACCAGGATTCTGCATTTCGACATAAAGCCTCACAACATTCTTTTAGACGAAGACTTTTGTCCGAAGATCTCTGATTTCGGGTTAGCAAAACTTTGCATTAAGAAAGAAAGTATTGTGTCAATCCTCGAGGCTAGAGGCACCATCGGATACATTGCTCCTGAACTGTTTAGCAGAAACTTGGGAGGAGTCTCACATAAATCTGATGTGTATAGCTATGGAATGATGATTCTTGAGATGGTTGGAGCAATAAACAACACAAACATCAAAGGAGAAAATAGCAGTGAGGCGTATTTTCCACATTGGATCTATAAACGACTTGAGGAAGAAAATGATTTCGAATTGAATGGTGATGTTATGACTGATATGGAAAATGAAGCTGCAAGGAAGATGGTCTTGGTGGGTCTCTGGTGCATACAAACTCATCCATCTCAGAGGCCTAACATTAGTGAAGTATTAGATATGTTGAAAGGAAGTGTAGAAAATTTGCAAGTCCCACCACGACCTTTTGTAACTTCTCCTTCAAGATCACCGCTGTTCGAGTCTCTCAGTTCATCAGTTTTGTGACAATAAATGTGTACACCTGTTAGAGAAATTGAACTCCATTTTGGCATGATCAAGCATGTAGAAAAGATTTATCTAAGCATTTTTTTGTAATGCATGAAGTTATTGTTGGGAAAAATAACATAATGGATAGAAGTAGTAATATCACCAAGAGTTTTTAGCGTGAAAAGCCCTCAAAGAGGTAAAAATCATGGAACACTTAGGCCGTTTAAAACTTTCACCATATTAATGGGATTACAAACTTCACCCGTAGGTGGATAACTCACATAATATAACAATTATATAACTTCAATTTGTGGATATGCCTCACAAATTGATTCACTCTCTTCTCATACTCATTCCCTGTGAGATTCTCCTCTCCTTTTTTTCCCAAAGACCCATTGCTCTGAGACTCTCATTTTTTTCTCACCATACCACTACACTCTTACAACTTGTAATATCTCAAACAAATTTTTTTTTTTTGATAAGCCATCCCTAACAAAAGAAAGACTTTTCTTTGTTATAAATGAATTATTGAGGCATGATGCCATGTGGAGACTTGCATGCAAGACTTGGTACAATGCAATGATAGAAAATAGGATGGGACAAATGACCCACATGAAGACTTGTGATAAAGATTTTGTTCATATTTAAAAATATAAGCTTACATGCAGTTTATTTAGTTCTTTTAGTGATTGTGGAATTGTATATACATGACTCTTTTAGTCAACAACTAAACTTCAAGTTTGGTTTTAAATCCGAAGTCTTCTGAAGAATTTCATCACTTAAAGACACCATATCCATTTTGGAAGAAACCTCACTTGTCTTAAAGTAATGACCTCGTTGCTCCCTCGTATTCTAGTTTTGTGATTGTTTCACTTAAAGACACTCAGTGAATTAAATTGATTTGGATTAGTTCACTTAAATGGTTCCAGTCATGGATGATATTGCATTGTCTGGCTCTTCTACAAAATAGTTCATTTCACAATTACAATAATTAGAAAATCTCAAACGGTTGACTTTATCCACCACAAAAGTTTGTTGGGAGGTCATGGAGATTAAGGATATAGTCAAAATTAGTGTCTTTTTAATTCATGTGCTTATAACAAAATTGGTGGCAATTTTTGTGGAATAAAGAATTCAATTATTGTTGTTTGCCAATTATTGCTACAAAAAGTTGAGATATAAAGTTGGTGCACAATTGTTTTTTTCTTATTTGTCACTTACTTGCCTTCATATCCACACACATATATATATTGGCTTCACAATAATAATTTTTGAAGTTTCTACCTTCCCCAACTAGCCATTCTTTGTATAATCCATAACCCAAATCTATTAGTCAAACTTATCGATCCCTATAGAACAAAGAATGTGATCCTTTCCTCCATAAATAGAAGAGACATAACACGAGAACTTTTCCAGAGGTCATTTAATAATACTATTCAAACAAGTTTAATCACCGTTCATTTAGTGATATTATCTCTAATGACACATGCATCCTAACCTATTGATCAAGCCCTAGCCTTCTCTGCTGTTAGTTATTACCAAATTTTCTATAAGTTGAAAATCTACTTACAAAAGGGTCCTTGAAGGTCATGTTGTCATTGTTTAAAGTAAAGAAAATTAGGGTTGGGATTGCAAAACCAATGAAAAACATGTCAAATGTCCTAGTTAGGAGTGTGGGTTAGTAAATGGAAATCTACAAGAAAGATTGGTAACCTTTGTAAACCACTGAACATTGGACGCATAAATAATAGACAAGATATATAGGACATTTGCACACATGATGTTGATTCATGGAGAGTGGGCCCTCTCCTTACACTCTTTTGTGTTGCTTGGGCTTTGATATCTCCAATCTCTCCAATGAAAGATAGACAAATCATCTATCAAGCATCATTCAAGTAGCATATTCCATAAGGAGCCAAGGAAAGAAAATTCCCCATCAAACAATAAAGATGTCCACAACCATTTTCCATCAAGTATGTGTGGAATCATGCATGTTTCATAAATTAAGTTGAACTCATGCATAGAATTTCAAGATGCATTCTTTGCGGTTGAGTTTAATGGAAATGAATAAATTACTTTGTGCGTGCGAGATTGATGGTCCGAACTTAAACTCATATTAGATATCAAAGAACAAATTTATATGATGTCATTCTCGGTTATTAAAAACAATCACATTTCATTGTAGTTTCTTGTAGGGGTGTCCATTCGGTTTTCGGTTCGGTTTTTAACCATAACCGAAATGTCCGAAGTGATTCGGTTATGATATTTTGGAATCCATAACCGAACCATTATGTTCGGATAACCATAACCGAAATAACCATATTTTTCGGTTCGAATCGGATCGGTTTTCGGTTTTTGAAGAAATGAAAAAGTATGAATAAATCTCAAATAGAGTGAGAAAATAGCCATGAAAATGTCTCCCCACTTCCACTTTAGCAATAATCAATCTTAATTTATATGAATTTTAAAATGATAAGGTCACCATGAGTTTCAACTAATCAATCTTAATTGAAGATAGGAGATAGCCTGGTTGGTCAGGTTATCTGCCCAGGACTTTGAGGTCCAGGGTTCTATTCTCACCAGGAGGGTTGGGATTTGGGTAGTTTTCCATCAGTTGTGGTGGCCTTCATGTCCCTCGGGCATGACTTATCGTGTGTGTGGCCTGTGGGCTTTTAAAAAAAAAAAAAAAAAACTAATCAATCTTAATTTATAATTTGTGTAATGATTAGGTTAATTGGTATCTAAATTTATAATTTGTTATGAAGATATAATCAGAGTTTTACAAATACTACTTTGCCTCCCATAGTCTCATCTCATATTCCAATATGTAACTTTTATATATATATATATATATATATATATATATATATATATATATTCTAATTTAATATATATTTATATAATTCGATTTTTTCGGTTATAACCATAACCATAACCGAAAAAACCATAACCGCAAAAATATCCAAACATTTACTAAAATCATAACCATAACCGAAAAACCATATCCGAAAATCGAATAACCACGGTTACGGATCGGTTTCTCGGTTGCGGATCGGTTGTGGACACCCCTAGTTTCTTGTGTCTAAAGACGAGATAATTCCAGCATTCAAAAATTTATGATGAGAAAAAAAACACCTCTTTTACAAATTTTTGATAGAATCTACGTGAACATGTAAATCCATTATAGTCCAAAATGTGGGTATAACTTACGAATTTAATTTATATAAGGCCCAGTTCCTGTCAAACTTGTGTGTATATATATATAGCCCATAGTACTTAATCCACCAAATGGATCAAACCCATTTCAATTGGGCTTAAATGATGGACCCAAGAAATTGGTTAATGTTGCTCTATTAATAGGTAGATTATATTTGGACAAAAATTAATTTGTTCACTTTCTCCAATTACTAAAATTTTAAAAATCTAGGTTAATACATGAATTATGAGTTTATAATTTAGGATTTTGTGAGATTAGTGAAGGAAAATATTGTGAAAAAGAAAAGAATATGAGGGAGACTCGTGTGTCTGCATGTATGTTGTGGGAGCGTGAGATCCTCAAATATCGTAGGAATTGTACTCTAGGGCGTGGGACCATGTCGGAGCCCCATTGGGCCTAGATTCAATTGGGCCGTTGGATCGTGGTATGTTTCTATAGACTGTGGCCTTGTAGGATTTTGTCAAGAAAACTTGAGATTAATTATGCGCTCCCCGACGAACCCTTAACCTTATCAAGGTATGCGGGAGAGAGGAGTAACCAACTAAGCCATAGTTGGTCTAGGCCCAATAGGGCTCCAACATGGGCCAACGACTCCGGAGCACAATTCCTTCTATGTGTGAGGATCTCACGCTCTCATAGCGGACATGCGAATTTTCATCAACTGATAGACCACCCACAAGGACCCTAATCCATATAGTCCACTTATTGGGTCTTACATAACCGAACCCATAGATGCAATGTGGTTTATAAACATGACCCGATCGAGATAATAACAATAGAGGCACCATTTATATGGACAAAAGCCACACATGCATTGAGCTCTAAATGTGAACAATACCTCAAGTGGTTTGAGCCAAAATTTTTCTCACCTCCTACTCCCACTCTCACCTCTTTCAAACTAACAACCAAGTCGCAACTTTTTGTTGAACATAGAACAATCCATATTCAAACGACTAGAAACAAAGCACAAAAAATATCACCTTCCAAATTATTCCATTCCATAACTATTATCATACATACGTACATACATACAATTCTCCAATCTTGAGAGCAGGGTGCAAATCTATTTTTAGGACATTGCTATTGTAAACCTTAGATAATATCATACTTAGTTCCATTTTTCTGGTGTTCTTCGTATTTCAGATGATGATGCCTGTTTTGTTGAAATTTGACGTTTTGTGGAGTTTGTGACCATTTGGGTTGGAATTTTCTTTGCTCGACTCTTTAAAAATCGTGCGTAATTTGTGCCATTTAGAGTACAAGTCAATTGTCCCTCATGAAGAATTTTCTCCTTTAGTTAGCCGAATATTCTAGTCAAAAGAAAAGATGACACGAGTCTTTATGAAGAATTTTCAGCCTATATACATTAACAATATTGTTCGTTTTATGTTGTTCGGTTTTAACCCATATATATCAATAATATTGTCCACTTTAGGTTATCCGGTACAACGTGAAACATCGGGTCCTCGCGACTTTGCTTTCTCAGGAGGTCACCCATCGCAAAAATACCTTAATTGCGGAGTTATTATGGGTTGTGGTTCATCTCCTCCAAAAACGCGTTGTTGATCGGTAACTAACTCAATATATGTAACAGTCTTTGTTTACATTATTGTTTGAGAAATCAAAAACAGACTTTCCTATCTCCTTCCTTTCCTTGAAATTAAAATGGCACACCAGTTTCAAACACTCATTAAAATATATACCAAAAACCAGACCCATAAATATTGACCATCTCTGTTCTCTTTCTCTCTGTTTCACCACAACCCATGAACCAATCTTATTCTTTCACCATCTTCTTCTTCTTCATCATCTTTGTTCTTGCTTGGGCTGATGAAGATAAAGACTTCCTAGACTGCAATATTCGTTTCAATTGCGGAAAATTGGTGAACATCAGTTATCCTTTCTGGGGCAATGATCGACCTGAAAAGTGTGGTGACCACCAGTTTGGGCTCAAATGTGTTGACAATATAACTGGCACTATATCCTTCAATCTGCATGAATACCAGGTGGAAGATATAAATTCTTCTTCTCATACAATCAAAATATCCACACCCAGAGAGATATGTACTCCACCATTCGTGGATGAAACTTTGGCCTCTCCATTTAGTTACTCTTCCACTGTACAGAACTTAACCCTGTTTTACAACTGCACCAGCAACCCTTTTTTTATCGAAAGTCCAAGATATTATTTCTTATGCCCTGTCAATGGAACAGAGAGGGACGTGTATTACGCTCGTTGGGTGTATGGTGAAGAAGAATTCAATGATACAGCTTGTACTAGAAAAGTTGATGTTCCAGTTGAAGAGGAGGTTCTTGTTGAATTTCTTGATAATGGAGTTGTAAACCATAGTGAGGCTTTGAAGAAACCTTTCAGGGTGAATTACTTTATCTCAACTTATGCACTATGTGATAATTGTGTGGCATCTGGTGGGAATTGTGGTACCAACTTGAATTCTTCAACGCAGTTTATCTGCTACTGTCAGGACGGACATCATCAGCCTTTTACGTGTGCTGATGACAAGGGTAAGCACGAAATCCTTTTCACTCCCATGGTTATCTCAAGATCTTATTTTTCAAATCATTTTGGGATCTTAGACGGGTAGAATCCATCTGTTTCACCGTTCATTCCAATTTAAATTTCAAAGTATAATCTATGTCTAGTACTAAAGTTGTAGTGTCATATCTTCTTTCATTGCATTCGTTCTTTTCTTAACAGATACAAAGACGGTTTCTTTAAATTTTTGTGTTGAGAGTGAGGGTCTTACAAGCTACATCATGTCTTAAGTAGCTATATATGTGTTTGTGATTTTTTTGAGATTAAACAGGTTTTCGTTGATGAATTTCATTTTTGTTTGATTAATATTTCCAGAATTTGTCTATGAAGGAAAGAATTAAAGAAACCCACTTTTTTTGGAATCATTTTGGGATCTTATATAGGTAGAATCCTCTTTTTCTTGGTATCTTAGATGCTCTAGTAACGGCTCTTTTTTTCAATTGATTTTGTCATAGATCGATGGGGATGGAAGCGGAAGCTTACTCTAGGTAAGTGATGCACTCATGCCTCACAAAGTTTTATTTTCTTTCCTTTCCTTTCTCCAATTGAATATGATTAAAATTCTTAATCTTTCTTTAAACAGGAATTGGTGCCACTTTTGGAAGCGTAGCCATTATTTGCACCATGATACTAATTTGCCGCATTGTTAAAGGAAAGATCCTATCAAATAAAGATGATCAAGAACTTGAGGCAATTATTAACGATTGTGGTCTTTTACCTGTGAAAAGATATAGTTTCTCAGATATAAAGAAGATAACCTGCTCTTTGAAAGACAAACTAGGACAGGGGGGTTATGGGAGTGTCTACAAAGGAAAACTATTCGACGGTCGTCTTGTTGCAGTGAAGGTTCTTAACACTACAAAAGGGGATGGACAAGATTTTATGAATGAGGTTTTGAGCATAAGCAAAACTTCCCATGTTAACATTGTCACTCTTTTGGGATTCTGTTTAGAAGGAAGCAAAAGAGCGCTCATATACGAATTTATGTCCAATGGGTCTCTCGAAAAGTTTATATATGGTAAGAGTAACACAAATACCAATCACCATTTTTTGGGATGGGAAAATATGTTCCGAATTGCAGTCGAGATTGCTCAAGGGCTCGAGTACTTGCACCGAGGCTGCAACACCAGGATTCTGCATTTCGACATAAAGCCTCACAACATTCTTTTAGACGAAGACTTTTGTCCGAAGATCTCTGATTTCGGGTTAGCAAAACTTTGCATTAAGAAAGAAAGTACTGTGTCAATCCTTGAGGCTAGAGGCACCATCGGATACATTGCTCCAGAACTGTTTAGCAGAAACTTGGGAGGAGTCTCACATAAATCTGATGTGTATAGCTATGGAATGATGATTCTTGAGATGGTTGGAGCAATAAACAACACAAACATCAAAGGAGAAAATAGCAGTGAGACGTATTTTCCACATTGGATCTATAAACGACTTGATGAAGAAAATGATTTCGGATTGAATGGTGATGTTATGACTGATATGGAAAATGAAGCTGAAAGGAAGATGGTCATGGTGGGTCTCTGGTGCATACAAACCGATCCATCGCAGAGGCCTAACATTAGTGAAGTATTAGATATGTTGAAAGGAAGTGTAGAAAATTTGCAAGTTCCACCACGACCTTTTGTAGCTTCTCCTTCAAGATCATCGTTGTTCGAGTCTCTCAGTTCATCAATTTTGTGATAACAAATGTGTACACCTGCTAGAGAAATTCAACTCCATTTTGGCATGATCAAGCATGTAGAAAAGATTTATCTATGCATTTTTTTTTGTAATGCATGAAGTTATTGTTGGGAAAAATAACATAATGGATGAAAAGCAATAATAACACCAAGAATTTTTAGTGTGAAAATTCCTCAAAGAGGTAAAAATCGTGGAACACTTAGGCCACTTAAAACTTTCACTATATTAATGGGATTACAAACTTCACCCGTAGATGGATAACTCACATAATATAACAATTGTATAACTTTAATTTGTGGGTATGCCTCACAAATTGATTCACTCTCTTCTCAGACTCATTCCCCGTGAGATTTTCTTCTCTCCTTTCTTCCCAAAGACCCATTCCTTTGAGACTCACTCATTTTTTTCTCACCACACTACTACACTCTTACAACTTGTAATATCTCTAGCCAATTTTTTTTTGATAAGCCATTTCTAACAAAAGATAGACTTTTCTTTGTTATAAATGAATAATTAAGGCATGATGCCGTGTGGGGACTTGCATGCAAGACTTGGTACAATGCAATGATAGGAAATAGGATGGGACAGATGACCATGAAGACTTTTAAAAATATAAGCTTCCATGCATTTTATCTACTAGTTCTTTTAGTGATTGTGGAATTGTACATACATGACTCTTTTAGTCACCATTCCGGTGGTTGATAGTGGAGCAAAGGCTGGATAAAACATGGGTAGGCATGCCTTATCATCCAAAAGGGTGTAGAAAAAGGAAGGGCTCGCGGGGTCGATCCCACATCTCATAGAGAGGAGGAATACCTGGGATGATAAGGGATAACTAACTCTACAGCTCACAGGAATGGGAAAAGCCATTCCACATTACTAAAGTTTTTTCATAGCTTTATTTAAAAGAGAATAAACAACTAAACTTCACGTTTGGTTTTTAAATCCGGAGTCTTCTGAAGAATTTCATCACTTAAAAAGAGACACCATCCATTTTGGAAGAAATCTCACTTGTGTTAAAGTAATGATCTTGCTGCTCCCTCATATTCTTATGTTGTGATTGTTATAATTTTCTATTTCAATTTTCTTTATTGTCGTGTGATATCAATGTTAAGGAGGATCTTGGACAAATTTTCCTAACAATCATAACCGGCTGTTAAAAAAATCTCACCTTTCATGTAGTGTTTTGTGTCTAAAGATGAGAGAATTCAAGTATCCAAAAATTTGATTGAGTCTATATATATGGACATGGAAATCCATTATAGTCCAAAATGTGGGTATAACTTATGAATTTAATTAATATATGGCCCAGTTCATGTCAACTTGTATATATGTATTTAGCCCATAGTACTTAATCCACCAAATGAGTCAAACCCATTTCAATTGGGCTTAAAATAATGGAGCCGACAAATTGGTTAATGTTGCTCGATTAATAGGTAGATTATATCTGAACGAAAATTAATTTGTTCACTTTCTCCAATTACTAAAATTTTAACAATCTAGGCTAATACATGAATTATGAGTTTAGAATTTAGGATTTTGTGAGATTAGTGAAGGACAATATTGTGAAAAGGAAAAAAAAGAGTATTTAGTGTCAAATTTCCTAAGGCAATGTGGGTGTTGTAGTTCCAGTTTTGGTGAATCCAGTGAATAGATTTATTGCATATGCTTTCATGAGTGTATCCAACCTATCAGTCATAGTCGAATGAGAGTGGATAAGAGGCTCATGGGAGTGAATTCAGGTGTAGGGATGACTATATTTCTTGGAACGAACTATAGGCAAATATGATGCGCTTGGATACACGTTATGATTTGGTTTGAAAGACAATTCCGAATCCACTTTGTCTACAAAACAAAGAATCGAAGTTATAAGTAATGCAACTATGAATCTTATGGAGAGTTTGATCTTGGCTCAGGATGAACGCTGACAGCATGCTTAACACATCAATGAAGCATTCGTGCTGATATCGATTATAGACCAAGGGAAGTGTTCAGAGTGTGTGAAGTCTGGTGGAAGATGTGGAGATAACTCCGCAACTGAAGAGTTCAGTTGGATTCCGATATTACTAAAGAGTAAATTCGAAGTCTAAAGTTTTGGATTCTACAAGAAAGATTGGTAACCTTTGTAAACCACTGAACATTGGACACATAGATAATAGACAAGATAGGACATTTGCACACATGATGTTGTTTCATGGAGAGTGGGTCCTCTCCTTACACTCTTTTGAATTACTTGGGCTTTGATATCTCCAATCTCTCCATTGAAAGATAGACAAATCATCATTCAAGCATCATTCAAGCAGCATATTCCATAAGGAGCCAAGGAAAGAAAATTTCCCATCAAAAAATAAAGATGTCCACAACCATTTTCCATCAAGTATGTATGGAATCATGCATCTTTCATAAATTAAAGTTGAACTCAAGCATAGAATTTCAAGATGCATTCTTTGCGGTTGAGTTTTATGGAAATGAATAAAATATTGTATGTGTATGGGACTAGGCTCGAAGTTAGACTCATGTCGGATATTCAAAGAGCGAAATTATATGATGTCGTTCTCGATTATTAAAAAAACTCATCTTTCATGTAGTGTCTTGTGTCTAAAGACGAGAGATAATTCAAGCATCCAAAAATTTACGATGAGCCAAAAAAAAAAAAACCTCTTTCACTTACAAAATTTTGATCGAATCTATGTGAACATGGAAATGCATTATTGTCACGCCCCGTCCCAGGAACGTGACTTATTGACAACATGTGTGTGCACCCACTTGTCGCCACCTAAAAATCAAGACTCAAATACCATTAACTCACCATTATACCAACACAATTTTAAACAAAAATTCAGTAGCACCTCCCCGTATATCGGAGAATGTCTTCTGCATAAAACATAGCAATTTAAAACCAACCAATTCCCATACCACCAAATTAATCATCCAGGGCCTCAGGCCATAACCATCAACAAATCCATATTCATACACATATTAAGGCCTCAGGCCAAAACTATCCATAACAATACGTACTCATATGTATCTTAATACATATTTAAACAAAAGACCAATTAAGCACCACCACATAACACCACACCAAACAAACCTTCACAAGTCCAGGCCATCCGCGTCACGCTCCTCCCCGCTGGTCCGTAGTCGGAGCACTAGCGCTAGTACCTATATCACCTGAGGAGGGGAAAATATAACACGGTGAGCAGGAGGCTCAGTAGGGATATCGAATAGGAGCATAAAATGAGAAATAAGGCCGGAACATTATAAAGAAATAACGCAATGCAACAATATGTCATGTTGTCACACAAATGCAATCCGTACATCTAAATCGAACCATGTCGCTAGAGCCAATTATCCGGAACCTCTAGCACATGCTCTCACAAATATTTCATACCATGCCACTAGAGCCAATTAACCGGAACCACTAGTGCAGGTTCAGACAAGTATCATCAACCATGTCACTAGAGTCAAATAACCGGAACCACTAGTACATGTTGACGTACATACCAAAATCCAATCCACCACCTCCACCATGCAACAAATGCAATATCACACATGAATGTTATGCAACTATATTTATTGCGCGTAAATTCATTAAAACATATGATCAAGAGTATTGACTACTCGATAGATGATCGAGTGTCCACGGGTAGTGCATTCAACATCAAACACACAATATAGCAAATTTAAGTTCACAATAGCACACCATCCAAGGTTTGTTTCCCCTTGAACAAAAAGGCGGAAACTAATGAATTTAACACAATTCGGGTAGTCAATAGTGTTTTGAGATTAAGGGTTAGGAAAATCCCTACCTCGTTTAGGCCAAATACCACAATTCCTCCAAGCTCAAAAAACCTAAACCATGCACACATTTACAATTCAATTTAAATCTCAAAATTGTTACTTTCCAAGCCAACTACTTATATTTATCTCATAATTTCAAGGTAAATCACTCACCTTGCCCCAAATCTTCAAACCCTAACTCAACCACCTCTCCTCTTATCTCCACACTTCAATCCAAGCTCAAATCTAGCATCAATATACATAAACTTTGATTAAACAACAAGCTTTTACCCCAAAACCTCCAAATTCACAAAATCAACCCAAACCCACAAAACCCTAACTTCTATCTTTGTAAAACTTACCTTAATCTTGTGAAGATCTTGAAATCCAAGTTGTGTAAGCCCAAATCTTTGCATCAACCTTCCCTTTTCTTTGTTCCCCTTCAAAATCACCCTCTTTCCACACACTCTCTCTCTCTCTCGGCTATTTCTGTCAAACCTTGTGAAAATAATGAACCCAGAACTGTCCCAATGTGTTTTAAAACGAAATTTATTGTCGAGTGTCTGGACGGTTCATAAAGTGTCCGGACACTTTATGAACAAATCGAGACAGAGTGTAAAACTGTTCAACATTTGCTCGAGGTGTCCGGATGGCTCCCTAAGTGTCCGGACACTTCAACCATTTTTTCCCATTTTTGCAGTTTTTTTGGTTGGGTTTTCACAATTATAGTCCAAAATGTGGGTATAACTTATGAATTTAATTTATATACGGCCCAGTTCATGTCAAATTTGTGTGTATATATATAGCCCATTGTACTTAATCCACCAAATGGGTCAATCCCATTTCAATTGGGCTTAAATGATGGAGCCAAGAAATTGGTTAATGTTGCTCTATTAATAGGTAGATTATATTTGAACAAAAATTAATTTGTTCACTTTCTCCAATTACTAAAATTTTAACAATCTAGGTTAATACATGAATTATGAGTTTATAATTTAGGATTTTGTGAGATTAGTGAAGGATAATATTGTGAAAAATAAAAGAATAATAACACTAGAGGTACTCTCTAGAAGGACAAAATCACACGAGTCTTTGGTCCAAAGTGTGAACAATATCTCAATGGTTTGCGCCAAAATAATTTTCTCACCTCGTTCTTCTACTTTTTACATCCTTCTTCAAATTATAATATGGTACCGGAGTATAGACTCAATCAACATCCATCCGTTTGGGTCACCTGTTCGTATGTCCTTATGAATAGACCGTCCACAAAGACACTAATCCATATAGTTCACTTGTTGGGTCTCGTATGATCAAACTCATAGGTGCGGATGAATGTTAATACAAAAATCTCACATCGCTCGGTGAAGGGTAAGCAATATGGTTTATAAATATGACCCAACATAATAACACTAGAGGCACCTTTTAGAAGAACAAAGTCACATCGACCTTCAACACAAAGTGTGAACAATACCTCAAGTGGTTTGGACCAAAACCTTTCTCTCACCTCGTTCTTCTACTTATCACCTCCTTCTTCAAATTATAACATAATATCATAACATAGACTCGATCAACCTCCCCCATTTGAGTCACCTATTTGAATGTCCTTATGGATAGTGTTGAGGGAAATTCGTATGTTAGCATGTTTGTTGTGGGAGCATGAGATCCTCAAATATCGAAGGAATTGTACTCTAGGGGCAAGGGACCATGTCGAAGCCCCATTGGGCCTAGATTCAGCTGGGCCGTTGGATTGTGGTAGGTTTTTGTAGACTGTGGTCTTGTAGGATTTTGTCAAGAAAATTGGGATTAATTATGCGCTTCCGGACGAACGCTTAACCTTATAAAGGTATGTGTGAGAGAGGAGTAACCAACTAAGCCACAGTTGGTCTAGGCCCAATAGAGCTCCAGCATGGGCCGATGACTCCGGAGCACAATTCCTTCGATGTGTGAGGATCTCACGCTCTCACAGCGGACATGCGAATTTCCCTCAACAGATAGACCACCCACAATGACTCTAACCCATATAATCCACTTATTGGGTCTTATATAACCGAACCCATAGGTGCAATGTGGTTTATAAACATGACCCGATTGAGATGATAACAATAGAGACACCATTTACATGGACAAAATCCACACATGCATTGAGCTCTAAATTTAAACAATACCTCAAGTGGTTTGAGTCAAAAAATTTCTCACCTCCTACTCCTACTCTCACCTCCTTCAAACTAAAACAACCAAGTCGGAACTTTTTGTTGAACATAGAACAATCCCTATTCAAACGACTAGAAACAAAGCACAAAAAATATCACGTTCCAAATTATTTCATTCCATAACTATTATTCATACATACGTAAATGCATACAATTCTCCAATCTTGAGAGCAGGGTGCAAATCTATTTTTAGGACATTGCTATTGTAAACCTTAGATAATCTCATACTTAGTGTTTTAATTGGTAAATAGAGTAAGAAAGACTTTTGTTAATATAGTCCTGTTTACATGTAGTAGTCTCCATGGCGATGAAATGTCCGAAATCCGAACTTCACGTTTTGCCATTTAGAGTACAAGTCAATTGGCCTTCATGAAGAATTTTCTCCTTTAGTTAGCCGAATATTCTAGTCAAAAGAAAAGATGACACTAGTCTTTATGAAGAATTTCCAGCCTATATACATTAACAATACTGTCCGTTTTAGGTTGTTCGGTTCTATATTGATACATTGGATAATTTTCAACCCATACACATCAATAATATTATCCGCTTTAGATTGTTTGGTCCTATGTCAATACATCGGATTCTTACGACTTTGCCTTCTGAGGATGTCACCCATCGCAGAAACACCTTAATTGCGGAGTTATTATGGGATGTGATTTATCTCGTCCAAAAACTCGTTGTTGATCGGTAACGAACTGAATATATGTAACAGTCCTTGTGTACATTATTATTCGAGAAACCAAAAGCAGAATTTCCTATCTTCTTCATTTCCTTGAAAATGACTCACCAGGTTCAAACACTTGTTAAAATATATACCAAAAACCAGACCCATAAATCTTGACCATCTCTGTTTTCTCTCTCTCTGTTTCACCACAACCCATGAACCAATCTTATTCTTTCACCATCTTCTTCTTCTTCTTCTTCATCTTTGTTCTTGCTTATGCTGATGAAGATCAAGACTTCCTAGACTGCAATGTTCCTTTCAATTGCGGAAAATTGGTGAACATCAGTTATCCTTTCTGGGGCAATGATCGACCTGAAAAGTGTGGTTACCCACTGTTTAAGCTCGAATGTTTTCAGAATAAAACTATGTTCGTCCACCCAAATGAATACCAGGTGGTCCATATAGATGTTACGTGCATAAATCCCACATCGTCCAGATGTGGGAGTGAAGTGCAGAATATAAGGGGGAGGTATGGGCCTCCCCTTGCAACCAAGGTTTTCACAAGGGATTGGGCAGCCCATGCGTGGGTAGGAACGGGCCCCTTGCCTGCGTGAAGGCCTTGGCTACAGCCGGCCCATTAGGTGGGTGTCGGTTGGGCCTTGGTTGTAAGGAGATCCTTATCATTTGGTATCGGAGCCACCCAGCTGGGCGGCTGTGGGTTATGCATTGTGCTCCTCTGTCCCGGTATGGGCCGGGCGGGGCTGCGTTCATGGAAGGGGCGACCTGTCTTAGGGACAGCGTGGGCCAACGTGGGCGTTGGCCTTGTAAGAGCGGGGGTATGTTACGTGCATAAATCCCACATCGTCCAGATGTGGGAGTGAAGTGCAGAATATAAGGGGGAGGTATGGGTCTCCCCTTGCAACCAAGGTTTTCACAAGGGATTGGGCAGCCCATGCGTGGGTAGGAACGGACCCCTTGCCTGCGTGAAGGCCTTGGCTACAGCCGGCCCATTAGGTGGGTGTCGGTTGGGCCTTGGTTGTAAGGAGATCCTTATCAATAGATCCTTTTTCTCATACAATCAATATATCCAGACACAGAGAGAAATGTCCTCCACCATTCGTGGATGAAAGTTCCGCTTATCCATTTAATTACTCTTCCACTGTACAGAACTTAACCCTGTTTTACAACTGCACCACTACCCCTTATTCCTCTCTTTCAAGCAATAATTTCTCATGCCCCGTCCTTGGAACAGAGAGGGATGCATTCTACGGTTACGATATATTGTTTTCTGAAGATCGATTCAATGATACTGCTTGTAATATTTCAGTTAAAGTTCCTGTTGAAAAGGAGATTCTTGATGAACTTATTCGAAGTGGATTTGAACAACTTGATGAGGCTTTGAATGAACCTTTTGGTGTGAATTATTCTACTTATATAGATAGAGTATGTGATGCTTGTGAGGGATCTGGTGGGAATTGTGGTACCAACTTGAGTTCTTTGATGTCTACACCGGAGTTCATCTGCTACTGTCATGACGGACATCATCAGTCTCTTACGTGTGATGATGACAAGGGTAAGCATGAAATCCTTTTCACTCTCATAGTTATCTCAAGATCTTATTTTTCGAATCATTTTGGGATCTTATATAGGTAGAATCCATCTGTTTCACCATTCATTCCAATTCAAAGTACAATCCACCTATAGTACTAACGTTATAGTGTTCCTATGATTATATGATTAGGTTAGGGATGTGATTTCTTTTCCAACTCCTTTCTCTTGATATCTTAGATGCTCTAGTAACGGCTCATTTTTTTAATAGATTTTGTCATAGATCGATCGAGATGGAGGCTGAAGCTTGGTATACGTAAGTCATGCACTCATGCCTCAACGTTTTATTTTCTTTCCTTTCTCCAATTGAATATCAATCGGGACTGCTTAAAATTCTTAATCTTTCCTTAAACAGGAGTTGGTGCCACTTTTGGAAGCATAGCCATTATTTGCGCCATGATACTAATTTGCCGCATTGTTAAACGAAAGATCCTATCAAATAAAGATGATCAAGAACTAGAGGCAATTATTAACGATTGTGGTTTTTTACCTGTGAAAAGATATAGTTTCTCAGATGTAAAGAAGATAACCTGCTCTTTGAAAGACAAACTAGGACAGGGGGTTATGGGAGTGTCTACAAAGGAAAACTACTCGACGGTCGTCTTGTTGCAGTGAAGGTTCTGAACACTACAAAAGGGAATGGACAAGATTTTATGAATGAGGTTTTGAGCATTAGCAGAACTTCTCATGTCAACATTGTCACTCTTTTGGGATTCTGTTTAGAAGGAAGCAAAAGAGCGCTCATATACGAATTTATGTCCAATGGATCTCTCTCGAAAAGTTTATATATGGCAAGAGTAACACAAATACCAATCACCATTTTTTGGGATGGGAAAATATGTTCCGAATTGCAGTCGAGATTGCTCAAGGGCTCGAGTACTTGCACCGAGGCTGTAAGACCAGGATTCTGCATTTCAACATAAAGCCTCACAACATTCTTTTAGACGAAGACTTTTGTCCGAAGATCTCTGATTTTGGGTTAGCAAAACACTGCATTAAGAAAGAGAGTATTGTGTCACTCCCTGAGGCTAGAGGCACCATTGGATACATTGCTCCAGAACTCTTTAGCAGAAACTTTGGAGGAGTCTCACATAAGTCTGATGTGTATAGCTATGGAATGATGATTCTTGAGATGGTTGGAGCAAGAAACAACACAAACATCAAAGGAGAAAATAGCAGTGAGACGTATTTTCCACATTGGATCTATAAACGACTTGAGAAAGAAAATGATTTCGGATTGAATGGTGATGTTATGACTGATATGGAAAATGAAGCTGCAAGGAAGATGGTCTTGGTAGGTCTCTGGTGCATACAAACTCATCCATCGCAGAGGCCTAACATTAGTGAAGTATTAGATATGTTGAAAGGAAGTGTAGAAAATTTGCAATTCCCACCACGACCTTTTGTAACTTCTCCTTCAACATCACCGCTTTTCGAGTCTTTCAGTTCATCAGTTTTGTGACAACAAATGTGTACACCTGCTAGAGAAATTGAACTCCATTTTGGCATGATCAAACATGTAGAAAAGATTTATCTATGCATTTTTTTTTGTAATGCATGAAGTTATTGTTGGGAAAAATAACATAATGGATAGAAGTAGTAATATCACCAAGAATTTTTAGCGTGAAAAACCCTCAAAAAGGTAAAAATCGTGGAACACTTGGGCTGCTTAAAACTTTCACCATGTTAATGGGATTACAAACTTCACCCATAGGTGGATAGCTCATATAATATAACAATTATATAACTTCAATTTATGGATATGCCTCACAAATTGGTTCACTCTCTTCTCAGACTCATTCCCTATGAGACTCTCCTCTCCTTTTTTCCCAATGACCCATTGCTCTGAGACACTCTCATTTTTTTCTCACCATACTACTACACTCGTACAACTTGTAATATCTCTTAACAATTTTTTTTTTGGATAAGCCATCTCTAACAAAAGAAAGATTTTTCTTTATTATAAATGAATAATTGAGGCATGATGCCGTGTGGAGACTTGCATGCAAGACTTGGTACAATGCAATGATAGAAAATAGGATGGGACAGATGACCCACATGAAGACTTGTGATAAAGATTTTGTTCATACTTAAGAATATAAGCTTCCATGCATTTTATCTAGTTCTTTTAGTGATTGTGGAATTGTACATACATGACTCTTTTAGTCAACAACTAAACTTGACGTCTGGTTTTAAATCCAGAGTCTTCTGAAGAATTTCATCACTTAAAAGACACACCATATCCATTTTGGAAGAAATCTCACTTGTCTTAAAGTAATGACCTCGCTGCTCCCTCGTATTCTAGTGTTGTGATTGTTTCACTTTTCTATTTCAATTTTCTTTATTGTCGTGTGATATCGATGTTAAGAAGGACCTTGGACAAATTTTCCCAACAATCATAACCGGTTGTTAAAAAAATCTCACCTTTCATGTAGTGTCTTGTGTCTAAAGACGAGAGAATTCAAGTATCCAAAAATTTGATGATGTAGAACAAATTGTAACTGAATTTTATGAAAATTGGGATCAAAAGCAAGGGTTTTAACGGTAGAGTTTTGAGGGCTCATAACTTTCAATCCGGAAGGAATTACGGGGCCCATAATATGTTTCCGAAAAGGGAATTCTGTGTCCTACACAAATTACCTTTGTCCTTTGTAACGGCAGAGTTTGGGCCCAAGTTTGCATGTTTAAGGGGTCTACAAGGCACTTTTATATTATTGCACATATTTTTAATGCTTCCTTATTTAATTCGGTTTCCTTTGTTAAGATTTCTTTTCTAGTATAAATATTCCTTTAAGTTGTAATTGGAGACATGCTTGAATTTTATTAATAACAGTTCTAAAGATATTTGTTTTCCAATTCTTTGAGTTTGGTTGTTTCCAAGGTTTCGATGAAAATTGTACCTTCTTTCAATTTCCGTTCTGCGTTATTTGATTGAGTCTATGTGAACATGGAAATCCATTATAGTCCAAAATGTGGGTATAACTTATTAATTTAATTAATATAAGGCCCAGTTCATGTCAACTTGTATATATATATTTAGCCCACAGTACTCAATCCACCAAATGGGTCAAACCCATTTCAGTTGGGCTTAAAATAATGGAGCCAAGAAATGGGTTGATGTTGCTCTATTAATAGGTGATTACATTTGAACGAAAATTAATTTGTTCACTTCCTCCAATTACTAAAATTTTAACAAGCTAGGCTAATACATGAATTATAAGTTTAGAATTTAGGATTTGTGAGATTAGTGAAGGATAATATTGTGAAAAGGAAAAAAAAAGTATTTAGTGTCAAATTTCCTAAGGCAATGTGAGTGTTATAGTTCCAGTTTTGGTAAATGCTGTGAAAAGATTTATTGCATATGCTTTGAGTGTATCCAACCTATCCGTGGTAGTCAAATGAGAATGGATAAGAGGCTCATGGGAGTGAATTCAGGTGTAGGGATGACTATATTTTTTGGAGCGAACTCTAGACGAATATGAAATGCTTGGATACATGTTACACTTTGGGTTGAAAGACAATTCCGAATCCACTTTATCTACAAACAAGGAATTGAAGTTATAAGTAATGCAACTATAATAATTGGGAGATTCATGTAATTTCTTATGATGAATAAATTCAACATGGGTTTAGCTACAATTCCATTACATGGGGTTTCATTATTTATGTTGAGAGCACGAGTGGGAAAGAAGTTATTTTTTTTAGTATTATTATTTGTGAGTGTTGGTTTTCACAAACTAAAGATTTATATGGGAAGACCATCAGTAGTGCTGCAAAACTCAAAGGCAGGAGGTCAGAAAGTCTATGGTTGGGGGATGTCGGTCAAAGAAGCTCTAACGGTCGGTCAAATTAGTTAGGTTGGAGGTTTGAAAACAATGTTAATGAATGGACGATGACTGCTGAAGAAGTCACGACTCACGACGTAAGGTTCTATTTGGCTATAAAGGGATATTTTTTATGGGTCCGTTTCTTTCTGTAAGAGAGGGTTGAATATTTATAGAAGATTCTCCCCGCATAAGAATTGGGGACTATCCTTTCGGAATGATTTTATGCTCCCAATGTCAGAAACAGGGTTTTGGAAAGCACACATATAGTTAAGGCTATGTAAGCTATTGGAAAGGTGCCAGCTCCGAAATAGGCGAGGGGACAGTAGTATGTAGGGGCGAAGCCAGGACTTTACATGAGGGGGGTTGCAATGATGGACAGACGATTTTATGTCATGATAGACAAAGCTAAGTAGGGGTCCGAGGGCAACGCCCTCAAAATTCTTTTGGGGTTATCTATTAATTATATATTCGAAAGTACAAAAGTAACACTAAAAATAAATTTTTTATAAAATATGGTAAGTAATATTTGTCACATGTTTTATTGTTTCAACCATGAGAAGGGGGTCTAAATTGAAATTAACATATAATTTGTATTATTAATTTTTTTGAGGGGGGTTAGCTGACCCCCCTTGGTCCAACGTGGCTTTGCCACTGGTAGTACGGCTTGAAGGTGATTTGTGTCTGCTCGATATGGGATTGAGGCGGAGGCGAAATGGACTTGTCTTCGACAAAGAGGTTGACGACGGACGTGCTCGACATGAAGAGTTGTTGGGCCATTTGGAGAGACCTTATGGCTTGGTCAGGTAGAGCGACCGATACTAAGTCAATTTGACAGTATTTAAGGTGATATGACATTTAGGTGGTGAAATGACAGGCATGAAACATCTTGCGTAGAAGGCCCATGAGTATGCGTATGCTCTGAGAAATGTAAAATTAAAGTAGGGATTGGCATACCTGGGCTGGGCTGTGGGCCGCAACCTTTTGGGTAGCATTCCTGTAAAATAGCATGGTCGTGTGCCTAGAGTTGGGCCCAGACGATTTTTGACCACTACATTGTTAACATGAAAAGTTGATTTGGCACAAATTTGATGTAGTAGACTATCACTAGGTCATGAAAAAGCATAGAATTGTTATGAATGGGATTTAAGTAAAGCTCATTCAAGGTTGTCTAGGGTTTTGCGAACAACTTAGGGTTTTTATACAACTATTAGCATTTTGTTATTGTAGTGGCCAAAAATCATCCTATGACTCAACCATCGATATCGGACGACGGTCAACGCAATATGGGTCGGTCAACGCCAATTTATTCTGACTCACTCAATCAATGTGGGATGAAGGGCGCACAAGCCCATCTACATCCAGCGCCCTTGGCGATCCATGAAAGGGCGGCCCAGCTGGAGATGTTCAACATAACTGATCATCAAGAGACAAAGACCACACAAGCCTCAGGTACACATGCTGCATCATATTCACACATATACTTGTACACACATACATCCCGTACCATATTGATTGTACACCTAAACCACTATCCCCTATCCTGACTTGGCAGCCCTATGGCAATGGTCGTCTGAGATCGTTGTCGAATCTGACCCTGACAAATCAAACAACCTAGCACGTCGTATCAAACAGTCTGCAACCACCTCCTGACACCGAGCCGCCTGACCACTGTATAACCCTGACCTCAGCCAACCAGAATTGGCTGCGTGTCCTGACATTAGACACCACGTTCCCGGATCTGCCTGGGAATCGTACTACAGTACCCAGTATATCAGTCTTGGTCGGTAAGTTACCCCACTATAAAAGGCCCTCTCCTCCTCCGGAGGAGGGGATACGCAATCTTGTACACTCAGGCCCTTTGCTCTCTCACTTTCTTCAACCTTCAGCTCATTCATAGCTCTCTTGCACACTGTATCCACCATTTCCATACTAGCATTTGCGTTTACGATTCTTATATCTTTGCTTTGACCAACCTGACTTCGATTGACTGACTTGAGCGTCGGAGGTTCTTTGGTAGGTATCCCACCGGTGTCCAAGTTCTTTGATCTCAGCCTTGCTTTGTTTCTCAGGATATAAATTACGTTGACTATTCAACAATTGTAGATTCGGGTATCTACAGTTATCTTACCATTTTCGTGGCATCCTTACAGTATATTTGTGTGACATCTGACAATGAAAGAAAGAAAAAGAAAAGAATATGATCATTTTTTTTATTTTGCGTTGGTACCAAATATCAGTAATCTCTATTCTTAACAATTTGTTAAGAATGTCAAGTTTTAAAAATTGTTCTAAATTGGACCTCCGCAGACAACAAATAATAAAACAATATAAACAAAACAATCGAGAATAGAGAGAAAATAAGAATACGAGATTTTACGTGGTTCGACAAGAATGCCTACTTCCACGGAGTCTATCCTTATTTTCACTATGAAAATTCCAGTAATAAAATTGAGTTAGAGTTTTTTCCTTTAATACCCGGCTTTCTGGATACCCAAAAATATAATTATATTCTCATAATAAAAATAACCAATACTCATCAGTAATACCTACGAGCCACTTCATTTAACAAAAACCCCATGTTTAAGCACTAAAAAAAACCATCTTCAAGAAACAAGGTACCCGAAGCCAAGTCTCAACTTTTTGTTGAACATGGAACAATCCCTATTCAGAAAAACTAGAAACAAAGCACAAGGAATATCACCCTCTGAATTATTCCATTCTATAACTATTATTCACACATGGATTTTCATGAGCCAATACACCTCCACTAAACGGACATAATAATGGAGGGAAGAGTACCCATTCTATAGTGTTTTACTAGGCCACATCTAAGCACTATGGGATGTGTGACAAACCAGTACGTTTCCGCATCGACATCTATGTTGATTGCACTTTACTTAGTCTTTCACCCAGCTAGGCCTTCTCTAGAGGCCGCTATCACGGGATGTGTAGGTAGCCCCTTACGCAGCCCGACCCATAACATGATGGGCCGATACACACCCACAGTTGGACCAAGACTTAGTGTCTAGGTCAACATTGTGTTTTTGATGATTATGTGCTAAAATGTGTATGAGCATGATTGACTTGAATATGTATTAAAATGTGAGAAAACATGTTTTGATGATTACTTGTCAAAATACATTTTGAATATTCTGAATTGCTCGTGCATCAATTCTTTCTTAAATCATACTTTGAATACATGATTTTGAGTGTGAACTATGATTATATCTTAAATCAATGATTCATGTGTTAAATGCTTATGCTTATAATGCTATACATGCTAAAAGGTGGATTATTTGAACGTAACTAACATATGTTTCAAGCATGAAGCTCGTTTGATCTTACAAGCATTTTTGAGATTGTTTCAGGTTTAGTTTGAATATATATATTTTCGATAGTCCAAGAATGGTCTTGGAATACCTAGGGCTTGCTAAGAAACACCTAAGCACCTTTCTAAATTCACTAGAAGAGGTTGTTCTAAAGTTAGAAAGTTGAACCAATTTATGAAAAGTGTTAAGTTAACTTGAGTTACATTTATTGAAGTAGAGTTGATCAAGCTTTAGCTAGAGATTAGTTAATTCAACAACATTGAAGTTTGACTTACCTTACATGGTATATGCGTTGACTGAAAGAGATTCTATTGCCTTATTAATTTTGGAGACTTGGAGGTATCTTGAAGAATTAAGGAGAAGCTTTACTTGCCATATTCGTGTAGCAAATTTTCAAGGGATTAAAGGGAGTCAGCCGTTTGAATTTTGAAATCAAAATAGAAGACTTCTTGAAGATTATTTCAACTTGATTTGTTTCCTTACATGCTTGAACGAAATTCCTTGAAGATACTATTCAAAGGAGATTATCTACTTGCCATATGAAGACATTTGACATTGGAGACTTCTTGAAGATTACCAAGAAGATTTTCTTACCAAATGAAGGAGCCGATTTCACTACATTAAAAAGGAGGAATTTTCCAGCTTTGCAAGACCTAGAATCATGGCAGTTAAGAATGCAAATGGAGAGAAAATTAGCGCAAGAAGAATTAATGAAAATCATGATTAATGATTGTTTCCATTATTAGAGAGAAGAGTTGCAGCCGATCTTGCTTCCAAGGCTAAACGGATGCACGACATACATAGATACAACTACTAAATGGGAACTGGTAAGGCTGTCTTTTCGTAAACTCTTTTATTTTTCTTGTTGGAGTTTTTAGCAATTGTATTTTACTATTATTTTTCAAATGATGATGCTTCTTGTGTTGAAATTTGACACCTTGTGGAGTTTGTCACCATTTGGGTTCGAATTTACTTTGCCCGACTCTTTAAAAATCTTGTGTAATTTGCCCAAGTCTTTCTAAATTAGTCTTGTTAACGTATATTAACCGCCATCGCCTTCGCCATCAAAAGGAAAGACATTCCTATCTCCTTCTTTTCCTTGAAATTAAAATGGGACACCAGTTTCAAACACTTGTTAAAATATATACCAAAAACCAGACCTATAAATCTTGACCATCTCCGTTCTCTCTCTCCCCCTCTCTATCTCTCTGTTTCACCACAACCCATGAACCAATCTTATTCGTTCACCATCTTCTTCTTCTTCTTCATCTTTGTTCTTGCTTGTGCTGATGAACATCCAGACTTCTTAGACTGCAATGTTCGTTTCAATTGCGGGAAATTGGTGAACATCAGTTATCCTTTCTGGGGCAATGGTCGACCTGAAAAGTGTGGTGACCTCCTGTTTGGGCTCGAATGTTTTGAGAATACAACTACCACTATGTTCATCAACCAGGATAAATATCAGGTGGACGATATAAATCCCTTTTTTCATACAATCAAAATATCCAGGCCCAGAGAGATATGTCCTTCAGCATTCGGAAGTGAAACTTTGGCTTCTTATCCATTGAATTACTCTTCCACTGTGGAGAACTTAACCCTGTTTTACAACTGCACCAGCAACCCTTTTTTTATGGAAAGTTCAAGCTATTATTTCTTATGCCCTGTCAATGGGACAGAGAGGGACGTGTTTTACACTCGTTGGGTGTATGGTGAAGATGCATTCAATAAAACAGCTTGTAATGGAACAGTTGATGTTCCAGTTGAAGACGAGGTTCTCGTTGAACTTTTTGATAATGGTGTCGGAAACCTTAGTCAGGCTTTGAAGGAGCCTTTGGGTGTGAATTACTTTACTTATGTACTATGCGATGCTTGTGAGGGATCCGGTGGGAATTGTGGTACCAACTTGAATTCTTCGACGCCTACATCACAGTTCATCTGCTACTGTCATGATGGACATGAGCCTCTTAGGTGTGCTGATGACAAGGGTAAGCATGAAATCCTTTTCACTCATCATGGTTACCTCAAAATCTTATTTCTCAAATCATTTTCGCATCTCATTACATCTGTTCCACCATTCATTCCAATTCAAAATTGTTATTGTCTAGGATTCTTCATGAACACAAGTGAAGAACTTATCCACACAGAAACCAGATCAGAGATAGACAAACAGCTAGAACCAAAGAGAGCATGCATTAACGACTCTTAAAAGCTTCCAAAATATCTTAGACTTTACAACCATAAACATAAATACAAGTCCTTGAGAAGAGTCTTGAAGGACTAACAACAGCCACACACTTGTGGATAGCATTTGTGTGAATTATGTGTGTGTGGATTGTATGTGTGTGTGATTTGGAGGGATACATGTGTGTGCTTCTATTGTCAGATAAAAAAAAAATAAAAAAAATAGCTACACATAAAAAAAAAAAAACATTTCTTACACTTGGTCAAGGAACAACAGTAATCTTGACCAAGTTACATACACAATTAAACACATAACAACAATATACTTCTAATGCATCACACCATCTTAACCGTTCTAATAACAAACACAGAATGAGCCTTACAAGACGTCAACAAAAATATTATCTACCTATAGTACTAACGTTATAGTGTTCCTATGATTATATATATGATTAGGTTAGGGATGTGATTTATTTTCCAACTCTTTTTTTCTTGATATTTTAGATGCTCTAGCTCTAGTAACGGCTCATTGTTTCAATCGATTTTGTCATAGATCGATCGGGATGGAAGCGGAAGCTTACTCTAGGTAAGTCATGCATGCACTCATGCCTCACAAAGTTTTATTTTATTTTCTTTCCTTTCTCCCATTGAATATGATTAAAATGCTTAATCTTTCTTTAAACAGGAATTGGTGCCAGTTTTGGAAGCGTAGCCATTATTTGCACCATGACACTAATTTACCGCATTGTTAATCAAAAGATCCTATCAAATAAAGATGATCAAGAACTCAAGGCAATTATTAACGATTGTGGTCTTTTATCTCTGAAAAGATATAGTTTCTCAGATGTAAAGAAGATCACCTGCTCTTTGAAAGACAAACTAGGACAGGGGGGTTACGGGAGTGTCTACAAAGGAAAACTACTTGACGGTCGTCTTGTTGCAGTGAAGGTTCTTAACACAACAAAAGGGGATGGACAAGATTTTATGAATGAGGTTTTGAGCATTAGCATAACTTCCCATGTCAACATTGTCACTCTTTTGGGATTTTGTTTAGAAGGAAGCAAAAGAGCGCTCATATACGAATTTATGTCCAACGGGTCTCTCGAAAAGTTTATTTATGGTAAGAGTAACACAAATACCAATCACCATTTTTTGGGATGGGAAAATATGTTCCGAATTGCAGTAGAGATTGCTCAAGGGCTCGAGTACTTGCACCGAGGCTGCAACACTAGGATTCTGCATTTCGACATAAAGCCTCACAACATTCTTTTAGATGAAGACTTTTGTCCGAAGATCTCTGATTTCGGGTTAGCAAAACTCTGCATTAAGAAAGAAAGTATTGTGTCAGTCCTCGAGGCTAGAGGCACCATCGGATACATTGCTCCAGAACTGTTTAGCAAAAACTTTGGAGGAGTCTCACATAAGTCTGATGTGTATAGCTATGGAATGATGATTCTTGAGATAGTTGGAGCAAGAAACAACACAAACATCAAAGGAGAAAATAGCAGTGAGACGTATTTTCCACATTGGATCTATAAACGACTTGAGGAAGAAAATGATTTCGGATTGAATGGTGATGTTATGACTGAATTGGAAAATGAAGCTGCAAGGAAGATGGTCTTGGTGGGTCTCTGGTGCATACAAATTGATCCATCACGGAGGCCTAACATTAGTGAGGTCTTAGATATGTTGAAAGGAAGTGTAGAAAATTTGCATGTCCCACCACGACCATTTGTAGCTTCTCCTTCAAGATCACTGCCATTAGAGTCTTTCAGCTCATCAGTTTTGTGACAACAAATGTGTATACCTGCTAGAGAAATTGAACTCCAATTTGGCATGATCAAGCATGTAGAAAGACTTATCTATATGTATATATTTATATATATATATATATATATTTTTTTTTTTGTAATGCAGGAGGTTATTGTTGGGAAAAATAACATATTGGATGAGAAATAGAAATAACATCAAGAATTTTTAGTGTGAAAAACCCTCAAAGAGGTAAAAATCATGGGATCCTTAGGCCAATTAAAACTTTCACCATATCAATGAGATTATAAACTTCAACCTTATGTAGATCACTCAAACAATACAATAATTATATAACTTCAATTCGTGGATATGCCTCACAAATTGGTTCACTCTCTTCTCAGACACATTCCCTTGTGAGATTTTCTTTTCTCCTTTTTTTTTTTTTTTTCTAAAGACCCATTGCTTGGAGTTGAGACTCTCATTTTTTTCTCACCACACTATTACACTCTTACAACTTGTAATATCTCTAACAAATTATACATAATTTATAAGAAAAGAAAAGACTTTTTCCTTGCATGCGTGTGGACCGGTGAGGCATGCAATAAATTGAGTCATGATGCCGTGTGGAGACTTGCATGCAAGACTTGGTGCAATGCAATGACAGAAAATATGATGGGACAGATTGTTGGACCAAGACTTAGTGTCTAGTCAACATTGTGTTTTTGATGATTGTGTATGATTGTATACTAAAATGTGTGTGAGCATGCTTGATTTGAACATATCCTAAAATGCTAGAAAACATGCTTAAATGGTTATTTGGTTAATTGTTTAATATCTTAATTGTGCATATACACTTAAATGAATGCTTATGCATATCTCTATGTGAATTTGATATCTATATATTTTTGAGATAGTGCTGGAAATTCAGTTTTGAAAACAAACATACATGGATTAAGTTAGGGCATTAATCTTCTAATGATCATAATTTATCTTAACCAACTTAGGTCCAAATGACTTGAAACTTGAACCACATGCACATAAAGGTCTAATATATGTTCTAGGACTATAATCATGATAAATTAAGTGCATCACATATATATTTGGTCATACGCTTAAATTCCGCCAAAACTAGGTTTTACCTAATTTTGTGCATATTTGTTCTTTGTGAACGTGGTGAACCAAATGAACTCCGATTTAAATGAAATTTCGTGTGCATCTTATTTTTATCACTATGAACATATTTGAGTCAGTAAAGTTCAAGAGAAAAGGTCATTTACACTGAGTTTGCAAAATGACATTGAATTTACACTTATAATTAATCGGTTTCACTATTAGCGACCTAATTGCTTGGTTGAGTGACCAAACGATTTCCGATTGTTATGAAATTTTACATGGACATTCTAATACATATAAAATGATTTATCATGCAGTAATATGAATTTTCTGGGTTGTTTTTCTAATGTAATTAACCTATGCGCTCTATATGAAGCTCTTTGAGCTTACATGCAATTGGGAAGTTCTACCTCCTATTTCTTTATACGTTAATCATCATGAGGATGTTATATCACTCAGAATTCAGTTTGCTCAAGTGAATTGAAGTCCGGTTTTCAAGTATGAGCTTGGATCTCTAGAAAACCAAGAAAAACCTATGTTCATCAACCTTCCACTAAGGCATTTTGATTGATGATTGGAATTAGCCTTAGGGCTGTATAATATGGATATATTGGTGCTGCCAAATTCAGAGTTTGAAGTCAAGATTGGAGGGACATGTTTGGTCATGTGAAGGATCTCTTATCTTCATCAAACAAGATCTTGCACATGCTTCCTTTATTGAGGTCAATGATCAGATTTTTGTGAGAAGACAATTGATGAAGCTAAAGGACAAATGCAATGGTTGAAATTTGTAAGAGATGAGAAAGTATATTTTGCAACTAGACAAGACTTAGATTATGAAGATATTCTTGAAGACTACAAGCTCCAACGGTACACTAATCTATGGCCGAGATTGAATTATTTTGAATTATGAATGGATCAGATTACAACAAGACTTGAAGGGTTAAGATGACCATTTAAAAGGTGAATCCAATGGTTGTGCATAAGACCATATTCTTGCTTGCAATTTTTGACTTAAAAGAAGATCTTGATTTTTGGAGTCAAAGATGGCTGCAAGTTGCTACACATTTTGTAGAAAATTGTTGGAGATACCAAGGCCAAGATTTGGTGTAAGTTTGATCAAATGGTCAAAGATGACAAAATTGTTGGAGATACCAAGGCCAAGATTTGGTGCAAGTTTGATCAAATGGTCAAAGATGACAAAATTGTTGGAGATACCAAGGTCAAGATTTGGTGCAAGTTTAATCAAATAGTCAAAGATGGTTGCAAGTGCACATGACAACTCAAATCTTGCAAAGCTAGACTTGGAAAATAATGCAAGTGCAACGGCTACATATTGCAAGGTTGAGATTTAATGATCTATTCATTCAATGGCCAAGATTTGCACATGTAATTGAAGGTCGAGATTTGAAGATGGAAAAAGATCCAATGGTGGAAATCACAAGAGCTTGGTAAATTATAAAGAGGGGTTCTTCCTCATTCCAATTTGGAGAAGCCAAAATTACATTGAAGAAATTCTTGCTCTCAAAGCTTTCAAGCTAGTTTGTGCCATTGAATCCAAGCTTCTACCCAAGCCACTCTAAAGGCTTCCTCACTATTTTGCTTTTGCAAAGAGGGAGTGCTTCTCATTTGGCTTCTCATTTTCAGATTCGAAAATCCTCATTATTCTTCATTTTCTATCCAACCCGTGAGGTGATATTGTGATTCTTGAGTGTTCCTCAACCCCATTTGCTTAGTGCAAACCTTGAGTGAACCATTTATACCGAACACTTGTAAAAGTCCCTTCATTGGGCAAAAACCTTGTTGAGGTTGAGTTTAAGGGAGTGCTTGAAACCCTTGGTTGTAAAGTTTGAAGATTGTCTTGAAATCTTCAGTTTTAAGGGTGACCTAAAAACCCTTGTGAGTTTTGTGGAGCTCTTGAGAAAACCACATCCTTAGTGGAGGTTGGAAAATCCTAGGTTGGTGAACCTAGGTAGTAGATGTAGGAGAAGAGTCTCCGAACTACTATAAATTGCTGTGTGGACTTTCTTGATTGCATTGCTTGCTTGTTGATTGATTAAGTGTTTTGATTGCAGAATTTTCTGAACCATTAGTCTGTCCGTGCACTGTTCACATAGCTAAACTTTGAATTTTAATCTGAAATTTTGATATAGTATTCATTAGGGTGTTGTGATACTGCATACCAAATTTCATTGAATTCTGACTTGATTTGCTAGGTGAAATTTGAGTTGTAAAATCTGTGCGCAGTGTGTTGTTTGAAAAAATCTGTTTTTGCAATTCCTTGATTATTTGATAATTGATCATTTACCATATTGTATCACATCTTGCATTGAAATGAATATTGATTAGGATAATCATTAGAGTTCAAGTTTGTGTGCTAATTGTTAATTGACATTGATTTCCTTTTAAATTATAAAAAGAGATTCCTATCGGAATTTGGGGACACAATTCACCCCCCCTCTTGTGTTAAGTACGATCCATCACAGATGATCCACATGAAAACTTGTAATAAAGACTTTTTTCGTATTTAAAAATATAAGCTCCCATTCATTTTATTTATGCATACATGACTCTTTTAGTCAACACCTAAACTTCACATTTTGGTTGTAAAATATGTTTTGATTGAAAGATTTAGAGAAACGGAAAGAGAAGGGAAATAAAGTTTTCTTCTAATTTTATTGTTTGGATAATTTATAAAAATTAAAGCGAGAAATTTGAAGAAAATTGAGAGGAAGATTTCTATAGACTTTTGTCAAAATATTTTCTCTCAACATGAGGTCATTTGGAGGGAAGATGGTTAGTTAAGTTATTTATAAATTAAAATTTTATTTTATCCTTGTACATAATACTTAAAAATAAGTACTAAAAAAAACTTAAATATAAAAAGTAAGGATATATTATTAAATTAAACTAATTCTTTTTTCCTTCTTTTTTTATCTATCCAAACATGGGAGAGAGAAATGTATTCTACATTCCATTATCTTGCATTCCCTCCAAATCTCTTAATCCAAACACACTCTAAATGCACAGTTTTTTGAAGAATTTCTTCAATCTAAATGTTATTTGAAGTCAATTTCCCTATCAAACCAAAACTCACCGTTTTCATCACCTTCATGTCTTTGAAAAATCTAACCCATAAATCTGGAGTATCTCTATTCATCAACAACAATGAACCAATCTTATTCTTTCTTTCACCATCTTTTTTCTTCTTCTTCAATTTTACACCTGCTTGTGCCGATGACGATTGTAGTGGCCAAAAATCATCTTGGTCCACTTGTCAGTCAACACATAATCCAATTAGCCAGGTTAGATGTTGGCCAACATGAGATGCATCGATCAACACCAGATTGCATCGATCAACACAACCAGAACAAGCCCAAGACGGTCAAGCCCATGGGCATCCAACGCCTTCAGGCGGCCCATCAATGGACGTCCAAGCCAATGGTGTTCAACGCCATCAACTGTCGATGAACGACGGTCACATTCACCTCAAGTATCAATCGCTCGATTCAATTCCGTTGCATATCATACTCATGCATGCACTCAACCTACACCATATTGATCGTACACTTGAATCACAATCCCCTTACCCAGACTTAGCCACCCTAAGGCAACAGTCATCTGAGACCATTGTCAAACTTGACTTCGACAAACTGGATAAAATCTATGAGCCTAGCACGCCATGTCAGACGACTTGAAACCACTATCTAACACTGAGCCGCCTGACCACTGTACAAAACTCGTCCTTGACCAACCAAAATAAGCCATTTGCACTGACACTCGACACCACCTTTCCATGACTACCTGCAACCTGTACACACCCTAGTACCTCCAATGTCAACCTTGGTCGACCAAAATCCCACTATAAAAACCCCCTCCTTCTTCTATGAGGGACACGTTCAATCTCAATCATATCCAGCTAAAGCTATCATCATATCTTCAACCTTCAGCCAATTCACAGTCCTTTACCTAGCATCCCATATACGCATCCATACTTACATTATTACATATATGCCTTGATCAACCTTACTCCAATTACTGAATTGATCGTTGGAGGCTCATTGACAGGTACTCCACCGATGTGCAAGCCTCTCATCTTTAACTTTACTTTGTTCCGTAGGATCCGTTGTAGAAGACCCAAGAAAAATTACGTCGGGTATTTGACGTTTGTACATTCGGGCATGTCCAACGATCTGATAGATTTCTTGGACCAAAACTATTGGGTATAACCTGACCCATCAAGTCTTCCTGAGGCCTTTTATAAACAAGCCAAATTGTTGTCTTGCGCAGAGCTGTAACTTGCAATACTAACAATAATGAAACATATACCCAAATTCAGAAACTCAAATTTTCCTACTGTTTCCACAATCTTGTCAGCAACCAAAAACAGCAAACAAGTTACTAAAAAGCAAATAAGAAAACATAGATTGAAGCTTAAAGAAATATTGAGCCGGGACGGTAGGTGTGGTGTATTCGAGGAACCTATCAAGGTTGCTACGAGAGACCACTGATGGCGGCACAGAATCTTCCGAAACCTTGCTCTTCACAGATGAGCACGCCCAAGCTGCAATCCTGCTCCCAGCATTATCCCAAATCCCCTGTTTGCTTTCCGAGAAAACGGAGGAAAAGTAAAATCCAAAGACAATAAACCCAAATCTCAGAACCTCAAATTAGCTCCAGTCACAACAAAGCTGTAAACCTAACAATTTTTTTCCTGGAAGATCGAATCTTTTCCGGATTTCCTCAGTACCCAAAAAGGATTATGAAAAACCCTATTTTGCTTTAGCTGCAATGGATCAAATACCCAAACACATACAGATAAAATTGTTCATCATATACTCATATTTGGGCTGACCGAATTAACAAAGATGACTGTTCAGTAGAGAAGAAACTTAGATATTCGACAAATTGAGAGAGAGAGAGAGAGAGAGATTGGAAGGGGAGGAAGAATGGAACTTCTGTGATTCAAGTACTGAGAGGCGTGAAGGAGATGGACTGAAGGAGTGTGAAGCAGAGTATTTAGTATATATAAAAATTACATGAATAAGATGATTTTTAATTATCCAAAATTAATCATTAATTTCGGATAATTTTTATTATTCTATTAATTTTTATCCTTTATTTTAATAGAAACATTGTTTTTCACGAATAAGACCTTCCCCATTTTTTCAAATGGTTTTATACTAGAAGATATTTGTTTTCAGTTATCGAGTTTGGATTGCCGAGTATAATACACACCTAGAAATGATAATGAACTAGCTATTTGGCTTCTCTTGATATGAATTATGAGTCTGTATTTGTTCCTTTGGATGGGATTTCATCCTCCATCCACCCTGAACGTAACTCCTCTTAACTAAATGAAATTATCTTTCACACAAAAAATATTGAATTTTTATGGACATTTTATCTATATCCATACATTTGCACGTTAACTCATGCTAAACATTGCCATAACTTTAGAGATAAAAAAAAAAAAGAAGATGATTTGCGATTTGTCTTAAATACTAAAAAAAAATACTTGTCACATCCTAACCAATATAATTATTGGATAACTTTATGTTTTCTTTGGAAGAACTAAAAAAAATAATTTAAGTATTTCATGTTAAACATGATTATTCTTTTGAGAGCAAATCCCTGCTTCAATTGGATTGCTTAGGTTTTATGAAAAAGAATATGATTATCAATATAAACCTTGATTGTACTATTATTTTTTTTCCCTAATAAGAGTATCTAAATATTTAGGAAAAATTTAATAGTACAACAGATTAAAATCAAAGCCCATTTACTTTAAACAATCAATTGTTGAAATTGGCACTTGGCATTGTCTTAACTTAGGAGGATTAACTCTTACCAAAGGTAAGAGGTTCTAGGTTCTACTCCCCACATCCAGTAAATTCTTTGGAGTCATTCTCATGAGTTGAAGGTCAGAGGCGGAGCCATGAATTTTGTGGAGGGTGAAAAGTTGGCAAGGGTTGGAAGGAAATGCCCACGAAATTTTTTTTAGGGTTATTTACTGAAAAATTAACTAATTTCTCGTTGATTTTATGGCAAAATTAAAATGAAAAACAAAAACATCACATAATGCAAAGGACAACTCATCAGTGATAGACAATATTGTTTTTATTAGAAGCAAACTAAACACAAATTCAAAAGATTCCATTGTAGCTATTAAGTCATGCGCTTCTCTTCTATGGTCTGAATCATTATCACTTTCATGTATACTTCAAGCACCTCAAGAATAAATCCATACATGATAAACAAACTCACTATAGAGCGATAGTGAGATCCCCAACGTGTATTAGCACTCCTTGTAAGTGTATCCTCTTGATTCGTGAATATCCTAGAATACCCCTAGACATGTTTGTAAAAACTGAGTGTAGGCAAGAGCATACCCTTGACTATACATGACACTGCCCCTACCAAAGGCTCCTACAATTACTTGGTGCATGTGGGACGGATAAGGTGTGTGGAACGGGAGACTCACGTATCCAGAGTTTATCACGTAAGCGTGGGTCCGATGTGGTTATGTGTTAGATGGATTACTCCTTAAAAAAAAAAGTATTTTTGAGCACACATTGTTTACTTATCCTACACTCACGGAATAATAAATTATAAAACTCCACCATTTTTGGTTCATTTTCTTGGGTTATATATAGACTTATAAATCACTTAAATCATGAGCACTTTTTATGCAATTTTAAATAAAGGTTATTATCTTTTGTACCTAAAACATTTATTTTTGAGTACGAGTACAAGTACAAATACAATATACGACACACCATCAGATCAAGTCTATGAAAGTACAGGTGGCAACAAGCCCCACGCAGGAGGCACAAATCAAGTACATGCAGGGGCAGACTAAGTCCACACAGCTCCTTATAAATATTCGGAGGAGTTGAGAATAGAACCCATGACCTGAAGTCAGGAACATGCAAAGTCATTGCCACTCAACTAATGGCTCATTTGCATACCTAAAACATTTTAAGGAGCAATACTACCGCCAAATTCCTTCATGCTTACCTCATCTTTGGAAGTACATAAAACAAATCATCTTTTTTGTTCTCTCCTTTTATCTTCCTGTTCTTTCTTTTTGAAATTAATTTATTTTTTATTCCTTTAAAATTTACTTAGAAAACTATATATGTGTGTGTGTGACATATATAACAGAAACATATAACATATGCTTGTCATATCTATTGTGGCATTCTTTGTCCTCAAAACACTCAATGAATTAAATTGATTTGGATTAGTTCACTTAAATGGTTCCAATCATTGATGATATTGCATTGTCTGGCTCTTCTACAAAATAGTTCATTTCACAATTAAAATAATTAGAAAATCTCAACCTGTTGACCTTATCCACTACAAAAGTTTGTTGGGAGGTCATGCAGATTATGCATATGGTCAAAATTAGTGTCTTTTTAATTCATGTGCTTATAACAAACTTGGTGGTAATTTTTGTGGAATAAAGAACTCAATTATTGTTGTTTGCAAATTATTGCTGCAAAAAGTTGAGATATAAAGTTGGTGCACAATTGTTTTTTCTTATTTGTCACTTACTTCCCTTCTCACACACACACACACAGAGATATATATTGGCTTCACAATAATAATATTTGAAGTTTCTACCTTCCCCAACTAGCCATTCTTTGTCTAATTCAAAACCCAAATCTATTAGTCAAACTTAGCAATCCCTATAGAACAAAGAATGTGATCCTTTCCTCCATAAATAGAAGGGACATAACATTTTGTTTTGCAATTGCAAGTCATCTCCAGCATTTTTTAGTGAAAGAATGAAAAAGAAAAGAATAATAACAGTAGAGATACTCTTCAAAGAACAAAATCACACGAGTCTTTGGTTCAAAGTGTGAACAATACCTCGAGGGATTTGGGTCAAAAATTTTCTCTCACCTACCTCGTTCTTCTACTTTTCACATCCTTCTTCAAATTATAACATGGTACCGGAGTATAGACTCAATCAACCTCCACCCGTTTGGGTCGCATGTTCCTATGTCCTTATAAATAGACCGTCCACAAAGACCCTAACCCATATAGTTCACTTGTTGGGTCTCGTATAATCGAACTCATAGATGCGGATGAATGTTAATACAAAAATCTCACATCGCTCGGTGAAGGGCAATCAATATGGTTTATAAATATGACCGAACATAATAACACTAGAGGCACCTTTTAGAAGGACAGTCACATGGACCTTGAACAGAAAATGTGAAAAATACCTCAAGTGGTTTAAATCAAAGCTTTTCTCTCGCCTCATTCTTGTACTTCTCACCTCCTTTTTCAAATTATAATATAGTATCAGAACATATCCTCGGTCAACCTCCCCCATTTGAGTCACCTATTTGAATGTCCTTATGGATAGTGTTGAGGGAAATTCGTGTCAAAATTATATGGACTACAATCCCAATCCCTTAAAGAAATACTATCCTTTTGACCAAATTGTCTTACCATGCCACGGATATCCAACTGGCCGACAGTAAATCACAACTTCTTAATGTCTTCAGACCAGGAAAACAGCAAGCAAGATGAATTAAAAAATAATGACCTCGCTGGTCCATCATATTCTTGTATTGTGATTATTACACTTTTCTATTTCGATTTTCTCTATTGTCGTGTGATATCTTTGTTAAGAAGGATCTTGGACAAATTTCCCAACAGTCATTCTTGGTTGTTAAAAAAAATCTTACCTTTCATGTAGTGTCTTAATTGTGTCTAAAGACGAGAGATAATTCAAGCATCCAAACATTTATGTTGAGCCAAAAATGCACTTTTACTTACAAAATTTTGATTTGAGTGGCTATGGGACCATGGAAGTACACTATCATCCAAAATGTGGGTTTAACTTACGGACAATTGACAGTAAGAGCACTTTAGAGTTTGAACAACTTAATTGTAAAAAGGTCATGGACATTTTTAAAATTGTAAAAAATCGCAATTTAAGGGTAATTTGGTCATCTGATTTAAGATATTTTTTAGTTTATACTTACAATACCCTTCTTCTTCTTCTTCTTCTTCTTCTCCCTCCAACTATCCAACTCTAGTATGTCCTCTCTTTCTCTCCTTATTCTCTACTAAAAGTGTTCTCCTTCTTTCTCTCCTTCTTCTTCTCCTCCTTCTTCTTCTCATCATTCTCGATCTGAATTTGTTCTTCGTTGCCTTCTTCTCCGTTTTTGGCCGAGTTTCTCCTCTCTTCATCGCCTTCTTCGTCGTTGCTCAATCTGGACTGCGTCAAGTTGCTCTGCTTCGTTTTTGACAGATTTTGACTATGCTTCGTTGTTCAATCTGGGTTGTGCTTCGTTTTTTTGCAGATCTGGACTATGATTCGTTTTTTGCAGAGATGTATCACTATAGTATCATTCTAGTATCACTATAGTATCACCAACACCAAAAAACCACTAAAATGATACAATTAAACCAGTATGCATACTTCATCTTCCTAATTACTTTTCCTTTCTTGATTTTCTTTTCTTGGTTACCTCTCTTGTTCGTTTTGGAAAAACATTTACAAGTGCAGAGATGTATCACTATAGTATCACGAACACCAAAAATTCATTAAAATGATACAATTGAACCAGTAGGCATACTTCTTCTTCCTAATTACTTTTCTTTTCTTGGTTTTCTTTTCTTGGTTTGTACATCTCTTTCTCGTTTTGGAAAAACATTTACAGCTGTAGAGATGTATTACTATAGTATCACCAACAGTAAAAATCCACTAAAATGACATAATTGAACCAGAAAGACATGTAATGCAATCAAATTTACATTCTAACATTTATATCATCATTTTATGAGCAAAAGATATAAATTGAACACTAAATTGGATCTTCTATTAAAAAGTATCACTATTGTATCACAATTCGTGGAGAGAGAAAATCAAATTTGAGGTTATTTTGGTAAAAGATGATCCCCAATGTACTTTTTTAAAAGGATGTTTTAGTGATTGTATTTTTTTATAATTAAGTATAATCTAGTGTACCGACCTCCAAAAGTCCCTTTAACTTATGAAATATAGGGCCCAGTTCATGCCAACTTGTGTGTGTGTATATATGTAGCCCATACTACTTAATCCACCAAATGGGTCAAACCGATTTCATACCTGGGTTGGGCCGGGCCGGTCCGGGTCATGGGCTGCAATCTTTTGGATAGCATTCCTGTAAAAGAGCATGGTCATGGGCCTGGAGTTGGGCCTAGGCGATTTTCGACCATCACAATATTAACATGAAAATTTGATTTTGCGCAAATTTGAAAGTAGTGGACTATCAGTAGGTCAAGAACGAAATTCCCATGAAAGAGCAGAGAGTTGTTATGAATGGGATTTAAGTAAAGCTCATTCAGGGTTGTCTAGGGTTTTGCGAACAACTTAGGGTTTCTGTGCAACTACTAGCATTTTGTTATCTTACCATTTTCACAGGATCCTTGCAGTATATTTGTGTGACATCTTAGTATCTAACAATGAAAGAAAGAAAAAGAAAAGAATATCAGTACTCTCTCTCTCTTTTTTTAACAATTTGTTAAGAATGTCAAGTTTTAGCATGGGAGGCTATGATAAAAAAAAAAAAAAAAGAGTTAAAAATTGCTGTAAATTGGACCTCCCCAGATAACATATAATAAAACAATATAAACAAAGCAATCGAAAACAAAGAGAAAAAAAGAATAACACGAGATTTTATGTGGTTCGGCAAGAGTGCGTACGTTCATGGATTCTGACTTATTTTCACTATGAGAATTTAAGTAGTACATTGAGTTAAGATTTTCCCTTCTATACTCAATTTTCTGGATACCCAAAAATACAAGTATACCTTCATATTAAAAATAATCAATACTTATCAATAATATCGTAATATGAGCCACTTTATTTAAGAAAAACTCCATGTTTAAGCACCAAAAAAACTGTCTTCAAGAAACAAGGCACTGATCGTAATATATTTTATATATTTTTATACCTCACTTTTACATTTGTTTTTGTCTCTATTTATTTGAATGGACATGGATATTACATAAATACTCTTAATTTTGGATTGCAGATTAATTTGTACAAAAGTAAAAAAGGCTTCTTTAAGTCCATCATATAAACCCATGTTCAATGCTTGCTTTGAGATGAATCCAATACAAATAAGGAATGAAGAATACTTGCAGATCAAGAAAGAGAGAAGGAAGGAAATAAATAAAAGAAAGCTTTGGTGTGAAGTTGAAGGAAATACTTTGGCAAGAAATAAGGAAACAAGGAAAACCGAATCAGATTGAGAGAAGGAAATCAGAGAATGATTTGGAATTGACATTGATTGAAGGAAGCTTTTGTCACTATAAAAGGGAGTCCTCTAGCATAATAGAAGAGATGAATTGGAGTACCACATTCTCTAGCTTTTGTTCTTGTTCTTGTCTCTAGTTTTCTCTTTGTTTTTGTTCTTGGTTCATGATGTTCTCATATTTAGTTTCCTTGTGTTCTTATAACATGAGTAGCTAAACTTCTTTGCTAGGGCTTGATGTAGCCTAGTATGATTATTGCAAGTACTTCAATTAATTGAATGCATAATTTTGGTTCATGATTCTTGTCTTTAATTTCTATGCTTATAATCTATTGTTTGTTTGATTGATTGGCCACCAATTGAATGCTCAATTAGATTCATCTAGCTAGGACTAAGGAACGAACCGAATTCACGTGTCTTAGTGGAACTGAAATTAAGGAAATCAATTGTCGACTGCCATGAACAAGGTTTAGGGGATTGATTGGTTGTTATAGTTCTTTAGATCGTAATGAGTTGTTAGCCTTGGGTTAAAAACTGCGAACCGAACAGGATTAATCCATTGTTAATAATATTTGTTGGCACCGCGAACGAACGAACCAACATATTTAAGAAAGAATCAACCCTTGAATCGGGACCATAATTGTGTGTTTTTTTAATTGGATGCTTGTGATAGGATTACTAGGTGAAATCATTGCCCTAGTGTTCTTCTCTTATTGGATACAAAATCTGAATTTTATTTCTTTGTTTTATTTTATTTACATCAATCATTCTTCTTTTTCCCCAAATCTCAATCATTCATCAAGTTAGGTACATTAATTAGATTAACTAGTCTCCGTGGGATCGATCTCGTACTTGCATACATTGTACTATTCATAGACTCTTGTGCACTTGCGAGAATTATTACAGTTCGTGAATCCGAGCTCAGATGAAGGAGAAATTGATGATTTTACGATAGCTGTGCAGTGCAGAATTCTACGCGGGAATTATTTTCCGAATGTTTTCGCAGTCAGGTTGTATCACTCTAACTCAGTACTTTTTCTCCACGTTATTTTTCACATTATTTCATGCACTGAGGACATTGCATAATTCAAGTGTGGGGGTGAGAATAGCTTGTATTGAAAAAAAAAAATAAACAATTTGAAAAAAAATAAAATTTTAGTTCCTTCCAAAGCGATGATGAGACATAAATTGTTTAGGTCTTAAATTAGTTTGTTAGTAAAGAGAATTTTCACTAGAATTGAGCTTGAATTACAATTTTTCATGGGCCAATATTAACATGATATGTTGATTGAGAAAGAAGCATGTTTAGACTTGATGTAGACTTGCATAATTACCCTTGTGAGTTTTGAGCCTATATGATTGATACATTATGCATATCAATCCAATTTCTTTCTTGTGTGCTCTCATGATTATATGTTCCTCTAGAACTTGTTTTAAACCTTTTTGAGACTATATTGATACATGTGATGACATGAATATGATTGAGGCATTAGGATGATACCTCTATAGCCAAATTGCCTATACCCTAATGTATTTATCCACTAGAAAGCCCCTTTGAGCCTAAATAAGCCTTTTTATTCATGAAATTATCTACTTGACCCTTTAACCCGAAAAACAATTACTTACCTAATTCTAAGGAATTAGTAGAGCATACCATGAGATTTTTCAAGTGTTGATGGTGTTCAAGTATGTTGAGTTTGGTGATGAAAAGAATTAAGTGTGGGGGAGTTCTTATTTATTTTGGGATGTTATTTGGTGGAGAATAAATTTGATGTCGAACACATGTGCATTAATGTGTCGAAAAAGAAAAAGAAAAAAAAAGGGAAAAGAAAAAGAAAAAAATATGTAGTATGATTCGACATTGTCTGAAAAAAAATGAATGAAAAAAAAGAGAAAAAAAAAAGAATAAGAAAAAAGAGGAAAAAAATTTATGTGCATAGTGAAAGAAATCTTGAAGTTGTGAAGAATTGGTGGAGTATTGAATATTGAGAATGAAGATTGGGCCGACAAGATGATATATACCCTAATTTTTATGCTCTACTAGTTCTTTAGAAATTTTGTGATTTCCTATACCACTTTTTCTTTTTACCTTCACCCTTGGCCCCATTACAACCTTGAATAAAGACCTCTTGATTCATGAAGTTACATGTTTTTAATAGTGTAGAATGGGTGGACAAGCAAGCATATGGTATGACTGTTTTCATGAGATTAATTGAGTGCAAACACTTTACTACCACTAAATTGAGTGTATCTTGAGAGAATTCCTTGTGAGAAGTTGAAATTGAGTATGAATGTGCACCATTTCGATTGAGATATGTTGTGTTGATGTTGGCCTAATTCTAAACATATATATTTGAGCATGATTCTTTGTGAAATTCTTTAGCTAATGACCAGTTTATAAGACATCTTTGGTGCTTGAGCGAGATTGGAAGGACTAGTTAAATGTTTGTGGGTATCGTTCTGGTAAACCCTCACGAGACTATAACTCGTCCACTAGGGACACCTAGGGGTTTAAAGGCTTGTGTCACATGCTGAGTGTCACCGCGATTCCTGCGAAAGTGAGTTAGGTTTTTCATTTTCATTTTTATTTTTATTTATTTTTTATTTTGCTCGAGGACGAGCAAAAGCTAAGTGTGGGGGTATTTGATCGTAATATATTTTATATATTTTTATACCTCACTTTTACATTTGTTTTTGTCTCTATTTATTTGAATGGACATGGATATTACATAAATACTCTTAATTTTGGATTGCAGATTAATTTGTACAAAAGTAAAAAAGGTTTCTTTAAGTCCATCATATAAACCCATGTTCAATGCTTGCTTTGAGATGAATCCAATACAAATAAGGAATGAAGAATACTTGCAGATCAAGAAAGAGAGAAGGAAGGAAATAAATAAAAGAAAGCTTTGGTGTGAAGTTGAAGGAAATACTTTGGCAAGAAATAAGGAAACAAGAAAAACCGAATCAGATTGAGAGAAGGAAATCAGAGAATGATTTGGAATTGACATTGATTGAAGGAAGCTTTTGTCACTATAAAAGGGAGTCCTCTAGCATAATAGAAGAGATGAATTGGAGTACCACATTCTCTAGCTTTTGTTCTTGTTCTTGTCTCTAGTTTTCTCTTTGTTTTTGTTCTTGGTTCATGATGTTCTCATATTTAGTTTCCTTGTGTTCTTATAACATGAGTAGCTAAACTTCTTTGCTAGGGCTTGATGTAGCCTGGTATGATTATTGCAAGTACTTCAATTAATTGAATGCATAATTTTGGTTCATGATTCTTGTCTTTAATTTCTATGCTTATAATCTATTGTTTGTTTGATTGATTGGCCACCAATTGAATGCTCAATTAGATTCATCTAGCTAGGACTAAGGAACGAACTGAATTCACGTGTCTTAGTGGAACTGAAATTAAGGAAATCAATTGTCGACTGCCATGAACAAGGTTTAGGGGATTGATTGGTTGTTATAGTTCTTTAGATCGTAATGAGTTGTTAGCCTTGGGTTAAAAACTGCGAACCGAACATGATTAATCCATTGTTAATAATATTTGTTGGCACCGCGAACGAACGAATCAACATATTTAAGAAAGAATCAACCCTTGAATCGGGACCATAATTGTGTGTTTTTTTAATTGGATGCTTGTGATAAGATTACTAGGTGAAATCATTGCCCTAGTGTTCTTCTCTTATTGGATACAAAATCTGAATTTTATTTCTTTGTTTTATTTTATTTACATCAATCATTCTTCTTTTTCCCCAAATCTCAATCATTCATCAAGTTAGGTACATTAATTAGATTAACTAGTCTCCGTGGGATCGACCTCGTACTTGCATACATTGTACTATTCATAGACTCTTGTGCACTTGCGAGAATTATTACATCAGGCACCCGAAGCCAAGTCACAATTTTTTTGGTTGAACATGGAACAATCGCTATTCAAAAGACTAGAAACAAAGCACAAGGAATATCATCCTCTGAATTATTCCATTCTACAACTATTATTCACATGGATTTTCATGAGCTCATACACCTTCACTAAACGGACATAATAGTGGAAGGAAGGGCACCCATTACATAGTGCTTCACTAGGCCACATCGCTTACGTGACAAATCACCATGTTTCCGCACTGACATCCGTGTCGACTGCTTTTTACTTGAGACTTTTACCCAGCTAGGCATTCTCTTAGAGGCCGTTATCACGGGATGTGTGTGTTATGAGTTAAAAATACCACATCGGTTGGGTATGTCCCAATCAATGGGTTTATAAAACAAAAGCCTACCTCCTACATTCAACAAGACCTTTCCCTAAGTCAAGTGATTAGGGCTTTGACCCTTAGTACCTGAGTTTGCTCAGTGAGTTGGGTTTCAGCCTGTAATAACTGGGCTTAGAAGGAATAAAGTTGTGTAAGTCGGATACATTCACGGAAATCGATTAACCCAAAGCGAACAATATTGTTAGTATATGTGGAGGTTTGGATTTTAGATAGGGTATTGGAGCAATTCAGTCCTATTGGACGTATCTCTATTCCAATTGTTGGGTTTGACATAACTCAACCCACAAGTGTGGGGGAGTAGTATGAGTTAAAACCCAACCGATGGGTTTATAAAGCAAAGGTTCACCTCCTACATTCAACAAAGCATTTTCCTAAACCAAATGAGTCGGGTCACATATTGTTAGTATATGTGGAGGTTTGGATTTTAGATAGGGTATTGGAACGATTCAGTCCTATTGGACGTATATCTATTTCAATTGTTGGGTTTGACATAACTCAACCCACAAGTGTGGGGGAGTGTTATGAGTCAAAATCCAACCGATGGGTTTATAAAGCAACGGTTCACCTCCTACATTCAACAAAGCATTACGTATCTCTATTCCAATTGTTGGGTTTGACATAACTCAGGCCACAAGTGTGGGGGGGTGTCATGAGTTAAAATCCAACCGATGGGTTTATAAAGCAAAGGTTCACCTCCTACATTCAACAAATTAAGCATTTTCCTAAATCAAATGAGTTGGGCTTTGACCCGTAGTAGCTATGTTTGCTCAGTGAGTTGGGTTTCGGCCTGTAGTAGCTGAGCTTAGGAGGAACAGCATCGTGCAGACCCGATATATCCACAAGGACTGGAGAGCCCAAAGTGAACAATATTGTTGGTATGTGTGAATTTCTGATAATTTATGTAGTCTTTTACGCAGTCCGACCCATAACATAACGGGTCGATACACACCCACATGTTAAAAGATGGATTTTTGCTCTGATATCACTTGTCATGAGTCCACACACCTCCACTAAAAGAACTTAATAGTGGAGGGAGAGGGTACCCATTACATAGTGGCTCATTAGGCCACATCTAAGGCTAAGGCACGTGGGATGCGTGACTGGGATGCGTGACGTAGATACATACATACGTGGCACGTGCATACATACATAAATAAATACATACATACAACTACTAAATGGGAACTAGTAAGGCTCTCTTTTCGTCAACTGTCGTATTTTTCTATTTTGAGTTTTTAGAATTGAAATTGACACTGCAGTATTGTATCCATTTAGATATACTATTACTTTTCAAATGATGATGCTTCTTGTGTTGAAATTTGACATCATGTGGAGTTTGTAACCATTTGGGTTCGAATTTACTTTGCCGGTGTCTTTAAAAATCTTGTGTAATTTGCCCGGCGTAGAAGGTGGGTGTTAAAATGCCCCAAAGATCTGCACCTTCTCGTGCTTCAATATGTGACTTCGCTGTAACTTCTGCTAGTCCTTTTAATTGGTAAATGGAGGAAGAAAGGACTTTCTAAATTAGTCTTGTTTACGTGTATTAGCCGCCATGGCCATCAAATGTCCGAGCTTCACGTTTTGCCATTTAGAGTAGAAGTCAATGGCCTTCATGAAGAATTTTCTGCTTCTCTCATAGTTGGCCGAATTTTCTAGTCAAAAGTAAAGATGGCACTAGTCTTTGTTTACATTATTGTTTGAGAAATCAAAAGCAGACTTTCCTATCTCCTTCCTTTCCTTGAAATTAAAATGGCACACCAGTTTCAAACACTTATTAAAATATATACCAAAAACCAGACCCATAAATCTTGACCATCTCTGTTCTCTCTCTCTGTTTCACCACAATCCATGAACCAATCTTATTCTTTAACCATCTTCTTCTTCTTCTTCTTCATCTTTGTTCTTGCTTGTGCTGATGAAGATCAAGACTTCCTAGACTGCAATGTTCCTTTCAATTGTGGAAAATTGGTGAACATCAGTTATCCTTTCTGGGGCAATGATCGACCTAAAATGTGTGGTCACCACCTGTTTGGGCTCGAATGTTCTGAGAATACAACTACCACTATGTTCATCAACCAGCATGAATACCAGGTGGAAGATATAAATTCTTCTTCTCATACAATCAAAATATCCAGACCCAGAGAGGGATGTCCTCCAACAATCGGGAGCGAAACTTTGGGTTATTCATTGAATCTCTCTTCCACTGTGAAGTACTTAATCCTGTTTTACAACTGCACCACCAACCCTTTTCTCTTTCCTGAATCAAGCTATAATTTCTCATGCCCTGTCGATGGAACAGAGAAGGACGTGTTTTACGCTGGTAGGTATGGTGAAGCTGAATTGAAGGATACAGCTTGTAATGGAGAAGTTGAAGTTCCAGTTGAAGACGAGGTTCTTGGTGAACTCTATGACAATGGAGATGGAAACCTTAGTGTGGCTTTGAAGAAGCCTTTCGGTCTGAATTACTTTACTTATAGAGTATGTGATCCTTGTGTGGCATCTGGTGGAAATTGTGGTACCAACTTGAGTTCTCCGACGCCTGGAACGCAGTTCATCTGCTACTGTCATGACGGACATCATCAGCCTTTTAAGTGTGCTGATGACAAGGGTAAGCATGAAATCCTCTTCACTCCCATGGTTATCTCAAGATCTTATTTTTCAAATCATTTTGGGATCTTAGACAGGTAGAATCCATCTGTTTCACCCTTCATTCCAATTTAAATTTTAAAGTATAATCTATGTCTAGTACTAAAGTTGTAGTGTTCATATCTTCTTTCATTGCATTCATTCTTTTATTAACAGATACAAAGACGGTTTCTTAAAATTTGTGTGTTGAGAGTGAAGGTCTTACAAGCTACATCATGTCATAAGTAGCTATATATGTGTTTGTGATTTTTTTGGGATTAAACAGGTTTTCGTCGATGAATTTCATTTTTGTTTGATTAATATTTCCAGACTTTGTCTATGAAGGAAAGAAATAAAGAAACCCAGTTTGCGAGTCCCAATAGGATAGGATGTGGTTGGCGTGTAGTTGATGTTTAGTCCAGTCTTCGTTTTTGAACAAGTCAATGGTCCACTAGGGAAGAGTTGGTGATAATGAATTGTCTGTATTGGACTGTTCCTGGTTCTTGGTTCTTGACCAAGAGAAGTAGGTACTAGGTAGCTTTCTTCTCTTGATTAAACCCTGCTGAATATACCATATTTATTTTCAGTGGACTAATTAATATACTTTCATTTTATTCTATGGTAGAAATTAGGTTTTGATTTTTTGCAGCCTTAACTAGAGCAAGTGGTGGAGATTCATGCTATATTTGAGATATCTTCATGATATTTCGTTAGTTTGGTTTCAGTTTGAATTTGTATTGTCTGCACGATATTTCTAATGTCATAATTAGGTATAACCATGACCCGTAAAGTCTTCATTTGGCATTTTCATTTTTGATTATTCTTTGGTTGCCTTATCAAAGGCTTTAAGGATTTAGCATAAGCAGTAGTTGTAGGGTCATGGCATTGGATATTTGTTGAAGGATCATAAGTTATATCTGATTTGCTTAAATCATCGTTGTTTATCTCCTCTTCCTCTCAAACTCCAATAAATATCCAAACCACGGTATAGTTCAGACATTGAAGCTGATACTAATTTGCACAAAATTTTCCTTTGAATGCTATTCTTTAACTTTCCTGTCTCCAAATTGATCTTTTTAATTGATCTTGTCGCAGATCAATGGAAATTGAAGCTGAAGATCGGTATAGGTAAGTCATGTACTCATGTTCCATAAAGTTTGATTTTCTCTGCTTTCTCCCATTGAATGTGAATCAGGAGTGTTTAAAATTCTTAGTCTTCTTTAAACAGGAGTTGGTGCCTCTTTTGGCAGTGTAGTCATTATGTGCATCATATTCTACTTCTATCTACGCTACCTCAGAAAAAAAAATTCTCCCTCTTTATACTCTCGAAACATCTCTTCCTATCCCTCGTCAGTGAGAGATCATGGTAATGAAGATAAATTCATGCATGCACTCATGCCTCACAAAGTATTATTTTCTTTCCTTTCTCCAGTTGAATATGATTAAAATTCTTAATCTTTCTTTAAACAGGAATTGGTGCCAGTTTTGGAACCGTAACCATTACTTGCGCCATGATACTAATTTGGCGAATTGTTTTCTACATTAAACGAAAGATCCTATCAAATAAAGATGATCAAGAACTCGAGGTAATTATTAACGATTGTGGTCTTTTATGAATGAGGTTTTGAGCATTAGCAGAACTTCCCATGTCAACATTGTCACTCTTTTGGGATTCTGTTTAGAAGGAAGCAAAAGAGCGCTCATATATGAATTTATGTCCAACGGGTCTCTCGAAAAGTTTATATATGGCAAGAGTAACACAAATACCAATCACCATTTTTTGGGATGGGAAAATATGTTCCGAATTGCAGTCGAGATTGCTAAAGGGCTCGAGTACTTGCACCGAGGATGCAAGACCAGGATTCTGCATTTTGACATAAAGCCTCACAACATTCTTTTAGACGAAGACTTCTGTCCGAAGATCTCTGATTTTGGGTTGGCAAAACTCTGCATTAAGAAAGAAAGTATTGTGTCAGTACTCGAGGCTAGAGGCACTATTGGATACATTGCTCCAGAACTTTTTAGCAAAAACTTTGGAGGAGTCTCACATAAGTCTGATGTGTATAGCTATGGAATGATGATTCTTGAGATGGTTGGAGCAAGAAACAACACAAACATCAAAGAAGAAAATAGCAGTACTGAAACGTATTTTCCACATTGGATCTATAAACGACTTGAGGAAGAAAATGATTTTGGATTGAATGGTGATGTTATGACTGAATTGGAATATGAAGCTGCAAGGAAGATGGTCTTGGTGGGTCTCTGGTGCATACAAATTGATCCATCACGGAGGCCTAACATTAGTGAGGTCTTAGATATGTTGAAAGGAAGTGTAGAAAATTTGCATGTCCCACCACGACCTTTTGTAGCTTCTCCTTCAAGATCACTGCCATTAGAGTCTTTCAGCTCATCAGTTTTGTGACAACAAATGTGTATACCTGCTAGAGAAATTGAACTCCAATTTGGCATGATCAAGCATGTAGAAAGACTTATCTATACATATATATATATATATATATATATATATATATATATATATATATATATATTGTTGAATCGAGTGAATATTTGTAGAGTATTCTTTAGAATATTGTTTATTCTTTGAGTCAAAGATTTACCCAAGATTTATTTTCCTTGATATATGTAATTGAGGGAAGTAAAGTCAAAGATTTACTTTCCTTGATATATGTAATTGAGGGAAGAAAAATAATCTTTTTCTTGTTTTAAGAGATATGTACATGTTATATATACCTCCGATTGAGAGAAGAATAATAATTGATATATTCATTCTCCTAAAATTAAGTTGGTATCGGAGCAAGGTTCTCTTAACATACAACCTCACCATCACCGTAGCTACTAGGGGCCGACTGCTCCAACCAGGTCTGACTATCCGACAGAAGCCGATTGCTTCTTCCATAACAGGTGCTGATTGCACCATTGAACCAGAATCTCATCCAGAAATTACAAACAACTTATGGCTGAATCCGGTGCTCTTATAGTTCCACCTGTGGTGACGCCAAGTCAAGAACCAACCTCTATTCCTTATGGGATCAAACTGAATGGTTCAAATTTCACTCTTTGGTCTCAGGTGGTTACTATGTTCGTTGCTGGACGGGGAAAGATGGAATATCTCAAAGGTACGACCTCGAAACCTACTGTTAGTGACTCTACATATAACAAGTGGATGATGGAGGATGCTACTGTAAAGGGCTGGCTTATTGGCTCTATGGAGGCCGATATAATGAATCTTTTTATTCGTTTACCCACTGCGAATGATGTTTGGGATGTTGTGTCTCAAACATATTTTGAGGGTGCTGATAAATCTATTTTGTATGATCTGTCTCGAAAAGCTATGGCAACTAAGCAGGCAGGGCGACCTGTGGCTGCATACTATTCCGATCTTAAAGTTATTTGGCAGGAGCTTGATCATCGTCGTCCAATTACCTTTACTCAGCCAGATGTGATTAAGACTCGAATGGCTGAAATTGATGAAGATCGAATCTATTCTTTTTTGGCTGGGCTTGATGATATATATGATTCTGTTCGAGGAGATATTCTTCGTACTAATCCTCTACCTGGACCTAATAATGCTTTCTCAACTGTGAGACATGAAGAACTTCGTCGGAATACAATGATGTCTTCAGAAGTTCCTCAGATGGCTATGGCAGTTCAAAAATATGGAACTCCAACAAGTTCTTTGTCACTTTCAGTACCTACTAGCGGTAAATGTACTCATTGCGGCAGCACCAAACATACTGTAGATACTTGCTTCAGAAAGCATGGATATCCCGAGTGGTGGCAGGCTCACAAAGAGCGATTACAGGCTCGAAAAGGCGGTAAAGTTGCGCTATGCACCTCACTGTCTCCCATAACTATTTCATCCTCATCTACAGTCCCAGTGGCACCGACTCCTTCTTCAATGGATACCATGGCTTCCACTACCCCAGTTGATATCACTCACTCTGTGGTAGATCCTACTCTTCTCCAACAGTCAGGTAGTGTTGTCCTTTCGACAAATATCAACAGTGTGTCCTTTGTGACCACAGTATTCACACTTGAGGTGTGCACGACAGTCTTCAGCAGTATGCCCCATGAGATTGCAGCGGTGGCAACGCACATTGTTGTTTTGCTCCGAGAATCTCTTTTCAGCCGAACTGAAACTATTCCTGGCAGCAAAGGCTGCTGCTTCCGGTGTCTTTCCCAAGACTTGGGATGATACGACTCGCTGTTTTTCATCCTGGTTAATGAGGGAAAACACTTTGTTGACTGGAGGTAAAGGTTCCATGAGTAAAATCTGTCCACGTGCGGCTGCGTAGACCTCATTGAGTCCCATGAGGAACTTGATGGAACGTTGAGTTTGTTGGTACTGCAGCAGCGTCTTGGCGATATCTCCACTGCAAGATGGCATAGGACATAGAGCATCTCGGTTATCCCATAAACTTTTCAATTTAGTATAGTACTCACCAATGGTCATGTTACCTTGTAGGCAATCATGAATTTGTTGTTCAATTTGAAATAAGTATACACTGTTGGAAAGGCCAAGTCGATCCTTCAACTCATTCCAAAGATCGTGCGCGTCTTCATTATACATGACGCTTTGTCCAATGTCAGGTGATATTGTGTTGAGGATCCATCCTTTGACAAGAAGGTTGCATCGAATCCATTGTTTCATCTCCATTACGGACTCTGCAGGTGGTTTAGTCACAGTCCCATCAATGAAACCATCCTTGTTCTTTGCAATGAGAGCCATGAGCATCGCATGACTCCAAAGAGAGTAGTTGTCTTGATTTAGTGTTTGATTCACTAGGACAAGACCAAGTTGATCCGAGTGATGAAGATAGAGAGGATTGCTTGGGTCGTCATACTTGTGTGATTGAACTTTGGTCATCTCAGATTTTTCTGGAGTGCCGTCGTTGTTCTTGGCCATTGGTGCTGTTGGTAGTGATGGAAGAAGATGGTTTGTTGCTGGTTTTGTTTATGTGGTGTGTTCTTGAACCTGCTCCGATACCATGTGAAAACAGGGACAAACACACGATTTTTGGTGTTGTTATTTTCTTATTTGTCTATGTGCTGGTACATATACAAGTAAGGTCATGATGGCCTACACATGTGGATATTTCCTAGTCTAAAATGACGGCTTAATGTGGACATTTCCTAGTCTAAAATGACGGCTATGATGGCCTACACATGTGGACATTTCCTAGTCTAAAATGACGGCTCAACGTCATGACAAATATATCTTCAGTCAGCTTTGTGTGTCCCGATTATTCTCCTTGACATCCTGAATATCTGCTCTAACATCCTTGACATCTGTTTTAACAGGAACAAACAGCAGCCAAGAGGTGGATTACAGGCAAAGGTGAATCATAAATTAAGGAGAATTTTATTTGTAGAAAGAGTTTCATTGTTAAGGTGAGCAAAGAAATTAAGTATTTTTGAGCACCCATTGTTTACTTATCCTACACTTACGGAATAATAAATTATAGAACTCCACCATTTTTGGTTCATTTTCTTGGGTTATATATAAACTTATAAATCACTTAAATCATGAGCGCTTTTTATGCAATTCTAAATTAAGGTTATTATCTTTTGTACCTAAAACATTTTGAGGAGCAATACTACCACCAAATTCCTACATGCTTACCTCATCTTTGGAAGTACATAAAACAAATCATCTTTTTTTGTTCTCTCCTTTTATCTTCATGTTCTTTCTTTTTTAAAATTAATTTATTTTTTATTCCTTTAAAATTTACTTAGAAAACTATGTGTGTGCGTGTGTGACATATATAAATATGTAATATATATTATTAAACAGAAATATCTAACATATGCTTGTCACATCTATTGTGGCATTCTTTGTCCTCAAAGACACTCAATGTATTAAATTGATTTGGATTAGTTCACTTAAATGGTTCCAATCATTGATGATATTGCATTGTCTGGCTCTTCTACAAAATAGTTCAGTTCATAATTACAATAATTAGAAAATCTTAAACTGTTGACTTTATCCACTAAAAAAGTTTGTTGGGAGGTCATGGAGACGGAGATTATGGATATGGTCAAAATTAGTGTCTTTTTAATTCATGTGCTCATACAAAATGGGTGGCAATTTTTGTGGAATAAAGAATTCAATTATTTTTGTTTGCCAATTATTGCTGCAAAAAGTTGAAATATAAAGTTGGTGCACAATTGTTTTTTCTTATTTGTCACTTACTTCCCTTCATATCCACATATATATATATTGGCTTCACAATAATAATTCTTGAAGTTTCTACCTTCCCCAACTAGCCATTCTTTATCTAATCCATAACCCAAATCTATTAGTCAAACTTAGCAATCCCTATAGAGCAAAGAATGTGATCCTTTCCTCCATAAATAGAAGAGACATAACATTTTGTTTTGCAATTGCAAGTCATCTCCAGCATTTTTTAGTGAAAGAATGAAAAAGAAAAGAATAATAACACTAGAGATACTCCTTAAAGAACAAAATCACACGAGTGTTTGGTTCAAAATGTGAACAATACCTCAAGCGATTTGGGCCAAAAATTTTCTCTGACCTCGTTCTTCTACTTTTTCACATCCTTCTTCAAATTATAACATGATACCAGAGTATAGACTCAATCAACCTCCACCCGTTTGGGTCACCTGTTCATATGTCCTTATGAATGGACCGTCCACAAAGACCCTAACCCATATAGTGCACTTGCTGGGTCTCACATAATGGAACTCATAGGTGCGGATGAATGTTAATACAAAAATCTCACATCGCTCGTTGAAGGGCAAGCAATATGGTTTATAAATATGACCCAACATAATAACACTAGAGGTACCTTTTAGAAGGACAAAGTCACATGGACCTTGAACATAAAGTGTGAACAATACCTCAAGTGGTTTGGACCAAAACCTTTCTCTCGTCTCGTTCTTCTACTTCTCACCTCCTTCTTCAAATTATAAATAGTATCAGAACATATACTCGATCAAACTCCCCCCATCTGAGTCACCTACTCGAATGTCTTTACGGATAGTGTTGAGGGAAATTAGTGTGTCTGTATGTTTGTTGTGGGAGTGTGGGATCCTCAAATATCGAAGGAATTATACTCTGGTTAGTTAAGTTATTTATAAGTTAAAAACATATTTTACCCTTATACATAATACTTAAACATAAAAAGTAAGATTAAATTAGTAAATTCAACTGATTTTCTTTTATTTTTTTTATCTATCCAAATATGAGAGAGGGAAATGTATTCTACTTTACATTCTTTTCCCTTTTCTTCCTTTATCTTCCAAGTCCATAGGCATCCAACGCCTTCGGGCAGCCCATCAATGGACGTCCAAGCCAAGGGCGTTCAATGCCATCAATTGTTGATGAACGACAGTCATATTCACCTCATGTATCAATCGCTTGACTCAATTCCGTTGCATAACATACTCGTGCATGCACTCAATCTACACCATATCGATCGTACACTTGAACCACTATCTCCCTGCACAGACTTAGCAGTCCTAAGGCAACGGTCGTTTGAGACCATTATCGAACCTTACCCCGATAAACTGGATACAATCTTTAAGCCTAGCATCTCATGTTAGACGACCTGCAACCACTATTTGACACTGAGCCGCCTGACCCTTGTACAATCTCGTCCTTGACCAACCAAAATAAGCCACGTGTCCTGACACTCAACACCACCTTTCCATGACTACCTGCGACTTGTACCCTGGTACCTCCAATGTCAGCTTTGGTCAACCAAGACCCCACTATAAAAGCCCCCTCCTTCTTCAATAAGGGACACGTTCAATCTCAATCATATCCAGCCGAAGCTATCATCATCTTCGACCTTCAGCCAATTCTCAGTCCTTTTACCCAGTATCCCATATTTATATCCATACTTTACATTATTACATATTTGCCTCGATCAACCTTACTTCGATTACTGACTTAATCGTCAGAGGCTCTTTGACAAGTACCACACCAGTGCCCAAGCCTCTCATCTTCAACCTTGCTTTGTTCCATAGGATCAGCTGTAAAAGACTCAAGATAAATTACGTTGACTGTTCAACAATTATAGATTCAAACATCTACAACGATGTAAAAGATTTCTTGGACCAAGACTATTAGGTATAACCTTGACCCATAAAGTCTTCCTGAGGCATTTTATAAACAAGTACACATATATAGACAACTGAATACTCCCATGACATAAAGAAATACGATACTTTTGACCAAATTGTCTTACCATGCCACGGATATCCAACTGGCCGGCAGTAAATCACAACTTCTTAATGTCTTCAGACCAGGAAAACAGCAAGCAACATCAGTTAAAAAATAATGACCTTGCTGATCCGTCATATTCTTGTGTTGTGATTGTTACACTTTTCTATTTTAATTTTCTCTATTGTCGTGTGATATCTTTGTTAAGAATGATTTTGGATAAATTTCCCAACAGTCGTTCTTGATTGTTAAAAAAATCTTACCTTTCATGTAGTGTCTTAATTGTGTCTAAAGACGAGAGATAATTCAAGCATCCAAAAATTTATGCTGCGCCAAAAATGCACTTTTACTTACAAAATTTTGCCCGAGTGTCTACGTGATCGTGGAAATACATTATCGTCCAAAATGTGGGTTTAACTTGTGAAATATAAGGCCCAGTTCATGTCAACTTGTGTGTGTATATATGTAGCCCATACTACTTCATCCACCAAATGGGTCAAACCGATTTCATACTTGGGCTGGGCCGTGAGCCACAATCTTTGGGATAGCATTCCTGTAATAGAGCATGGTCATGGGAATGGAGTTGGGCCTATAGGCGATTTTTGACCACTACATTATTAACATGAAAAGTTGATTTGGCACAAATTTGAAAGTAGTGGACTAATCAGTAGGTCAAGAACGAAATTCCCATGAAAGAGCTCAGAATTGTTATGAATGGGATTTAAGTAAAGCTCATTCATGGTTGTCTAGGGTTTTGCGAACAATTTAGGGTTTCTATGCATCAACTAGCATTTTGTTATCTTACCATTTTCACAGGGTCCTTGCAGTATATTTGTGTGACATCTTAGGATCTAACAATGAAAGGAAGAAAAAGAAAAGAATACAGTACTCTCTCTTTTTTTTTTTTACCAATTTGTTAAGAATGTCAAGTTTTAGCATGGGAGGCTATGATAAAAAAAAATTTAAAAAAGAGAGTTAAAAATTGTTGTAAATTGGACCTCCCCAGATAACATATAATAAAACAATATAAACAAAGCAATCGGAAACAAAGAGAAAAAAAAAAAGAAAACAAGATTTTATGTGGTTCGACAAGAGTGTCTACGTTCATGGATTCTGACTTATTTTCACTATGAGAATTTAAGTACTACAATTGAGTTAAGGTTTTCCCCTTCTACACTCGACTTTCTGGATACTCAAAAATACAATTATACCTTCATATTAAAAATAATCAATACTCATCAATAATATCATAATATGAGCCACTTTATTTAACAAAAACTCCATGTTTAAGCACTAAAAAAACTGTCTTCAAGAAACAAGGCACCCGAAGCCAAGTCACAATTTTTTTGGTTGAACATGGAACAATCGCTATTCAAAAGACTAGAAACAAAGTACAAGGAATATCACCCTCTGAATTATTCCATTCTATAACTATTATTCACATGGATTTTCATGAGCTCATACACCCTTCACAAAACATACATAATAGTGGAGGGAAGGGTACCCATTATATAGTGCTTCACTAGGCCACGTCTAATGCTAAGGCACGTGGGATGCGTGACATAGATACATACATACGTGGTACGTGCATACATACATAAATAAATACATACATACAACTACTAAATGGGAACTAGTAAGGCTCTCTTTTCGTCAACTGTGGTATTTTTCTAGTTGGAGTTTTTAGGAATTGATATTGACACTGCAGTATTGTATCGATTTAGATATACTATTACTTTTCAAATGATGATGATTCTTGTGTTGAAATTTGACATCATGTGGAGTTTGTGACCATTTGGGTTCGAATTTACTTTGCCAGTGTCTTCAAAAATCTTGTGTAATTTGCCCGGCGTAGAAGTTGGGTGTTAAAATGCCCCAAAGATCTGCACCGTCTTGTGCGTCAATATGTTACTTCGGTGTAACTTCTGCCAGTCCTTGTAATTGGTAAATGGAGGAAGAAAGGACTTTCTAAATTAGTCTTGTTTACGTGTATTAGCCGCCATGGCCATCAAATGTCCGAGCTTCACGTTTTGCCATTTAGAGTAGAAGTCAATGGCCTTCATGAAGAATTTTCTGCTTCTCTCATAGTTGGCCGAATTTTCTAGTCAAAAGTAAAGATGGCACTAGTCTTTGTTTACATTATTGTTTGAGAAATCAAAAGCAGACTTTCCTATCTCCTTCCTTTCCTTGAAATTAAAATGGCACACCAGTTTCAAACACTTATTAAAATATATTCCAAAAACCAGACCCATAAATCTTGACCATCTCTGTTCTCTCTCTCTGTTTCACCACAACCCATGAACCAATCTTATTCTTTAACCATCTTCTTCTTCTTCTTCTTCATCTTTGTTCTTGCTTGTGCTGATGAAGATCAAGACTTCCTAGACTGCAATGTTCCTTTCAATTGTGGAAAATTGGTGAACATCAGTTATCCTTTCTGGGGCAATGATCGACCTAAAATGTGTGGTCACCACCTGTTTGGGCTCGAATGTTCTGAGAATACAACTACCACTATGTTCATCAACCAGCATGAATACCAGGTGGAAGATATAAATTCTTCTTCTCATACAATCAAAATATCCAGACCCAGAGAGGGATGTCCTCCAACAATCGGGAGCGAAACTTTGGGTTATTCATTGAATCTCTCTTCCACTGTGAAGTACTTAATCCTGTTTTACAACTGCACCACCAACCCTTTTCTCTTTCCTGAATCAAGCTATAATTTCTCATGCCCTGTCGACGGAACAGAGAAGGACGTGTTTTACGCTGGTAGGTATGGTGAAGCTGAATTGAAGGATACAGCTTGTAATGGAGAAGTTGAAGTTCCAGTTGAAGACGAGGTTCTTGGTGAACTCTATGACAATGGAGATGGAAACCTTAGTGTGGCTTTGAAGAAGCCTTTCGGTCTGAATTACTTTACTTATAGAGTATGTGATCCTTGTGTGGCATCTGGTGGAAATTGTGGTACCAACTTGAGTTCTCCGACGCCTGGAACGCAGTTCATCTGCTACTGTCATGACGGACATCATCAGCCTTTTAAGTGTGCTGATGACAAGGGTAAGCATGAAATCCTCTTCACTCCCATGGTTATCTCAAGATCTTATTTTTCAAATCATTTTGGGATCTTAGACAGGTAGAATCCATCTGTTTCACCCTTCATTCCAATTTAAATTTTAAAGTATAATCTATGTCTAGTACTAAAGTTGTAGTGTTCATATCTTCTTTCATTGCATTCATTCTTTTATTAACAGATACAAAGACGGTTTCTTAAAATTTGTGTGTTGAGAGTGAAGGTCTTACAAGCTACATCATGTCATAAGTAGCTATATATGTGTTTGTGATTTTTTTGGGATTAAACAGGTTTTCGTCGATGAATTTCATTTTTGTTTGATTAATATTTCCAGACTTTGTCTATGAAGGAAAGAAATAAAGAAACCCAGTTTGCGAGTCCCAATAGGATAGGATGTGGTTGGCGTGTAGTTGATGTTTAGTCCAGTCTTCGTTTTTGAACAAGTCAATGGTCCACTAGGGAAGAGTTGGTGATAATGAATTGTCTGTATTGGACTGTTCCTGGTTCTTGGTTCTTGACCAAGAGAAGTAGGTACTAGGTAGCTTTCTTCTCTTGATTAAACCCTGCTGAATATACCATATTTATTTTCAGTGGACTAATTAATATACTTTCATTTTATTCTATGGTAGAAATTAGGTTTTGATTTTTTGCAGCCTTAACTAGAGCAAGTGGTGGAGATTCATGCTATATTTGAGATATCTTCATGATATTTCGTTAGTTTGGTTTCAGTTTGAATTTGTATTGTCTGCACGATATTTCTAATGTCATAATTAGGTATAACCATGACCCGTAAAGTCTTCATTTGGCATTTTCATTTTTGATTATTCTTTGGTTGCCTTATCAAAGGCTTTAAGGATTTAGCATAAGCAGTAGTTGTAGGGTCATGGCATTGGATATTTGTTGAAGGATCATAAGTTATATCTGATTTGCTTAAATCATCGTTGTTTATCTCCTCTTCCTCTCAAACTCCAATAAATATCCAAACCACGGTATAGTTCAGACATTGAAGCTGATACTAATTTGCACAAAATTTTCCTTTGAATGCTATTCTTTAACTTTCCTGTCTCCAAATTGATCTTTTTAATTGATCTTGTCGCAGATCAATGGAAATTGAAGCTGAAGATCGGTATAGGTAAGTCATGTACTCATGTTCCATAAAGTTTGATTTTCTCTGCTTTCTCCCATTGAATGTGAATCAGGAGTGTTTAAAATTCTTAGTCTTCTTTAAACAGGAGTTGGTGCCTCTTTTGGCAGTGTAGTCATTATGTGCATCATATTCTACTTCTATCTACGCTACCTCAGAAAAAAAAATTCTCCCTCTTTATACTCTCGAAACATCTCTTCCTATCCCTCGTCAGTGAGAGATCATGGTAATGAAGATAAATTCATAGGAGTCCATACCTTCGGCTATTCTGAACTCGAAAAGGCCACCAACAACTTTGATGAAGCCGAGGAACTTGGGGATGGAGGCTTTGGTACTGTCTATAAAGGTATGATCATACAACAGCCTAATTAGCTTGACCTTCTACTCATTCTGAATCAATTTTTCCTGATGTTCTCTGTCAACTTGTACAGGCAAACTCCGAGATGGGCGTATTGTTGCAGTCAAGCGCTTGTATGAAAACAATTACAAGAGAGTTGAACAATTCTTGAATGAAGTTGAAATCTTAGCTCGCTTGCGCCACCCGCATCTCGTTGCACTTTACGGGTGCACCTCTCGTCATTGTCGTGAACTCCTCCTTGTGTATGAATATGTTCCAAATGGCACTGTTGCTGATCATCTTCATGGAGAAGGCACTAAACCTGGTGAACTTACTTGGCCTATTCGATTGAAGATCGCTGTTGAGACTGCAACTGCATTAGCTTTTCTCCATGTCAATGATGTAATCCATCGCGACGTGAAGACAAATAACATTCTACTTGGCAACAATTTCGATGTCAAGGTTGCAGATTTTGGACTCTCACGACTTTTCCCAACAGATGTCACCCATGTTTCCACTGCTCCTCAAGGGACTCCTGGGTATGTTGATCCAGAGTATCATCAGTGCTATCAGCTGACTAGCAAGAGCGACGTGTATAGCTTTGGAGTAGTCTTGATTGAGCTGATATCATCAATGCCCGCTGTTGACATTACCAGACACCGTCACGAGATTAATCTGTCAAATATGGCTATTAATAAGATTCAAAGTCGAGCATTGCACGAGCTTGTAGATCCTTCTCTGGGGTTTGAAACAGAGCCCTTGGTGAGACAAATGATAACTGGGGTGGCCGAATTGGCATTTCAGTGCCTTCAAAGTAGTAAGGAGATGAGACCCTCAATGGTAGAAGTGTTGGAGAATCTAAAAGGTATACAAAGTGATGTCTACGGTGCTAAGGAGGCAGAGGAAACGGACATTCGAGCAGATGATGTTGTTTTGTTGAAGACTAGTGATCTTCAACTGACGACTTCACCGGTTTCTGTGAGTATGAGTTGGGCTAGTGAATCGACAACACCTACTACGAGTGCTTAAATTTTCCTTTCTCATTTCACTCAATTGTAACAAGTGCTATAACATGAATTGAGTGTATTGACAGTTCCTGTATTACAACAGGATGTGTATATAATATAGTAGCTTTTATGTGTCTTCTAATAGTCATCTTGGGGCAGTCTAAGTTCATTCAATTGATTTTTTTTACTCTTTCTATCAATTAAGAGATAAAAAATGACTGTTTTATTGTTATAGTTTGCTCAGAATCTCCTCTCCTTTACTGGTTTGATGTCTCTCTTGTTCTGCAGCAGAACTAACTACAGATTCTTCAGCTTTACACTTCACAATGAGGATTTGAGAATAATGAGCTCATTTGTTCCTGTCATGGTTTGGCCCAATCTCAAGGCCAGACATTGATGGAAAGTGTTTTTTTTTTTTTTTTGAATTTTACCATTTATTTCTGTCATGGGGTTGGGAGACAAATTCGGCCCTGCCCTGCATGCGGGTTGGGTTTCTTTGCCCTGTCCCCTCCCCGAAGCGGGTTGGGTACAAATTGTCATCCTTAATAAGTTTTTGGATTGTCAAGTTTAGGTTGATGAGAGATTCAATACTATTTTTAATTTTGTAAACAAAAACTGAGCCTTAGTATTTGGAAACCTTTTCACTATTAATCTCTTGATGTTTGCGGCTATGTTGGAAAGTGTATGAGGTATTGGCTTCCGTTGGAGAACCCACACCAAATGTCCCACATCAAAAAAAATAATAAATGGAAGAGATGTGGTTTATAATACAATGACTTGTGCTTAGACTTATGAGCTTAAGCTTTTGGTTGTTAGGTTTCTAAGCTTGTATTGTTGTTCAATTTGTCCAAGTATGTGACCTGAATTTTAGGTCTACATTTTTAATATGTTATCGGAACCCAATTCTTAATGGATTTGAGGGAAAATAAGAGGCTTAGTCGAGAGGCCGGTTTTATGGATAAAAAAAGCCCATAGTTGGAACCCAATTCTTAACGGACTTGAGGGAAAATAAGAGGCTCAATCGAGAGGTCGGTTTTAAGGATAAAAAAAAAAAGCTCATAGTTGGATAGATTTGGTGTAAGCCCGAGGGAGCTACACATATTTAGTTTTCATTCATTATTCATGTGACTCAGTAGTAGAGTTATAGCGATGCAAATGTCATCATAGGTTCAATTATGAGGTACAACTGACCACCTTTTTACTCCATAAAAACTGTAACCTCATAGAGGAATTCCACATATGTCAATCCAGTCATTGATGGAGTTTGTTATTGATGGGAAGTTAGGTGGAATGGGTGCTAAATACATATTCCAAACCTAAAAAATGTGTTGTATCCTATTAGAGCATGCCTATGCAGAAAAGCAACAAATCAAGGTAAAGAAAAACAGGGGAAAGAAACAGATCATATAGACAGGAAACTTCAACACTTTCTTCATACTGAGATTATATATATATATATCTTCCTTTTTTGCAGAAAGAAGCAGCGAATGGGGTGGATTGCCATGAAGCAGATGACAACTTAATTCCTACACCAATACAAATATCTTACAATACGTCTACTCACGCTACTGATACACTGTCAACCACCATTGATGAAAGACTTTGAAGGCATATACTCTCCGTCTGACGAAGACTCGGAGATGCTGTATTGTAGTCTTCGTTCAACTGGAGCTCCAAAGTAGCTCGAATTCGCCTGTCGGTGTCCATTTTGCTGATATGATATCACCATCCCCTGCTGATGGTAATTGGGATATTGATCCACCATGTCACCTGCAAATTATTCTTACATTACTGCTAGTCTTATTGATGCAGGGTAGCATGATGAAAGAATGCATGTTGTTTTGACTCTTTAATACCAGGAACAAGTCTACTTAAATCTGTTGATTCGACAAACGAATACCAGAATTATGATTTCAATATTTTGTTGATTCTAGCGAATACCAATGAATTGTAAATAAGACTAGTTGTCTCTTAATTATATATGCAATCAATAACTCCAACTACCCTCAAGGGGTTACAACCTTAAATAGTATGAAATTTCAACCCTAAAATAACTTAAAAGGGAATGAAATCATAAAATTACAACAAATGCCAAACATAAAAGCAAAAGACAGAAATAATAGAAAATTATGAATTTGCAGGGTCCTAATGATGGAACTTGAAGAACGCGTCGTTTGGAGTCAACCGTACAATTTTCAACCCAATCCGACACCGTTAACAATTGCCTTAATGATCGTTATGTCCCAATTTCCCACCCGCTCATATGAAAAACGCTCCAGCTAAGCGATTTGCATCACTTATCCGGCGTAATGCGAATTTTTGTGTGTGTGTGTTTTGAATGCATTACACCAACAATGTATGAGCATATATACCTTGTGTTAGCAGAGCAGTTTCATTGAAAAGTCCTTCTACCTCCTCCAATGTATGCCAATTTGTGCATGCTTCCCTTACCATTGATTGAATATAGGTCTGAAATTTGCAGAGGAACCTCTTGAGTGGTTTATCAACACAGAAGAGGGGAAAAAAACTGTTCAATTCAATGCATTTGACAAATATGGGAAAAGAGATTTCATACCCTAATATTGTTGGTTAGATCGCTAGTGAAGTACATTTGACCTTCAATCACAGCCCTGACAACTTCACAGATAGGGTTCAAGATGATGGTGCAATTGTGTCCTTTGTAAATATAGTGTTTGTTGCCCATTACACATGTTCTTGCATGCTTCATTGTCACTTCCCATATTTTATCAGACATCCCACCTAAGATCTGCAAATAATAAAAAAATATATATATATATAAATTTGACAATCAAGAACATATGTATTGTTTAACTGGGATAACCCAGTTGGTTATCGGCTTCGGCCAAAGGCCTATGTCTGCGGGATTTCCGTGGTTCAATCCCCAGTGAGATCTATCCACATTCGATTTCGCGTTGAGTTTCGGTCAACTTATCTATCGGCAAGTTGTGCGTGCGGCATGTTTGGCCTGAGTGATCAACGCCCAACTTTATTGTATAAAGACAAATTTACTGGTGTCGTTGTCGTTAACCAAAAAAAAAATTTGTTTAGATGGAGATAAAAGCTTCAAGTTACTTAAATACGTACCTTCCTAAGCTTTGATGGATTAACAGTGGACAGCTTCAAGAAGTCTTGGACTGTTTTGATGCCCTCAGAAGCTAACTTCTTATGAAATGCACCTTCTTTTCCTATCTTTTCCAGTCTCCATACTTTATCTTCCAAACTTGGTGGATGATGCTTTTTGTACACTGTATTAGTTTACCAATTTGAGGAAATAATTAGTACTAGTCAATCAATCCTTTGTGATCACTACCCAATTAACAATAGAAAAGCTCAATGACTAACAAATTAATTTTTGTTTAAGAATAAGCTCCCCAAAAAAATAATAATAATTGAATCAATATTAATTTAAACTGAAAAATATCTTACAAGCATCATAATTAGGTCAGATTGAAACCATTTGTGATAAGGTCAAAATTGAATTTCAATGTCCAAATAAAAAAAAAATACTAATCAAATGTATTGACCAAGACCACATTTAGCCAGCTGTATGTGAAAAGTATATAAAATTTAATACGATAGACCGAAGAAGAGAAAGAGAGCAAGAGAACATGAGACACAGAAGAATTGGACCGTCCAATTTGTTTAACAATATGAGACTCACTCTCTTTTTTTAATTTCTAAAGACAGATCGGACGGTTGCATTGGAAACTGGCAGTTTCCACTGCAGGTACCCCATTCGATACATGTGTGGTTTAAACACTTGTGCTTTGGTTGTTGGTCGGGTCCCACATATATATATATATATATATATATATATATATATATATATATATATATATATGTTGTTCGGTTCATATAAAAATAAATAAGAAGAGACAATAAGAAGAGTGAGAAACCTTTTAGTTGATTGACTGAAAGTCAATTTCTATTTTTAATCTGATAGCATCATGTGAAAGGGAGATCACGATGTAATGTCTTTCTCTCATGGTCCCAATAGAGCCCTAAAGGACAACCCTTACCTAAGGCAGTAGATCTCGAGAATGAATATTATGTAATTTATAAATACCTTGGAGGTTAAAGAATTTATATGAAAATTAACAATATAAATAGGATTGAGAGTACTAAAAGAAAAGGATTGAAGGTGCGAAACCGGTGCACTATGAATGAATATTATGTAATTTACAAATATCTTTGGAGAGAGTTGGATGATTTAAGAATTTATGTGGAATTGAACGATTTAAATAGGATTGAAGGTGCAAACGATGCAGTATACACTGAAAAATTACGTTTTTTGTGGTAGTTTTTGGTATAGGTAAGCGGGAGTGGGGGTTTGAACTTAAGTACTACCTAATTCGAATATATGTCTTAACCATCTTGGCTGAAGGGTTATTGATTATTCTCAAAATTACACTATTGGCAAAGCACAAAAACATCTACCAAACTATGACAAACTATTGGCTTATCTCATCACTCTTATGATATTATTTTGAAAAGACAACTTTGATATGCTATCAAAACCAAGTCTTATCCTTTCACCTACTATATATGTATTTTTAATGTAGGATGAGAGAGTATCATAAATATATTATATGGTCTAACTACGTTAGCAAACCCTATATGATTATGAATTAGAAAGACTGAAGTGTATATATATATATACAGAATGAATATACGTATGATGATGTGAGATAAAGGATGAAATAAACTTACACTCTCCGCGATGATCTTTGACAACAAAAGCTTCAGTCATGGCTTCTCGAATCCGAACACCATCAGGATTAGTACTCCCCAGAGCCACTCTAGCTCCAATCCTGAACCTTCTGCTCCGAATCCAGCTCGAATTATCGGTGAACTCGAAATCGCCAATACTAGCAACCCCATCTCTCATTGTGACAATCAAGCAATCCCCAGCCAACAAAGGCCTCTTCCCTGTCCTTTCCTTCAAAACATTGTTATCAAAGTCTTGACTTGTCCAAATCTGGCTATCTCCACTAGGGAAGTCCCCATCAAGAACAACAATCTCTATTTTGATAGGGTAAGGTAGTGTAGTTGGAAGCATTTGGTTATGGCATCCTGTACTTAGTTTTTCTACAAGAAGGATTTGAAGGGGACAGTTATCGGTATCGACTACTTTGCTTCCTGTGAAGATTGGGAGTGTTAGGGTTTTGGGAAAAACAAGTTGTAGAGTTGAAGGTTCGAGTGCTTGGATTCTATTGGAAGGTTGCCTAGTGAGGGTTGCCCTGGAGCATCTTTTGAGTGTCTTCTCAACTTCCTCACCCACCTTGAAAAAGAAGAAATATGGGTTAATATATACGAAAATGATAAAGATCCCAGTAGTTGGCATCTCAGTTATCCCAACTGAGTTGGACGCACTAGATCCAAGTGGATTTGTGTGCTCCACATATCCGACATTCAACAGCTGCGATAACTAGGATACTGGGATCCTATCATAACTCTTATATATACATATATGTGTGTGTGTATGAATGAATGAAGAAATGATAGGTTTTAGGAGCATCACATGTACATACCACTCTTTTAAGCATTGGTTCTAAGATCATACACAAGTTCTGTATGGAATTTGCCACAACAGCTTGTCCTACAACACTATAAACAAATCATAATAATATAATTAACCGCATGACTTATATGAAAGGAAAAAAGAAAACCCTAATTGAATACAAAAGAAATTATGAATTTAAACTTACGAAGCTAAAGAGGGTCGACTTCTGATCCGTCTTCCTGTTGGTGAATCCGGGTCGGAGGTAGAATCATCAAAGAAGCGTTTGGCGGCCATAGATTAGCTCTAGAGAGAGAGGGAGAGAGAGATGGCTTGGAATTGGGCTTGCAATGTGTATATAAAGGGTATTAAAAAATGGACTTAGTTGACAAAAATAATGTGAATAAAGAAGCTTCATAGAACCATAAAGGAAATAACAAGGCAAGAAGCAAGTAACTAGCTAGTGTAGTGACTTATGTGCGAGGATGATGTAATGACTTTGACGTCAACCAAAGTTTTGCTACAAGTCAACCATATATATTTATATTCTCCAACTAGATTGTTTCTATATAAATACACATACATTACAAGTGTATGTTTGTAGATATATTGTTGGGGCAAAATACGGTCGATGTACCTGTAGGTACCTTGACGGTCAACGTATGTGTACTCACTTCCACAACTCCACAAGATCATGATTTCTAGTGGGGGAGGCAGAAATATTTCTTGAAATAAATATACAATATCTTAACGTTGAGTATTGATCCATATGTTGACCATATTTCGCCCCAATATAAATAGGTTTTTTTTAATAATGAGGAATTTGAGTTTTTGTCCCATATAAATATCGAATATAATTGGATTGTTCCACGCTTCCAAACACTTTGGCATGTGTAAGGAGTTGAATATATGATTTTTTTTCAGGTGGAATAATTCATATCCAACCAACCACTAATTCAAATGATCAAGGGCCTCAAATGAATGAAAATTTGGAAATCGGTCAAGAATTTCATTTCCAAGAAGGATCTAAGTTGCTGTGGGGGACTTGCTTGTGGGTCCAAGTAGGATTTTTCCACACTTCCTTCTATTGCCCAAGTGCACTTTCTAGTGAGAAAAGAGGGTGACGGGTATATTCTTAATCATGCTATGACAATTGCATGGAAAGTACATATATTACTATTGCATATATATATATAAAACAAGGAATTCCTATGCGGATCACCTTTTGAGTTGTAAACAAGTGGGGCTTGACGTTTCATTTCTCAACACTCTCAAAAGTGTTATATATATATATATATATATATATATATATATATATATATTTATATATATATTTTGATGGCTATGAACGAATTCTTCTAATTGAAGGATCCAAGTTTAACTCTCCATATCGACACCTTCTTATTTGCCAACCTATTTAAAAAGCAATGGGACAATTCAAGAACACGGAGTTCGAGAAAATGACAAGCGGGGTCAAGAGTATCTAATTAATTATATTAGGGAGAAGTATCAAAAAAGTACATCTACTTTACAAAATGATTCAACTAAGCCCTTTTACTTTTTCGGGTCATTCAAAGTAGATTTTACGGGTCATTCAAATAGAGGGGTTTGAATGACCCTAAAACAAAAAATAAAAAGACTCACTTGAACCATTTTGCAAAGTAGACGGTTTTTTTCGATACTTTTTCCCATTATATTACAATGAAGGGTACGTAGAACAAGCGGGGTCACTTCCAGGTTGGTGGGTCGATGTCAATTATCAAATAATGATAGTATGGGACCAAGAGATCAAGTTAAGGCCCCATGCAAGATCTTTAATTTATTTGATGTTGTTTTTGTTTCTTTTGTTGATGTTTGAAGGCTAATTACAATGATTTTGACCAAATCAATCAATCCATACATTATCTTTTATAATTTTTCAAAAATTATAAAATTCCAATTGTGATTCTCTTAATATATAGTATTACAATAGATAACTGTCAAATTTGATTCAACATATATATATTGATGTTCAAGTTCAGTCTCCAGTAGTAGTATATATTAATATAAATTAATTAATAAGCAATTAACCATTGAACAATATGATTAAAAGTAATACATTATCAAACAAGTGCATATATAAAAATAAAATTAAATATTTCATAAGGAAAAATTAATTTATTTTCCCATATCAAAAAATTGAAAGAATGTTACAAATATGACTTATATAAATAAAGTTTTAGATTCCCGTAAAAGTTATTATTAAAAAATCAATTTTAGGACTCCTTTTGGATAATTCGCGTATTGGTTAAATTTTTATTTTTATTTATCTATAAACAAAGTATTTTATTTTCTTTAAATTTTTTATTATAAAACCGGTTCTTTACCAGTTTTTGATCGGCACGACACAATTCGACATTTTAGATTGATTCATACTGATTAGTGGTCTGGTACCCATTGAGCCGGTACATATCGATTGGTATTTAAAACATTGATAAAATGAGTGAAAAAACATTACAGGAGAGCTTCCAATTGTTCCAAATTTATTGATGAGCAAGTAGTTAATGAATGGTAAAAAAAAAAAAAACCATCTATGTAAAATTACCAAATTAATTGGAATTGAAAACTTAAAAGTTCATGACTTTTGGGGCAAACCTGAGCAATCTATCCAAAGCATTAGGCAAGAACTTCCTTGCAAACAAGAAGCAAACATTGGTTGTATTCCCATTATACTCACATTGATTACCAAACCTTAGTCTCTGCAAAAACTTACTATTAACTTCTCTTCTTTGAAACCTTTTTGGGTGGGGTCCACCCTTTGACCAGTCAACCCAAGTCAAGCTTCTCTCTGAATTCATCCTCCACCGCCCGATTTGAAGAAATGTTGGCAGGTAATGTTCATCACCATAACATGATCCCCTGCAGAATTTCCTGAATAGAGAGTAGTAAATCTGGTCCGAGATCACCTCGACGGCGAGTTCCCGGTCCATTTCAAACCATTGCGAGCCTTTTCGCCAGTCGGAGAGGCGTATGAAGGGTAACATTTGGCGGTTGTATCGGCCTCGGCCCACCGGACCTGGCAGATCGTAGGACTCGACGTAGGTCTCGGTGGAGTTGATTAGGTAGTTGTAGATTGTGGGGAAGTTGAAGAGTGGAATGCATGACTCTGAAAGAAGGACGAAGCGTTGGTTCGAGAAGTCGAGCAAGGCGTTCGTCAATAGCCGGCGCTCCGCCTCCACCATTGTGAAGCTTCCCCAACGAACATCCTGCATTTTGAGAGTTCCATATCAATGCATCAACATTTTGTTTTTCTTTTTTATGTAGATTCTTTGTGTATAAAAAGTTGGGTCTATTGTCAAAAAGACGCACGATGTATTCGAATAACCTAATCGAGTAGTATATTAGCACTTCTCACACAAGATGACGTGTTTTCTAAGTTTAAAAATCAATGACGACAATGTATGAAGAATAAAATAAATTCGTGCGGATCCAGTTAAATACCACATCGGTTGGGTACCACCAAACCATGTGGTATATATGGATGTCTATATCCTTACCATACTTAGAGGCCTTCTTGAGGTCAAGTATCATTAAGTGAAAAGGCCTAAGAACAATAAAGTCGTGCGGATCCGATGTTTTCATAGGAAACAATGAACCCAAAGCCGTGCGAGCCCAATGTGTTCTACGTGAACCAATGATCTCAAAGCGAACAATATATTTGATTTGAGTAGGATTGAGATTTTCAACATGCCCATGCTCTAGAGCAGAAAATATCCTTGCCCATGCTCTAGAGCGGAAAATATCCTTAATGTGTTTAGGTTTAGATTTCCAACCCCTATTTGATTGAAGGGTCCATTTTATAGTCCACTCCGCTACAACCCTATATTGTCCCCAATTTTAGCCACCAAACCATATGACACGTGAAATATTCATTGATTATGGACATAAATATGAGACTCACTAAACATCCAACATGCATGCCACAGGATTAGAGTTAAAATGGGGTAAGAAATTTGGGCACGAAGCATTGATGTTAAAACTATTTTTTCTTCTTTTTCCACATGAAGGAAAGGAATTAATGGAGAAAAGTGAGGTTGTGACAGTAAGAATGTGGAGGATATTCTATCTAGTCTCGTTTATAAAGGAGTAGAATCAAAGCAATCATGAAGAAACTATCCAAAAAAATTCTGGAAATTCGATTTTTTTGACATATAATTGTGGGTTTTGAATATTTCCACTTTTTCAGTGAAATATATATGTGTGTGTGTGTATATATAGACAATAATAATTAATTAATAATTTCCAAAAAAGTGTTGGATTACTAACCTTACTAGGGATCCTCCTTCCATAAAAGACAGAATTCTGTGGCACATATGTTTCATTGAAGGAAGGATTTGAATGGACATATATGGAGTACAACCCTTCATGTCCTTCAAAGAGTTTTTCCCATAAAGGGGCCAATGGAAGAGACCATCTTGTCAAAAACAAAAATGCAACCTTTGGTACTCTATTGAATGGATAGATAGTTCTTTTAGGAACCATTGATGCCCTCCACAACAACTCCTCATCTCCCATATCATGCATAACCTTGGATGGATTCAAGAACTCACTCAAACCAATATCACGAACCACCGGCCGCGGAGGAGGTGGTGGTGGTGCAGGAGGAGGGGATGAATTGATTGATCTTGGGTTTGTTGAGAGCATGGAGAATTGTTGGTTGAGTAAGAAAGTGAAGGACATGTCTTTGACATATAAACCAAAGGTGATGCCAAGGACTCCTCCACAACCAAAGAGAAGAAAATATGACATGATGTGGTGGAGTTGCATTCTAGGGTAATGTTGATGATGTTCTTGTTCTTGTTGATGGGTTTTGATTGTTTGTGAGCGTTATGAAGGTTTTTTTTGGTGTTGAAGGTTGGAAAAACGTTTCTTTTGGAGGTTTTAATGGCCTTGTTTATGAAGAGAATGGGTGATTTGAGAAATGAAAGTTATGTTTGGAGTTTTTAATGGGTTATGTTTGAAATCGTTCATATAATTTATGAACAAAACTCAACTAATTAATTTATAAATTTCACCACCACTTAGGGTAAAAAAATCGTTGAGGCATGAAGAGATCTATAATATTACCAAATATAGTTGCTTGATTATTTGAACGATTTTTTTTTTTTGCTCGAAATAATTTGTGCAAATTTTCAATTAATTTGATTCCATTAATACCTATATTAGTTAACATATTTATTTAAATAATTAGCTAAGAAAGAAGGAGTTGACCATAATTCATTAACATCATTAGTACTTTTCTTTTAATAACACAACAAACTATAATAACTCATGAGCTCACATAATAACTTGCAAACTAAACGTATTAGACAAGTACATGGTAATTTCATGTACGAGTCTCGTAAGTATCAAACTCACGATCTCTATTAGGCTAGAAGTTGATTCATAAACATCATTATTACTTAGAACATGTTTTGGAGTAAATGACACTATTATAATTTTTCATATCTTGCATGATTAATTTGTTTCAAGTAAATTACATCATCTGACTGTGGATTCTCACGGTTCCAACCCAAATGGGCTCTAGTCTTATTGGACCCAAGTTTGGGCCTAAATTGCTTGAGCCCATGCCCAACTTCCCCTTGACCCGACTTTCGATTTTTCTCGAGCGCAGCAAGTGCTGTTTGGATGAGAAGAAACCGAGAGGAAAGTAGAAGGAAAAAGGCACAATTCCAGTCTTCTTTGGACAGAATCACTGTCCCTATTTGATTCAGTGCCGATAACTGGAATCTTCTCTGATGCTATAGTTGGATCTTCAATAATATTCTTAAACAGGTAACTCTTTTTGTCCTTCATTCCCATGTTTATCTGTGAAATTCACATTTTGGGTTGGTGTTTTTCTTTGGATATATGATTTTTCAAGATTAATTTTTTTTATTTACTTAATGTGCTTGTATAGCCCAAAATGTTTGAAAATGCTTAACTACGTGTCATACATCCCACATCGGAAAGATGTGGCTCAGTGAAATGCAATATAAGATTGGACAATCCTAACATTGATAAGTCGGTTTTCAAGTGATTAGTGAGTAGTTGAGATTGGGCAAAAATGAGCTTTTAGCTCCGATACCAATTGTCATGGACCTAATTGAAAATATGTGCAACATCAAATCGTATGAACTCTCGAAGTTCTGTGTTTGATTTTTGTTGGTAGAAATACCCTTGTCGCTATTCATTGAGTTTTGATCCAATTTATTTTATTGAATGTCCAAAAGAGCAAACTTGTATGGAGTCGTTATCGGTTTTAAAAAAAATAAATTTATCATCACTTGAATTATTGCAACAAATTCTGTCCACAAAAACGTGTTCTTCATTCCTACGCAAACCAGGAGGTATCAAAGATGAATTGAACCATAGAAATGAAAGAGATTGCGTTTTCTTCTACTCATACTAAGACTCCAAGCTACTAGAAAGTACAAAGGAGGATTCTTGAAACAAATGGCTCAAACATTGGAGGCTGCAGCAAGAGCAGGAAATATTGATGCTTTGTATGAATCCATTCGAGAAGATGCCTATTTATTGGATAAAATCGACAAGGTTCCTTTTGTTGATACTCCTTTACACATAGCTGCATCAGCAGGGCATACAGAGTTTGCTTTGGAGATGATGAGATTAAAGCCATCTTTTTCCAGGAAGCTAAACCAATATGGTTTTAGTCCCATTCACCTTGGTTTGCAAAATGAGCACTATGAACTTGTGATTCATCTTATAGAGGTCGATAAGGACCTCGTTCGCGTCCAAAGAAGGGGAGGCATAACCCCTTTGCATTATGCAGCAGAAAATGGATTACTGGATCTTCTGTTCAAGTTTCTAATGACTTGTCCAGCATCTATCGAAGATGTAACGATTCAGAAAGAAACTGCTCTGCATCTTGCTGTGAAAAACAACATGTTGGAGGCCGTCAAACTCTTACTAGGATGGCTTTCCTATGTCAACAAGAAAATGATTGCTGAGTGGCCTGACATAGAAGGCAACACAATTTTGCATATTGCAGCATCTTATGGCAACATACAGGCATGTCCTGATCGAAAAACACAAACTTTTTTTTAATCAATTCGTTGTTTTCTAGGAGGTTAATCATAAATCTCAGATATTGTTTCTATTGTAATGTAGCTGGTGAGGCTGTTGATTAATAAAGTTGATACAAGATCCAAGAATTCAGCAGGTTTGACACCCGGAGACATATTAAAAGGGAGAAATCCAAATGAAGAAGAGCTGAAGGATCTGCTACACTCTGCAGGCGACTCGGGTGCATTTTGGCCACTTTATTTTCTGACCCTTTATGTGAACAGATTGATATCCAGGATCATGAAGTGGGTTTTACGTATGAGATACAAGAAACCAGCCAAATTGTCAAATGAGCAACGCAGTGCAACACTGGTGGTGGCTGTATTAGTTGCAACAGCCACTTATCAAGCTATGCTTACTCCCCCCGCCAGAGATTGGTTCAAAGACGACAATAAGGCTGCCAAATCAACAATGGAACAGCAAATAGCACCAGCCCCCTTTGTCCCAAGCATTGACGTACGGTTATATGATTTTTATTTTGTTCTATGGATGCTTTTCTCAAGCTTTAATACTGCAGCCTTCTTTACTTCAGTGGTAGAGATTCTTCATCTTCTCCCACGCAGTGTTGGTTTGCGTATGTGGCTTGCTTCTTGTCTTCTTGTAGTTTGCTATCTGCTTGCAATGATACCCATATGTGGATTTGCCTATGTGGAGTTTGTTATCCCTATAACTCTTTTTGTCTGGATAGTATTTTCATTCATAAGAGGTCGTTTGAAAGTAGTATCAGTCACAGTCCTGATCAACTCTTTTTTGAAATACTACTGAAGAAGCTATATATAGTCCTACCATGTGTGTTGCCCATGTAGTGAAACATATATGCTTGTTTGTATAGATGTAGTGAAACATATATGCTTGTTTCTTATTGTTTCACTTTTACATTACAATGTAAAGAGTAAATTCATATCCGTGCTTTCCAAAACACATGTACGCGATTCTTCAAATCTTCTAACAGTTGCTTAAATTGATTGATCAGTCAGATGAAAGTCTTAATTCATTGAAAAATTGAACTTGATTTGAGTTGGTCTCGGTAAAAATGTCAAGAGTTTGATAGGATATTATCAAACTTTTAGCTTTATTTCATTATTGCAATGTATTATTAGAGTAAATGATACTTTCTGTTGTTGTGATTGCTGAACCGACTCGGTTTTTAGCCAAGTTCATCTGGCTTTACAAAATGACCATTATGGACTGGTTCTTCGACATGTACAGGTCAATAGGAAGCTCATTCGTGTCCAAGGAAGGGGGGGAGTAACGTTATACAGGAGGGTTGAAAGGTTTTGTCGCTCCTACAAACCCAGAAAGCAGATAAGTTTGTGCATATCGGTAACAATTGTACACACATTATTTTCAATTCACATTACTACGTTTCCCCCACAAAACTAGAAATAGGTTCGATTAACATATCATATAATCAAGGACATCACCATCTGATGCATAAGAGTGAAAGCACATGCCAATCTCAGTTAATAGCGTTGAGACACTAATGAACAACTGAACATGGAATGCGATGATGATTATAGTTCTCTCCGGTAATGAAACAATTCAATAATTGGAAGGAGTAAAGAGACCAAAACAAGCTCAAAGTCACCTAGATGAATACAAGGCATAAAACTTAGGAAGAGTTCAATATCAATTGGTGTGGCTAAAATATAAAACCTTCCATACATTTGAAATATTTTCACCGCACAAGAAAACAGAAGCAGACAATCTCAAACTAAAAACATCTTGCGACTGTTTTTACAAAATTGATCACAATTCACAAGTAAATCAATGTCGAAACTCAAGGAAAGCACAAATTCAAGTATTCAACAACAAAAGAAATTTACAAGATCTCCAGTAAAACTAACCTTGGGACAACAAGATGTTAGCAAAAAAAAAAAAAAATCGATCTTGCTGCAACAACCACTAATAGTAGCACTTGATCAGTACATGTATGCTATAAAAGGAAATCAGGAATAACTGGTGATGGGGGAACTACATTTAATGGCCCCTCTGCTCTTTCACGAGCTTTATGTTTACCATCGCGATGACTACTTTTTCGCTTCTCATTCTGGTCAGTTTCATCTCTTTCTTCAGTATCCTTCTTCGTCTGACTTTTTCGTCTCCTCTCTTTGCCATGACTCTTGTGTTTGCTTCTTCTCGAACTTGGATTTCCACTGTCTGGCTTTTCTCCACCACCTATGTTTTCTTTTGAATCAGAAGCAAAATAAAGTTTCTCCTTCCCTTTATTCTTAGTGGATGAATTGATAGCTTGATTACTTCGAGATGCAGGCACTGCTTCAGCGCCTAGAAGAATATCCCTAACAGCACCAGATAATGAATCATCCTCCATATCTTGTTTTTTAGAGGAAATAGGTGCTTCATCTCCATCCAACTTCACCACCACAGGCCTAGTCTTTGCATGGGTTGATTTTTTCTTTGTGACAAGTGACTGTGCGGTAAGCTTAACTAGATCTTCAGCATCAGCACCAGCATCAAGAATATCGTGTGAGTTAGGGTCATTAGCAGGTGGATAATCATTTGATTCAGATCCATTCTTTTCTGAAGGAAGATAATACAACCCATGACGCTTACGGTGTTCTGCAAGCAGAGAAGTGAACTCCCCTGATGGTTCTGACTCTTCTTTGCTATGTAGGTTTAATGCAGCAACAGTAACACTCTCCCCAAAATGATTCCCAGAAGAAAACAGGTTTAAGGAAGGTAATTGAACATCTCCACAGATAGCATCCAGGTCAGCAAGATTCTCTAGAAGCACTAACCCATCTGGTACAGAGACTCTTTCTTGAGCACTGAGAGAGACTGGACCAAGCTCCTCAGAAAAGGCATCACAGATCATATCAATAATCTGTGAAGCTCCCACATCTTTCTCAAAATTCCCTTCTTTCTTAAGTGAAGAATTAGATATTTCTTTCTTTACCAAATCAACAAATCCAAGAACATTTCTTGTTCTCTCTTGTAGCTCCACATCATTGCTTCCAGAGAGGGGGGCCAAAGTCAATACAATTAGATTTAGCATGCTAAGAATAGAGTCCTGTGTTAAAAGAGTGTTCTCTTGAGCAGAAGATTTAGATGCCTGGTAACTACTGAGATTTAAGTTCCCGCCATCTTCTATTGAGAGATCCCCAACTACTTGACTGGAAACCCTTGGGTTGAAACCCTCATGCGGTTCAAATGTCCTTATATCAGAACCTTCTGGGCATTCCATTGTAGATGCTGATTCGGAAACTCTGGTTGCCAAATTGTCAACAAATGCTGAGGAACCAGAGTTCAAATGGGTTCCTTGAGAACTCAAATGGGTTCCATTGTACCACCGCACACAAAAAACTAATACTTTGAAAGCAGAGTGAACATAAACTGACCGTATCAATGTTGGTAAGAGATTTGTTCGAGGCTGCAACAATGCTTCCATGAGTTCAAATGGGTTCCTTGAGAACTCAACATACTCGCCAGATATCCAAGCAGCAGCAGATAGTATCCTGTGAAGGAAAGGACTACCAAGTAAAGCAGGATCTATTAACAAATCGCGACCAACACGAACAAGCTCTGGTCGAGCATCTTTAACTCTCATACCAATATCAATCAGCTGGTTTTCAACTTCTTCCCCCTTTTGGCAATGTGGAATTCTAGACATTTCCCCAAGAAGGGACACATACCAATCAAAATCAATAATAATTTCATATACATTCCTACCACAAGTAGATAAAATAGAACCAAGAATCTCATTGCAAAACTCAGGGTCAGACTTTATTGCATATGTGAACAAAACCCTGCAAATTTCAGCCACATTACTCTCGGACACCATTGCCATCACAAGGCGCAGTGACTCAAGTTTGATATTAGGATCTGCATCACTCAACGACTTAATGACAACCTCTTTATTCTCCAAAACTGCCCACAAGTGCTCGGGAGCTAGAATGGACAATGAGTGCAATCCAAGATACTTAAGATTTGGATCTTCATCAACCAAAAACTCTCTAATCTTCATAACAGCAAGCTTGACTGCAGATTCATACTCAGTCAAGCTAGTGACAACAGTCCTAACACACTCAAACAGCAAAGATTTAGCGCCAGTCCTCCTCATATGCTCACAAATTGGCTCCACAACCCTCTTGGCAAGCCTTGGCTCGAGAGGCGCAAACTTGGAAAAAATCTTCAACACCTTGATCAAGACCCAGTTGTTCTTAGAATCTACCAAAATACGATAAAACTCAGGCGCCAATGGTAGATATGATCGGGCATCCCTAGAAGCTAGCTCACAGAACACACCCACAACTGTAGACAAAATCTGCTGATCATTGCTCTCTAAATTCTCTACCAAGCGCTTAAAGCAGACCCTAACTGCATCCGGGTATTTCTCAAAAACCCTCAAAATCACAGAAATTGCTTTCTTTCTCACTGAAAGCTTAGAGCTTGAAAGTAAAGTAAATATCTCGGGAGTCAAATCTCTAGCAAGATCGACAGTACCGATTCTAGCTAAGCATTCTAGAGCCATACTCACCTCAAACTCGCTGTTAGTGCTGGTAAGATCCTTGCGGAGCTGATTGGTGATGAGGAGGAGGACCGGGGTTGAGTCGTTGAAGGACTGTGTGATGGCGTGGTAGCCAGCCTTCTTGTGAGCAAAAGACGAGGCCGAGACGCATTCCACGGCGTGAAAGGCGGCCCAAGACATGTCGACGCCGTGGAGAGAGTTGAGGTAAGAGAGCTTCTGGACTGCGACGGACTTCGTGTGGGAATCCGTCGACTTGATCTCGCGGCGGATTTCGTCCACCGATCTGGATATGAAAGCGGCATCGTTTCCGGCCTGTCGTAGGCCCTTGATTAGGTCCTCTAGCGTGCGTTGGAAGAGTGTGTCCATCAGCGAAGTGGCAGCCATTGGTTCCCCCTATGGCTTTTTCAAGGATTTGAATTTTTTCAAATTGAATTCGCCCATAATTGATTATCGAAGGATTTTGACGGAATTCAGGTTCTGCCGACTGAATCGAATTCTCAAATCATACCCTGGTTCGCTCCGTGAGGAAGAAGCACTTGCTTTGTGAAGTGGGACCCATGTCTTACAGTTCTGTTTGGTTACCGAGAAAACAAGATAATATTCTCGAGAATGTTAATGCCGGATCGCGATGGGCCTTAACTGGGCTTTATGCCCGGTGAGTAGAAGCCCGAGAAGCAACATCAGTGAATCAATCCCAGGAGGGAAATCGAAATCGTTCAAATTGCACCCAAAAATCCACACTACTTCACCGCAATTCGTCTCGTCTTCATCTCTCGCTTGCTCTCCCTCGAGCTAGTCGGGCTACGTCTTGGCTCGGTAGTTATCGTTTGTTCTTTCTTCGATTCGAGATCATTCGAGCAAACGAAGGAAATTGGTATCGGAAGAACCGATTGGAGGCGCCAGGGGTGGAATTTTTACGGTGTTCAAGCTCTCTCGAGTGTTGGGGAAGTCGTATCGGAAGAGAAAAGTTTAATAGTTTATTCTCAACATGGCAAAAGTTGCTGCAGCTAGTCCTTTATCCTCTAGTTCTCTTCAACTCGGCGGAGGTACGCTACAGGTTGGCCCGATGGTTAAAAGAAAGACAACGTCGGAGCTGAGAGTGAGTATTTGGTCTGCAAATGCTTATGTTCTGTGCTTTTGTTCTGTCACTTAATCCTTTACTTGATGTAACCTTGGTTGAAGTTTCATATTCCCAAATGTGCCAGCAGAAAAGAATGGCATGCATCGATTTCGACTTGATAATGAGAGCAGAAATATAAATGATGTGAATCTATTTGGACTGGATGTAGATTTTTGGTCATATGGGTGCCTCTCATTAGTTCCTGATTATCCAGGCTTGATGTTGTATGGTTGTTGCTTCACTGTAGTGCTTTGGTAAATTTATGCATACCGGTCCATGGACATGTCAAATGATTACGCACACACACAAAGGGCACTCTTGCAAACAAATACATGTAGTTGTATACTCAAATTGAGCTTCTGATTCCATACCTAGTTATTTTGATGGTAATCCATCTTTTACATTTTATATTTCACTGAATCACTTGCTAGATTGAACATGTATTGCAATTGCACTTCTTTTTAAGGAAAATATGATGTTATTGGGATTAATATGCAAATTTGTATGATAAGCTTATACTGAATCATGACAATGTAACAAGCACAAAAGTTGCAATATTGTTGAACTCTCTCAAATAGAATCCAGATTCGAAAATTATGACTTAAAGTTATCAGTGACTGCAAACTAAATAGAGAATATGAGTCCACTTCAACTGGAGCAAAGTGGACCTCAAACTACCTTACATCGGGGAAAATGCATGTTTTAAGCATGAAAGACAAGTTACTTGTAATGCGTTTATTGGTATAGATGAACTACGTTTAGTTTGATTTATATAACCTTTTCAAATTCTCCAATAACTTGTTTAGAGAAGTTCTTATAGTTGTTTATTACATGAAAGGGAGAACAGTTGAAGCAGATGAACATCGTGGAGCTTGTAGATGAGTCTTCTGATCCTTCTTCTGTTTCAACACTGTAAGTTTTGTTCTACCGTTTTGCCTCTCTATAGTGTACAACATTCTTACAGCTTGCTCCTTATATCCCTACAACCCCAGTGAGGTAGAGAATTGGATCAAGAAACCGGAATTTTCAAGGAATCCAAGATACATTGACACTCGCGTGGATGAAGTATACCCTTCAAAAAAGTCCCGGTTGAGGACGCTTTTTGGAGAAGAAAATGCTAAGGTTATTAATCCTTCCACTTACGATACTGATTATCTAGTCCTTCCGGTATATTCGCTCATTCACCTATAACATTTGATTATCAATGAACTTGATTATGGAGAGTTATTTCATTAATTTGTCGCATACTTTATCTAAAACAGGATAATGTAAGCAGTGAACAACCTAGCAGCCTGAAGAATCTTTCTGTGCTTTCTAGTTTAGCTGCCAAACGACGACAGCAACTTTCAAGGTATGCTTTCTAGCACCGGGTATATTTTTTTTTTATGTCACTATACTTATTGTTCTATTCTATCTTTTTCTTGAAGCTTTGAGAAATCTGCCACATCTGCCAAGGTTGCAAAAGATGGTGGGTCCAAAACTTCTCAAACAATTGAAAAGTGTAGTTTCAATGCGTTTCGCAATGTTACGGAGCTTTCTTCTGGTGGTGATAGATCATCTGGCGTGGCAGTTGTTGATATGGTATTACTTCACGGTTCTCTAACTTCTTTTCCAGCTTTTCAGATTGTTCATCTCTTGTAAATCAGACCATATTTTTCTTGTAGAATAAAGCTTTAAAAGGCTTGGTTGCACTTGCACCTGCTGTCCCTTCTGGTTCTGAAGTTGATGGTGATCCTACATCAACATTTTCAGGAAATTTTCGCTCTGAGTGCCATGTACCTGGCCAAAAGTCTCCTTTAGATCTTACATTAAAAACTAAAATGAGGGTGATATTATCTTCTTCAGTGAAGTGGTAAGCATGTCAGTGTCGCTAAACCTGTTTGTTCATTATTACTTTATATTCCTGGTGCTAGTTAATTCTGTATTTGATCTCTTGTCATGTACACTGTACTCTACATCCATAGACTTCAGTTTTGCTGAACTTTATTTTCTTTATTCTATCTTTTTGTTATTTCCACTCAAATTTCCAAGTGAGACTAATCATGCAGTGTTTTGTCTCCCTTGTGTTTTTCTTCATTCTCTAGCATGTCCAAGCTAATTTCCTTACTTAAAAAATTTGAGGTCATGAATCAATTGTAGAAATTCTTAATACTTGGAGAATGATTGGGAATCTTATTTTTCTCCATCTTTGAGAAATCTCATCCTACTTCTATCGTTTTTTTCTATTGAAGGTGTATGCTGAAGTGATAGGCTAACACATTCCATTTAGTCTACTGGGATTCCTTTTACTTTTGGTGTTCTTATGGCTCTTTTGGCATACGAGATTACGAGTATGATATGTCTTTTTACAAATGTTTGCAATTGGCAGAATTTGACACTTCTGGGTGTATATTTTCATGCTACATTATGTATCATTTCTCTACATGATGTAAGCATGCCACTCTTGCTATTGATTACTTGCATTGCATATAAATTTCTTCTTTTCCTTTTTTTAGGAGTAACTTCCATTAATTTCTCCTTTTGCAATTTTTAGGATTCATAGGTCAATCTTATGTACTACCTATGATGGTATGCCACAGTTCGCATCTCACTTTGGATGTTCTGGGCGTCCAAATACTAGTGGCAGTTCAGGGCATGCGTCAAAATCCCCATTCACAAATTCTAAGGCATTGCATTCATGGATATACCCCCAATCTAACCTACCATCTTCTCTCATGTCAGTGCTGACCTCATCTGCAGCAGGCAGAGGTTTGCTAAGAAAACTGTCTTTATAAGCTGTTAGGTCTCTGTACCTTTTTCCTATTTTAAGTTTTCGCCCATCTAATGCAGCCGAAATGGATTTTTTAAGACAAAGGCAACTTGCTTGGGAGGAATCGTTTCGGAGTCTATACTACATGTTTCGGAAGAGCATCTGTAAAATCTTTTATGGTAATTTCCTTTGCTGAATAGATAATTGTTTTTGATTTTTTTAATATGCACCTGATTTAAGGAAGGAAAAGGGAAGCTGAAAATATATGGATAAAATAAGTAGCAAAAGGTCCTAGAGAATGTGGTCAGTTCAGATTAAGTAGCAAGAAAAGAATCCTTGTGGTAGTCGGGGAAGAGCAGTGGCCGCTTCTCTAACTTGCAAATAAAAGTGAACAAATATGGATATATGAAACCATATTATATAATTTATATTTAGTTAGAAGGTTGGGCAGCTATCAGTTTGCATTCCCCTGGTAGTTAAAGCATCAGCCCACTTTGTTAATGGATGATATGGTGAAAAGATGCCTTTATTTTTCTTTTTGTAAGTGGTGTTATAAGATTGAAACTTTTCTTCTCTACTTATAGAATCTGAAATGCCATTCATACACATCAGTTATGTAGGACTACTAATAGAATGGTGAATGAACAGAACTGTTTATTGACATGCTGTTGTTGTGGAAACTTTCTAGTTTGTACTACACATTTTGTGGTCATGTTCACCGGTGATGATAGCTTGGGAAGAGCCAAATGGTCATGTAATGCTTATATTTCCCAGTCAACACAAGGTCTGAGGTCATTATTGAGACAGCATGTAAGATATACCTCTTCCTGTAAAATCTTTTTATATTGCTTGTATAAATAGTCTCAGTCTATTCACTTTTTCGAATATTTTTCCTCGAAATTGATTGTGTTTTCTTTACTGTATGGATGACACTTAGATCAAGTTCTGATGTACTTTTGCAGATAAAATATTGAAGTCCTTAGGGTAGTGGTTGAATGATTCCTTGGGGAAAAAATTTGAGGTAGTTATATTGCTTCAATGAAGTGCCATCAGATAAAAAGAACATATAATGTTGATCAAAATTGAAGTTTCTTTAACTCAAACACTCCTGGATGACAAATGTTGATATATTTAACCAAATACATATTATCAAAGATGCATTGCTGCCAGAGTGGGAGGGATGGGAATTCGAACCCCAACACATAGGCTGATTGGTAGAGCAGCCTCATTACAAAGAGATTCAAATGGGTCTTCGCCCAGTGAAGTTAAGAAATTTATGTATATGTAAAGCACTAGGATGATGAATTTCTATGATCATGTATTGGTCTTTTATTCAAAAAGTTATGGAATCTTATTTTCAAATGGATTTTTAGTTTTGGATGCTTAAAGATTTTCAAGAGTTTATATGGTTCTTGAGTTTTTCTAAGTTAGAACATTTTGAGTATGGAGTGCATTATAGCGTTCTATCTGCCATGTAGCTGGTCTTTTTTACAGTCATATTGTGGTGAAGATTTATGACTTTTGCTTCAATTGCAATTGAAGTTTTTTTTACTTTCATTATTGTTTTTCCCCATGTTATCTGACACCTCTTCTGATTGTCAATAGGATGTTTCTTTCTCTATGCCTCTTTGTTATTCTAAAGTAGAGCAAGCCACTACCGAAGATCTTGTTGAGCTCTCTGAGATTGAGAAGCATAATTTAGGCCAGGTTGGTCTGCTTTCCATTGGGATTTTTTTATTTTTTTTTTTTAATTTTGCTCAACCAACTTTAGGCATTAGACCACAGATTAACATCCCTAATTCCCTACACTGCAAATTGATAAGATTAACCTGCAGTTCAAAATAAGCCTAAACTCAATTCGGGGGATTATCATTGGAGTGTCCCTTGCACATGTGTGCGCACAAACACCTTAATACATGTTCAGATTTTGGACACCACCTTCCGCCTTGTACTCAAAGTCAAAAGCTTAAGCCTATGGGTTATTGGTCCATTCTTGTATTTTAACCTTTTAGTAGTATTCTTCTTAACTTGCCAATGTGGGACTCCAATTAGATGCGTTTTTAACCCACGCCATGTATGCTAGACTACGACTCAAGAGAACATTTTCTCTAGGATATATGCTATTCTGGTGCCATTTGGTTGGGAGATTTCATCAGGGAGTCTCTTATGCATCCTGCACTGAGCACACGCTTATGTGGAAGTGCCTTCATAACATATTTGGACAGCATCTTGAAACTGAAGCTTAAATCTATGACCTCTTGCTGCATTCATGTATTTTATCGTTTTAGTGTTCTTACTTTATCAATGTGGGACTTCAAACATTTTTTTTCATGGATATGTGAGAAATTTTGAATAAGCTACTTAAACCTAGTGGCATTTTATCATAAAATCCAAGGTAATTGTCGTTGCAAGGGTGGTGGTCAAGTGTAATCAGCCCCTGTTATGTTCTGTTTAACAAGGCAAGGCCTTCCTATTCCCTAGCCCTATTATTTGCTATGAATATTTGTGGTATTAAGTGCTTTAGTCTACTAATCCTGATTTGTTTATCTTGGGCTTTATGATTTATTGTTTCTACCACTGTACATAATGCAGACTCGACGTCCCAGTTCCTTGGCTGATGTAGATAATACGCCTGAATCTTTGCTGGCTTTCAGTGGAAATGAGAAAGTGCGGGGGTTATATGATTTTTTACTAAATTATAGGTGAGTAAATTTTTGAAAAGAAAGAGATGATATTTCGAAAAGCCATTTATATTGTTTCTTGTCAATTTTGCAGATTTTTAACATCATCTTGTTATGTCTTACTTCCACTGTTTGTCTTCAGATCCTTCTTGACATTTTTGGCGGGTGCAGATGTTCCTGTGCTGTATTCTCCCACGCCATTCCAAAATGCTTCTATTTCTGCTCCTGAGGTTGGTATTCCCATTATGTACGCTTGGGATTCTCTATTTAAATTGCACCTTTGTAAGTTCAGTGAAAAGTAAAATTGAATGACTGCTACTTTTGCTTATATTCTGTCTGAATGACTGCTGTACGTTTGTCATGGTTGCTGTAAACAAAGGTAGTTATTCTCTTGAAGTCATTGTTGTGGAGTCGCATGCTGCTGCATGTTCTAAATGCTTATGAGAAATTTTCTCTTTGATGGTAATGAAATGTTGTCTTTTGTCTGGAAAAGTTGATCAGTTGATTTATCCAGTTAATTGTCTTTCCTAATGTCAGTTGCTGTGAAGCGTGTTTAAAATATCCACGCATGAATTTGTTTTTTCAGATTAGATGTATGGAGATCTAAAGATCTGAACATATTGCTGCTATTCCTAGAGCAACTACTATGAATGGCACTGAATCAAAAGAAGGTTCAACTGGTTTCAGCTCTAGCATTGAAATTAAGGATGCATATCTTCCACCCTGGATTATCTCCCAGATATGTGAAATTTTGCACTCTGAAGGAAGGAACTTTGAGGCAAAGTATGAAGTTTTTCTTTCAATTTTGTATTCCTGATAGCATTACGAAGTATTTACAAGCAGTTCTGATTTGTTTTCTTTCCAGCTTTGTGACAGAACGTACGTCAATCGGCTTGAATGTTGCTCTTGGAGCATTTGGCAAGAAACCTGATTCTCCGGTCGCACCAGGTGAACATTCCCTAGAAAGCAGCTGTGCTTTTGGCATTGCAGAATCCAGAGTTGTTCCTTGCTTGCATTCTGGCATGTTGAAGGTCTTGAAGTACAGTAATTGTTCGTATACAGCTCATCTTTCCCCTGTATAAAGATGTTCTTAACTGTTAACCACATGCGCCAAGTAAGTCGATCCTTGCCTATTTTTCACTTCTTCTAGACCTAGCTCATCAATTTGATTACAGAAATTACTGAAGTTATATGCATTCTTACACAAAATCCAATATTGTCATTCAAATCACTTGATTATCTGGTTTGGAGTAACCGTGAAATAAAAAATAGATTGTGGTTTTATTGAATTTGGCAATGTGTATAGTATGGGAAATTCATTTTCACAAATGGCATTCAGAATCTGAACCACAAAACAGAGTTAATATATCAAATTCAATTCTCATTTTGAGAATCACAGAAAATCATATCCAACAAGAATTCCTAAACTGGTTGAGACCGTATCCATAATGAAAATACAAAGCATCTCAATGTTTTTTGTTTTAGATCTTAAATGTTGTGATGAACGTACATAATTGATGTGAAATCGTTGGCCACACATTATATTATGAAATCGTGTGTCCATCTCATCATTTGGGATAGTGGGACAAAAAAATGTTGGGATTCGTAAGACAGCTGTATCCAGAATCCACATATGAACTTAAGAACTAAATGATGTAGAGTTGTTTAGCTAAAATGAGAAAACAGATGACATAATCTAAACTGGCCTTACTTGCTGGGTTTGGTCTGGTATGAGACATAAAAACAATGATTATAGTGCAGTTTAGTTTGTTTATCCAGAAAAGGCAATCAAAGCCTAACTAATGCAACCTTAATATGGAAAGTGCTCCAAATGAGGCAAATAACAAATCTTGGCTAAACCAAACCCTAAACCCTAATTCGAGATTTTCTCCAATATCGGCCTAACTCGGGTAGTGAGGCCCATGCCCACAGAAGTTTTCCACCTAATGAAATGGTAAGTTTGGTCAAAGTCAAACGTGTGGTCATAAGGGTATTGCTCCTAGTGGGAATCGAATTCAAGACCTCCTGAGTTCATACGATTTGACCCTAGAGAGATTCACCAACTAGGCTATCACCCAAGTGGTTTTAATTTGAGAAATTTAAACATATCTTTATCATAAAACCAAAATGCAGATGGGTAGCTGCAATTAATGCCATAATAAACTAGTTTTAGTAGTTTAAATGGAAAGCTGAAGCTAATATCATTGTCTTAGCTTCAAACAATAGGAAGAAAAAGTTGCCAGAACAAGAGGCAATCTCCCATGTCCACATTAACCTAATCAAAGACAAGTTGCTTTTGAATGAAGCATAACAGACCCATAAAATGAAAGATACCAGAAAGATTATCAGAATGAGACTAGCCATGAATGATTAACATGTATGAATCTACAAGATCTCTAACTTTACAGTAAGATAAATTGAAAGCAGTGAAGCACCGATCACTTCTTGTTCTTCTTATCTTTATACAAAAACCCCAAACCAAGGAAACTTCCAGTTCCTCTAGGAATGGAAGGAGGAAGTACATTCAACAAAGGACTAATACGAATCCTGTTGCCATGATTTTTCTTAAGAGGAGGCTTTTGTGATAGAGGGTATATATAAGTAGCAGCAGCAGGAGAAGATGATGATGATGACTTTGCTGTCAGTTGTTGCTTTTGCTGATTCTGCCTTTGTATGTCCTTCAATGTTGTTTGTTTCGGATTAGGAACCGAACCAGTTGAGTTGCTTCGCGATAGAAGAGGCAATGAACGAATTAAGCTCCTCTTAATATCACAATTGAGACTACTGCTTCTCTTGAAACCCCAAAAAGACTTATTATTGGACTGAGACTTTTCATCCAAATCAGAGCTTGGAAAAGGGAATTCTTTCATGCTTTCCTTCCTTGAATTTTCAGAACTAGAAGAACTAGGAAGAGGAGGTAGTGAAAGAAGAGGAGTAATATTGTGTTTGTGTTGCTGGGCTTGTTTAGGAGCAGAAACTCTGTCTTGAACTTGAACAGGAAGGATCATTCCATTCAAGAAAAGTTCATCTGCCAATGAAGAATCATGATCAAAGTTGCTGCAAATGCTGAACTCAAAATCAGAATTCGAGTCCAATAGCGATAAGTCCCTTCGAGACACAACTTGTTCAATTGATGCATCATCTTCCTGGCCAAGATCTTGAGAGAAAGAGATCCGAGGACTCGTCTCCGAGCACATAATTTGCCTTCCTTTTTCAGGGTAGTTTACAACTTGGAGAACAAAGAAAAAGCTCCAAAAATGGTCAAATATAAACAGTGCTGCACATAATTTTTGTGGGAATTGAAGGACAGAAAGAAAGGCAGCTTTTTTCAAGGTTTAAGGTAGCATAAGTGATTAAAGGAATATCCAAGGATCACAGAAGGAATTTTCTTCTCTGAAATGTTGCAGAGGGAGTTGTCTGCTACAGTTAGAGAGAAGAACAACAAAGAGAGGAAGAGAAGATCCCTACACATAAGCTAAGTGAAGGCTGTAAATAATGGTTTTTTTGTGTGAGAAACTTTGGGAATTGTAAAGACAAGACAAGAAAGTGGAGCCCTTTATACCATGAATTTGGAAAAGAAAACCTTTTATCAGAGGCAATGAGAAAGTGTTGGAAGAAAATTAGAAGGAATCATATATATGGATGTGAAAGGACACAAAACAAGAACAGTAATGATAGGGATCCCAACAATTGGTATCTCAGTTATCCTAGTTGTTGAGTTGTACGGGATTTCATGTGCATCATGTCGAACATTTGAATCGCACAAATTCACTTGAATCCTATGTGTCCAATTCAGCAGCTAGAATAATTGGGATACCAATTGTTAAAATCTTTATTATTTTCGAAACAAGAATCGTTCAAAAGACTTTGTATGAATGACTGTCCTTATTAGAGAAGGAAGTAGAGTCTGCAACTTTTATCATTATTTTTTTTTTCTTTGAGTATGTATGACACAGCAAAATTACCTACTATATGTGATATAATTGACTTTTGAAGAAGCCATCCTAACTACTGAAGAAACATTTATTCCTTTTCAACGTTCCAACTTTCTTTCTTTTTCGTTTTTTAGGTGAAAGAACAATTCTTCTTGCATCTTTCTGTGTTTGAACATTTCTTGCTGATAGAGTAGAGTAGGTGGTTCATTTTCAGAGTTACAAACATGTCTTAGCTCATAAACATTGATTCTCTATGTGTCAAATTTGTTTTTTTTTTTGAAAAATATGTTTATTCAACTAGGCCAAACGTAGGGGGTCCGGTTGGAAATTATCAGTTGTTTGTTGTTCGATTAGGGTTTAATTATGATTTTTTGCTCTTAGATCCAATTAGATGAATACCTGTTATATGGTTTAACTTCTGTAAATTTCTTGGACAAATATGGTTATCAACTTTTTCCAACACATTTTTGGCAAAGAAAGGTACAATAATGCATTGCTTTTGTGAATATGTCCTGTTTGTACAACAATATTTGCTCCTGCCCATCTCATTGAGTTTTTTGGATGGAAATCTTTGGAGGGTTCCATGACTATAAACCTTGAGTTATTGAAGGAGAGTACTTCAAACAGGTCATATCAGTGACACATCCCAGTGTATTTTGTAATCTAGTGTGTTCAAAACTGACAAAAATAAAATGGGTTTTATGTTTTGTAATCATATATTTGCCTATCATAAGCAACTAATTAATAATGTCTTTTGGCTTATGTGCATGTATCTCCCTCCTAATTTTAATTTGTGCCCTAATAAATAGGTACTTTTTGTAGAAAAATCTTATGACATGTAATTATACTTGGTAAATAATATGTAGACTTGTCCTTTGTCAACTAAATAACACAAAGCTAATGTTGGGATTAGTTGAAAACACTCCCAAGTCTTTTGACAAAGATTGTTTTACTTGCTCTTCATTTTGCAGACATGACATCCATCTTCTTTTTGCAATATGTTGACAAATTCATTATTGAATTGGATGTACCATTTATTTATGTGTATATGTATATAAATATAATGTTTATTACAACTTAATTGGTTTTGTTAAAAGATGATTTAGTAGTCCAACTGATTATTGGCTTTGGTCAAATGCGTATGCTTGCAGAGTTTCTATGATTCGATCCTCAGTGGGATCTATCCCCATTTAATTTCGCGTTATCAGTTTCGGCCAAAGGCATACGCCTGCTGGGTTTCCATGATTCGATCCTCAGTGGGATCTATCCCCGCTTAGTTTCGCAGTGAGTCTCGGCTCAACTTATCCGTCGATAAATTGTGTACACGGCCCATTCTGTCCGAGTTTAGGCAAAAAAGATTTATTAGTCCTAAAATCTATGTGTGATAATTTAGGTTTGTTTTCATTGTAGATAAGGTTTCCAATAACATCAAAAGGGGAAGACAAGTGGGAGGCAATGACTTCATTTTCAACAACCCCCCCGCACCCATCAGAATCTACACCTTTCAATGTGGTAACAAGCATAACTTACACTAAAAGAAACAATCTTTCTTCTTGAAAAGAAGACTAGAATATTGGATATTTAGCTTTATTGGCAAGTTATAAGAAGGCATGGTGTATAGGGTCCAGCTCAAATATATAGTAATATATCAACCCCACCCACATAGACACAACAGCAAGTCTTGTACCACACACTCTCTACCTGGACATGTAATCCATATTTGTCCACTTGCATTTTGCTAACATTATTTTGTCCAGACTGCTCATCTTTTCTTCATAATTCTGACAAGAAAGTCTTGGCTTGCAATGCTTGATCTTAGCCTCAACAATCAACATGGCCCCCTCACCCACTACTTTGTAAGAGGACCCACTTAGCATCTTCAGATGAGGAATTATATAGATAGATATATAGGTAGTCGGTGCAATCAAGGATGTAAGCAAGAGATGCATAGATTTGTGAAATCATCATCCTCCACATGAAGTTCTTAAGTGACAGTTGGAGCATTCCATCTCTAGGGGTTGTGGTGTTCACAGTTGCAGATGCTATGGTAGGAGGGCCAAAGGGAGCAGAGGGGTTGAGAGACTTCAGAAAAATGTAGATTTTCTGACCACAGTTAGTCCCACAAATGGACTAATATGTAAATGCAAGACAATAAAGAGTCGAAGAGTCCAACTGATTAAGGGAAAACCATGAAAATATTTCAGATCCTGTGACGGACAAGAAGTCTCTTCTGTCAACATGAATCACAAGAAAACAAAGCTTTTTACTGCAGATACGGTTTTTCACTACAGATGATTGGCAACCGATTAGTGAAAACCGAAAAGCATACAATACAAAACAAAAAAGTTCTCGTTCATATACAGGGGTAATTTTATCTTCCTCAAATAAGCTCTCAATGGGAAGCAAATCATTGTTGAAGCATCATGTATGAACAATTGGATCGATAAAACATTAGCCATCCAAACTGAACAGTTGAGTTTTACCGAAGATCAATGACATCAAATTTCAGGTTGGGATTCATATACACATCTGTACCGGCCTTGTAAATAGGCCCCCCATCTGGAGGTTGGTCATGTGGATGAAAGCCACGTTGCTGACAATGTCTAATGACTGACATGCCGCCTGGTGTTGTCAACCGAAAAATGCCATGCGTTCTGCATATTCCAATAACTTGAGATTAGTCAATCTAAAACCATAGGGCAATTTGAAAAAATTCATGACGGGATCAGCAGTTACCTTGAACTATCTTTTGGTGCCATGACAATTGCGACAGCTTCTGGCAACATAATCTGAAAAAACGATGTTAATTAACTTAATTGCATCAAGAATAAATAACATCAAAGGTTTGCAGGTAGCCTAAACTCTTTGAGTGCAAAGGGTGTCATTCCCACCATAGGGGATCCATCAATCCCACTAACAATTGTCTGTAAAAAACAGTCACTCTTTTCTGCCAAAACTCAGACAGAACAGGATCCAAGGGAAATCCTATATGTAGTGACATTTTCACTCAAGCATATGTATCCTACTCATTTATACTGGTCTTCCTTTCATGCCATTGCCTAGTCTTAAAACAGTTTATGCTTTAGGCTACACTTAGCAGGGATTTGCGGCTGTTGGGGAGGGAAGAGTTTGGTAGCGTTCCAAAAGAATAATGACCTTAATTCAATAATTCTATTGGAATGCTTGCCAACACCCAGTAACAGCCCTACCAATCAGTGCCTTAACCTTCAGATTTAATAATGATGCGATTGCCAGGCAAGAGCTAGAAAAACAAATAAGAAAAAGAAAGATAGCTACCATCATGCTGACCAAGCTAACTACTTTAGAACTCAGCAAAAACATGAGAATCCATTCAGGACATTGCTTTGCAACAACCAAAATTTTCTTCCTATTGCTGTATATGGTAATGGAAAGAGCCACAAACCTGATATGAGTAATGGGTATGAACATCTATAGACGACATGAAACAAGATTGTGTAGGGTGCGTCTGTAATTGCACAAGGGTGAAATATTAATCAATCAGAAGAAAATAAATTTTGAATTTGAAGATCAGGTGCGGAACAAGATATAATTAAGCTTTGATGATCATTAATGAACTTCATAATTAGAATAAGACAACCACCTCAAATAAACATACTGGAACTACCGATGAATAATTTCTCAAAATAAAAGAGGCAGGTATGCATTTCTTAAATTCATTAAGTTCTTTTTCTTTTCAATTTGCTTATCTTTGTTTTCGTTCCCTTTTACCTTTCTGGTTCAGCAGCACAGATGATAACATATAATTCATACACTGGGCATACGATAAAATAAATACTATTATAAGATTTCACCAACACATATGGCCACACCATGAAACCAGCACGGTAGTAAAGTAAACAACAAAAAGACAAGAACTTAACTAAAATATAAAAAGCAAACGGAGCAAATGGACGATTGATTTCATAAATAATGAAATATAAAAATAAAAATTATGAGAGAGCAAACCGTAGTATACAACAGTAATCGCACCATAAAGTACTCACATGTATCCAACCAAGCGGGAAAAGAGATTTCTTATCCTGCACTTCGAATATTTCTTCTTCATTTGTCGCCTGACACTGTTGGGCAAGGAGTTTAAAGACCTGTTAAGGAACCTTGACATAATAACTATAGACTGCTCATCCAAAGTGAAACATATCATACCGAATCTGATGTGGATTCTTGCTTTGGAATAATGAGAGCTGTCACACAAAATTTTCTATTCTTCTGCAAAGCATAAATATATGATCCATTAGCATTTTAAGATTATCAACATAAATACAGTGGTTTTTAGTTTTCAGAACTTACAAGTGAGCCCGCAAGGATACCACAAGTTTCTAAATTCTTATCAGTATTCGACTTTGCCAGCTTCATGAAGTTCTCCATTAATACGGTTGACTGAAAGGAGAAGTAAAGTAAAGCTTGGTACATGAGACGACAGGTGAGACATAGAATTGACTTTAAAAAGATTTGCTCATCACAAAAAATCTTGACTAAAATATTAGCAATGGGGGAAAGAGATTGGAGTGAGAGTGGGAGGACAACGACAACACCCATTAAACCTTGAAGAGGGGGGAGGAGGAGGGGTGGGGGGAGAGAGATAGTAGAGAAACTGACAATGTGAAGTTGTAGAGGAGCTTCAGCACGAAGAATCTCATCTGCCACAGGATTCTCCATTTTATATTCTGCTTCAGTAACTTGGGAAGTCATTGCAGGGATTAAATCTTGCACCTCTGCAAGTATTGGTGGAGGAGAGGGCTGTCTGATAAGATTTGTGTGAACTGGGGTTTCCACTGTTTCGAAGGTAATCATGGCAGGTTCCTCAACATGTTGCACTTGACCATCATTATTAAGGTTCAAGCTTGATTCCAGACATGGTCTTTCAGGTTCTGTTTTGGTACAATCTTGCTCTACTGATATTCCGCAATCTAGGGACTGCTGTAAGCTGTCAGTTTCTGAATTGCTATTGTCATTTTTCAGTTTAAGCCCATTCTCTAAAGGATGTGCCAAGCTGCTCCCATTAAAAACCACACATAAAATAAATCCACAACCATTAATTTCAAATATAAAACATAAAGAAGAAAATTCAAAATAAAATAGAATATAAAACTACTATGTCTTGTGAAGCTCAGGAGCGACAAAAAAGAAAACAGCAATTGCCGGTGCTCAGAATCTAACCTTGGGATCTTAATAGGACTCAGGTCTATGCTGCTTGGATATCTAACCTGCATTCACGGGAGAAAGATCAAAAATGATTGCATGACAAAGATGAAAGAACTATAAGAAATTTTTTTATTGGTCTATAATACCATACCACTGCATCACTCTTGGGTGGCTGCCACTGACCACTAAGCCCATTTGGACCAAAAATAGAATGTCTCGAAAGAGTTTCCGCCGTTGGACGTACGAAGTTTAGAGATCTGCAGGAAACAAGAAACAATTAAAACAAGCTACTCTACTCACAGACAGCAAAGGTTGCTAGGCATAATTAAAGTCAACCAACCCCTTTGACACATGCACTAAACTCTGTAAATGATTGTAATTAACTAAGAAAAGTGAGACGGCATGAACAACATCAGAGGTGGACTAGCAACACAAGCTAATTCATGTTTGAACTCTGACTGCAACGTAAGAACCTTAAAAATGATAACTTACAGTCTGCGAAGTTGATCATCAACTGGCCTAGAGAGCAGAATTTGTTGAGTTCGTGGACCTTGATAAGCCAAATCTCGAGCAGCTGGTCCCACAGACTGTCAAGTTTAACATAATATTTTTTTGAATGCAATCAAGTTTAACATGTTATGTACACAAAACAAAAAAATTCAATAAAAGTGAAACAACAGCTTAAGCAAAATAGATGGGCATATCAACATATTATCCTAACTATATATTCTAGACATTTTCACCATTAGTCAACGCAGCTTCATAGAAAAATCAGTAAAGCATAAGTGAAGTTACTGAACAAATTAATAAATAAATTTAAAAAAAAGAAAAACAATGACATCCATCAAGTATGATACCTTTGTCACATTATAGCTTTGCTTTTTGACATAAGGCCATTCCAATGAATCATTTTGGTGCCGATAGCCCAACCCGTTTGCTTGTTGTGTGTGTTTTCTGTCTAATTCATTGATCTTCTGCTGCACTACTGGCTTCAAATCCTCAAGCTCACTCAAAGCGTTCAGCAATTTCTACAAGAAGAATATAAAATCAAATGAGCCCACACCTTGAAATAAGATACAGTTTCCATTAAAAAAACAATAAAAAGATTAAACAAAGATACCTTTTTCAAATAAACCTTTTTGCTTGGTAAAGATGATCCGTAATCTCGATGACGTGGTATTGTCTCTGAGACTAAACTGAAAGCAAAAAAAGATAAGGAGTATCGTGTCATTCCTTTTCGAAGGGAAAATGAGGCAAATTAAAAGGAAGTTTATACTGTCCAAATTCCTTGCAAACCGTGCTTTTGTATGAATCAGCCAAAATTCGAACTTAGATAATCAGTTGAAAAATATGAAAAACTGCTACTTTAATTCATACCTTGAAAACCTTAAAAGCATGACGTATAGATCAATGATATTCTTCTCACTTCTAAATATGTCAGCCTGAAGGGTAAAAAGTTATCAGTAACTAAATAGTCATTCAAAATAGGAGATTCATTAAGCAACAAGGAACAAATGTTTAATTGATAACTCAATTAAGATTACAAAGCGGAAAGAGATCCCAAAGGCACAAGTGCACAACTCAGAATTCATATCCCTAAGACATTTTGTTAATGCATTTGAAAAAAAAGGTATCCAAATCCAGATCCAAAACTAAGAAAGAAAAGACACATTTCAAGGGCAATACTAATACATATCAACATGAAAACAAAAGGAAATTGACTCGTGTGAATAGTCATCAAATTCAATTGCAGCTTGGATTCAAGAATCTTCCTTCAAGCACATTCAGAGCATCCCATTAACACTCACAGGATAATTCCTAACATCTGTTGATTAATTACACTTAGAATCCCTTACACATCATTCAGCAAAATGCACCAGGAACCTCAAAATATGATAAAAGATCTTAACATCACATGCCACATTGTTAGCAATTTCCAAAGGGATCATCATATTCACGAAAACAAAACAAATCAACCATGAATTTGATAAATTATACAGTCACGGCATCGGCCTTGCAATCCTTTTTTCTTTAAAAAAGAAAAAAAAAAAACTACTGCAGAACACCAAGCGATCCATATCTTATTAAAGAAACATGACTCTCCTTCAATTCACCTCTAAATCAAAACCGAGCTAGAAGAACTCGATAACAACCACTCATACTGTGCACTGGCAACAGTATGAGCTCAAAGTTTAGGTAAAAAAACACAAAATTACAAATACACATTAAAACCCTAATCAAGACTGACAATTTCAGGCATAAATAAAATATAAAAGAGATCGTAACCTGTCTGAGAATATTATCAGCAATCCGATAGTAGATTCGGAGAGAGATCCGATGATCGACATCGAGTTTCTGAGCACTTGCTGCGATATTGATCTTATCAGAAGAAGACCTCATCGATTGTGGCTTGAGCTTTCCTCCTTCTCTTTCTACTTTCTCATCAGCCAAAAGAACATATCCTGTTACCTGTCTGATCGGTGAAGCTGGTCGCACTCAGGGGTTGATAGCACGGAGCCAAGTCCTCGAGGAGAGGTCGTCGTCGTCAATGGCGTCTCGGGCTTGAGAGAGAGGACACGATACAAACGAGAATGTCATTCCAGTATCCCGTAAGGGCAAATAAGCCAAATCCAACCTACCTCAAAATCTGTTTGGATGTTTGGAAATTAATCCCCTACTTTCCAACTTTACACATCAAACTTTGTTAGCTACACACAATAAATAATTAAATATGCACACACAAATATATGTACATCCTAATTCCCTATTAAAAAATCCTCAAAAAAAAATTCCCTATAAAAAAAATGAAGTAATGGGTGATAGGTAGGTTAACGGTGAATCTGATTCGGAAGGTCCTTAATTCAATTTTCACTAGAAGCAATTCAACAATAGTATGGATTCGCCGATTGAAAAGGTTTCTAGTTCGATTCTCCCATAAATAATATATTTGTGGTTATGCTTTTGGGCATTGACTCAATTTATTGTATGGTGTTATTCTTGATTATCACAAAAAATATATAAAAAATGTAAATCCTTACATAAAAAAATGTAACACTTATAACCACACTATGAATTTTCGAAAACTTAAAATTTACATAAAATGTAAATCCTTACATAAAAAAATAGAAAATTTAAGAAAATTTATGTGCGTATAGATCTAACCGTTGCAGTGCCGGAGTTAAGGTTAGCTTATAAGGATGCAAGTTTGTATGTTGTTCGTAAAAAAAAATCATAGATGGCTGAAGTTCACACTCTCAATTGGAGGAGACAACCAATGAAATATGTTGTTTCAGCAGATGTTTTAAGATTCAAAAGGCAACAAGAAAAAGTATTGGTGACGACAAACATTCTCAATGACCAGGAAAAAAAGGGAGAACTGACTAGAAATAGCATCCAACATAAATTAGATCAAATTGAAAAATATGAAATCCATCTTAAGATGTTATCTGCTATCAGAAACAAACTCATCAAAGCCAAAATTTTATGAAGTTCACATTCAAGAGTTCAAAGAAACCCCATGTCTAAGGGGTGCTGCTATTGCCGATGGACATCTAGGCCGCCTCATTCTCAGGAAACTCAAACACAACATCTTTGCCGGTAAGTTTCCTGTAAACTGCAGAGAAAGTCCCAAGCCTATTATCCGTGTTGTTTTTCTCTTTCTGGTCCAGGAAAACCTGCCAAACCAACAACCATTAGCAGCGGAAAGGATATAAATAAGCATACATCATGTCGTACGGAAGACCAAAAAATTACAAAGCAATGACTTGACAGAGGTGAACCAAGGTGATCATTTCCTGTGTTGTAAGCTAGTTACAACATGAAATTCGTAAAGCAACTACTGCTGCTTATATTGTCCTATTTGTCGTCTAACAATGGATTTTACCTTCATTATCTTGGACCCGTCAATTCGATATCTAACACGCTTTCCAACAATCTCAGCAGGCATTACAACATCCTCCAATATCGCCTCGTGCACAGCAGTTAGTGTACGGCTGCGTGGTCGTTGAACAGCTGAACCTTTCTTTGGAGGCCTCACTATCCTCCGGGTGGCAATCAGGACTACTTGCTGGCAGTAAGAAAACAACAACACAACATCAAGCTTGCAAATCAGTAATAATAATGCACTTGAAAGCGAGCAATGGTCAATAGTAAGATTCCATAAAAAAATTTTAAGGTAGACGCTACACTAGAAAAGAAAGATAATTTTAAAATGACGAGGCAACTAAAACTTACCTCAGCATAAAATCCAACGAAAGCACCCCAAAACATATCTTAGGGAAGAAAAAATTTTGACAAAATAATCATAAGAAAGTTCAGGATTGAAAACACTCAGATGATACAAAATAATTAGAGCAGCCAAGCAACAACTTTTCATTTTTCTTTTATCGAATGGAAACAGACACATTTCACACGCAAAGCTCCTTGATGGATTTTAATTTGGTTGATAGTCAAATAAAATGAGCATCAGTGTATATACATAACAAAATGCAAATCACTAACATTGATAACTACCCAGGAACAACAAAACACATATAACTACCCAATCATGTAATATCAGCACAAGCCAGTGATGTTCACTTGCAAATAAACAAATTACAATGAGTCAATTTATTATCATAACATCATATATTAGTTAAATTACAATTCGCCACTTTGATCGAATTCATTTAAACAATCAAAATTAAATAGAAAAAATAAACAAAGAACAATTCTCACATTAATAAAAAAACAAAGAGCAATTCACAATCACCTTCCCACTGAACTTTTTCTCAAGCTCTCTCACAAGCCTAGTATGAATCTTGCGGTAGGCTTTCCTCAATCTGTAGGGGACATGGATAATAACAGCCTTCTTGTTTTCGGGAATATCCACTTGACTACAGCACACATTGAATACCACAAACATTGTGAGTGTTGATAATCAGCTAATTAGACCAAACTGAACCCATAAAAAGTACCAAGGCATTCTTACGTTGCTGAATTTATGAAAAGATCCTTGAGATCACTTTTCAGCTCCTGATTGGTATTCTCCAAATCAAAAAGTGCCTATGTGAAGGGGCAAAGAAAAAAGTAAGCCATGCATGGCATTTATAGAAAGCAGTGGATAAATTTGTGTAAATTAGACAAAGCAAAGTCAACAAGAACTTAGAACCTGTGCCACTGACTCCTCAAATTCAGTAGGTTCAGCATCCTTATCCTTACGGATCTTCTTCTGCGCTGAAAACATCTTCAGAGACCTGCATAACAGATTAGAGAACATATAAGGCAGCCTGAATCCTCGTCTTGTTGAGAACTGAGCCATACGAGGACAAAACTCGGAAAAAGAAATGAAAAAAGAACAGAAATTTAGACTTAAGATATCATCATTCGTAGGAAAATTGCATCAACTCCCACCCAAAATTCTTTCGAGCAATAGAAAATAAAATACAATGAATCAACTCCCTTCAGTCCTTCACCTATCAAACGGAAACGGTATCATGCGAACATGACACATTACTTTCTACGGATACATCTAATGATCTAAAGAACCACTTAATTGTTATAAATTCTAATCGTGGGAAATGAAGCAAAATCAATTTCAGGTTCTGTAAATGCAAAGTTCGATGCGGATTGCAGACTTCGATACAAAGCATTCGAGACGATAATGTATAACCCCGTAAAACCGTTAGTCTATTAAGCTAAGTCTTAAGATTTATCAAATCCTGAATGCCACAAACCTATCCATGTATATCAAATAGTTACACAATTAACATCAGACCTTAACGAAATTGAAGCTCCAAAATTGAAAGTATACGTTTTTCTCAGATACCAAACACAGAGCAGTAACAGTACAAAAAGACTCTTTATACCAGTAAGGGGAGAAAGAGAACCGAAAACAGAAAAAGAAGCTAACTTTTCTAAGGTTTCAAGCATTTACCTGATGAGAGACGAGAAGGGAAGGTCTCAAGCAAGCAGAGAAGAAGCCGCCAATACGCTCCCTTACTATGTTGTGCAGACCAGAGAGAGAAACCCTAGGGTTTGGAGGATGAACTGCTTTATATATATGATATCAACGGCCACGCTGATGATCGGGTATATTAGAGGTTCTCTACGGTCGTGAGTATTCATTATTAAGTGGGAACGAATAGTTTACTGCCATCTCAGCCAGGCTAATGGGTTATGTAATAAATCCACTCGACCCACTTCTACAATAAACTGTAAGCCCAATAGAGGCCCAATATTCAGGCCCATGTATCCCAGATAAAATTATCGCGTATAAAGAGTTTGCAGGAGTTGAATCATAATTATGTTAACTGTTGAGTTGAAGGTAGAGAATTCAAGGGAATTTGTGGGTTTTATGTGTCACGAATGATGAAATCGCATATGTACTATTTAATAGCTGGAATAACTTAGATACAAGTTACTCGGATTCCTATCATTACTGAACAAATTCCTTTCACAAGCTCAAATGGCTGCAACAACTTCTATCCAGATGAAAAATGTTGATTATATAAACCAACATCTTTAATAAAATCAGAAAATTGGCCCCAAAGAAATTATTTTTCTTACAAGTGGCACATCTGATGCTGAATAAACTTCTGTTCATGAACGCCAGCCAGTGCAAAGTCTCACTCCACTTGTCATTTGCAATTTTGCATGTATCTTCCTGGATCTTCATCTTCAGCATTTCTCCTTCAATTTCCTGCTCTTCAGTTGACTTGTAACAGAAGAGTGAGTCGCATAGAGAGATCCCCATTGATACAAAGGAACAAGGTACTTCTCTGAAGCGACAAAGGCGTTTTCTTTTAATCTTTTTCCTTTTGGTACAATCATTTCCATATCTATATGTATAGAAGAGAAGTATATAGATTTATATATTAGTGATGGAGTCTGATCAGTCACAACAACAATTTTGTGGTTTAGTTATAATCACTCTACCACCATCAGATGATCCCTTCTCTTGGTAAAACCCTCACTATCCATACATACAATGATTCTGGTTCTGGTTTCCCACAGACTCAACAAACCCATCATCAACAAGAACCCAATTCCCCAAATCAAACAACTTTTCCTCCATCAATCCCTCAAATCCAGTTCTCACACAGAAGATTCTTTTTGGAAACCCTTAAAAAGCTAGTGGGTGGGTTTCTGGGTATTTCTCTTTTGGCTTTCATGATCTACAAACTACAGCTCTTTGTTTCAAAATGTCCTTCAAGAATTAAGGGGTTCTAGTGAAGATGATGAAAAACCAGTGTCCTTTATCTTTCCTTTGTACCACAAGATGGAGGTTGGAGAGAATTCACAGAAGGATTTAGAGATGAAATTGGGGAGGTTGGTTGATGTGGATAGGGAAAATTTGGTGGCATCAGTCAATGAACAAATTAGAGTCCACAAGGTCATAAAATCGGTTTCTTCTAAAGCTGCTGCTGCTGGTTCATCCACTATTTCTCCTGTTAGAGGCAACGTGTTTGCAGATGGGTATGTTTGAATCGCGATGGTTTGTGTTCAATTACTGCCTTTTTCTTAATATATCTGCTTTGCTTTATTGTTTCAATTACTATGCTTTGTTTGTTGATTGTTTGTTTTTGTTGTATTAGTCCAAGCCAACTCTGATTATGCAAATTGTCTTCTTTTTTTTCTCTGGTTCACATCTCAATTTTGGAATATTATGATTATGCAAATTCTGTCTTTTTTTTTTTTTTCTCTGTTTCACATCTCAATTTTGGACTATAATATTCTTAGTTACTAAGCCACCCCATACTTCAATGGCTTCACAAAAACGGCTATGCCCCAAAAATGATAAATCCTTACTTCATAGCTAATTTATTTGACAGAGAGGATTTTGTTTATGCGGCAGTGCGATGCAGCTGAAAAACGTAAGCCCCTTTTTCTTAGTAATATAAGTAAGGTATAGGTTGGGGAAGACATTTGATGTAGGGAGCAAGTCCTCTGCACAAGCCGACGAAAGGAAACATAGTACCTTACAAGGATGCATTTTGTCTCCAACTAAATGGAAATGACGGATATTGTGAAACTAGCCAACAGTGCGACTATGAGATTGAATATGCAGATCATAGCTCCTCCATAGGTGTTCTGGCTAGAGATGAGGTTCATCTTAAGATTGCAAACGGATCATCGACCAAGTTAGATGCTGTTTTTGGGTAACCATTTCACCCCTGCCCCTCCCCACATATATATTCTGGAATTGAATACGCAAATTAATCAGAATGTTCATATTCTGATTCTTTCCCCAGGTGTGCTTATGATCAGCAATGCCAACTGTTGAACACTTTGTCAAAAACGATGGAATCCTCGGACTTAGCAAGGCCAAAGTTAGCCTTCCTTCTCAGTTTGCTAGCTGTGGGATCATTAAAAACGTGGTAGGTCATTGCCCTCTAACTGATGCGGCTGGTGGTGGATATATGTTCTTGGGTGATGATTTTGTACCACAATGGCGTATGGCTTCGGTCCCTATGCTCAACAGCCCTACCATGTAAGTATATAACTCCAAAGACTTCTGTCTCGATCCGCTCAAATCCCAATGTAACTATACTATTCTTTTATGGGAATAGCCTCCTCAGTTTGGGTGGGCAGGACAGCAGAGTAGGACGAATCATGTTTGATAGTGGCAGTTCTTATACCTACTTCACAAAACAAGCATCTACTGAATTAGTTGCTTCTGTAAGTAGTTTCTCTCCAAAGCCACTGAGAAGATAATAGATCATTTCTTACAAAGTGCTTTTTGCTCATTCTAATGATTCTATAATCCCCACTGTTGCAGCTGAAAGACATTTCAACTCTGGGACTCATCCAAGATACATCATTTACAACATTGCTGATATGCTGGCGAGCTAACTTCCCTGTCAGGTATGCATACACAATGTTGGAATATTGATGGTCTGCAATGAGTTTTATGTGGATTGCTTGTTTTCTTGTTCTTGTTAAGAAATCAGTCACTTAATGAACGGGTTAGTCCAACTGTACTCCCTAACCACATTATGATGGCCTGTGGCCAGTATTGAACCTTGGTTCCTACACCAAACTGATATTCCTACCATAATCATCAGCCTGTCTGATACTTTCGCTAGAATGTTCATTACTACAGCAGCCATATTTAATCCGATAGTACTCCCTGCAACTATTCACATCTGTCTATTCACCTGAGTGTCTACCTCTTCCGCCTTTCATCCTTTTATCACTATCAGACGGAGTGCTTGGATTCAAGTTTTTGTTAAAGCATCCTCAATCTCCATGATTGTAATAACTAAATAATTGTATCTGTATGCATTTGCAGAGCGGTTAGAGACGTTAGTCAGTTCTTCAAAACTTTATCCTTGCAAATTGGGAGCAAATGGTGGATAATCTCCAAAAAGTGTCAGATCCCTCCAGAGGGCTACTTAATAATTAGTGTAAGGAACTAAGGATTAAGTACTCTGCTCACTTGGGTTTTATTCTTGCAAATAACTGCATTATATGATATAGGGAGGCATGATATAATTAGGTCAACCACATGTTCTGCAGAATAGAGTCAATGTGTGCTTAGGTATCCTTGATGGTAGCGACTAGCGAAGTACATGACGGACAACATTGATATCTCATTGCGTGGGAAATCTGATGGGCACCATCAGACTGTGCCAAGCCTAGAAGATCCGAGAGCCTCTTGTGTCCTTCGAGGGATGGGCCATTTTAGATTTCACTCAGACTGACTAGAGGATCCCCGGTGTGTATGAAGTATGATAAGTGTTTCATCTTCTGTAAATCTTTTGTACTTAACTAAAAGTTCTAATTCTCCTATCTCATTCTGCCCAATTAGGGCAAATTATTCCGAAGCCGCTACAAATATATCGAAACTGCAGGGCCAAGAATCCAAGATAGCACCTTTGAAAAGATTTAAGTAAATACTAACCATGAGAAACTAATCAACTAGCTTCACAATAAAACGATATAATAGTTGAAAAGGCATTGGAAAACACCAATCTTCAGGGCAAAAGCAGAGACTATATATTGCAATGATTCCGGTGCTATTACATTCTTTACATTCTATGGTAAAGTAAAGGTAAAAAAGAAGGGCATGAACAAGGTTGAGGTTAACACTAACATGTCAAATTTCAGAAGATCTTACAAAAAGAGATGTACAGTTGAACACATACCATCAAGAAACCAATTCTCCAGAGACTCAAGTCCTTGCAGATGCTCTAAGAAGTTCTTGGACCCGTTGTTCTACCATTAATTCGAACAAGACTCTCTCTATAGCTTACAACCTGTAATGGTGTTTTTTCAAGCTCAAAAATCCGTAAGTGATAGGTTTCGGGGTCATACAAGCACAGCTGCTCCTCATCATCTTCTAAAAACAAAGCATTACTGTTCCATAACCCTAAGCATTTCCCCATTGAAAGAGGCCCAATACAAACTTTCTTGACCCATAAAATTTCGTTATCTCCTTGTTTAGTCATAACCCATATATCATAGTTTGTTGATTCAACATCATTCAAATAAAGAACAGCAGCAAGAGATCCATCCAAGATTTCAAGTTTCACCCCACAGTCAACCCAAGAAATGTTGCAATTCGGAGGTCGCATCCAATCGAACTTATGATCTGCCATATCAAATGATGCAATAAATGCAACAGCACCTTTAACAGCCCAGCAATAGCAAACCCCATTGTTGTAAGCGTGAGAGTCTAGGTTATAATCAACAAGAACAGCGGCAACAGGGTAACCATACCAGACATCATTATTCAAGGAATACAATTCAATTTCAAAACTTACGTTTGGTCTATTGCCTTCAGAGACAAATCTTAAAACGTTGTAATCATTAGTCTTCCGATCAAAACCGAATCCAAAGTTGTTAAAATCATGTCCATAGGTTTTAGGGAGATCCTTGTGTTCTTTAGTAGAGGGATTCCAAATAGTAACATTCCCAGCAGTATCACAGAGACAGAGCAACCCATTACAAGGCCCAAAAACAACCGGAAGAAGGTCGAAGTTTTCAGAGAAAATAAGATTGGCGGTCTCAACTTCAGGGTCTATCTGCGGCTCATGGAGCCATGAATAACACTCCTCTTCCTCAGGATCATGCCGAACCACGAAAGCACAAGTGGGTTCTTGCTTGGAGCAGTGTTTGGAGACGAAATCATAGCTTCTGATAATCTGATTCCAACGCTTGGCCACGCACTTGAATCTCAAGACAGATTTCACCGGGAGCCTGGCGAGGATTTCCACAACAATATCCTCTGGAATCGTCATCTTCTTCTTCTTCGTATTGGGTATCTTAATCTTCTGGGTATTGTTCAAGATTTTGAGGCGGTGAGTCTTGATTTGTTAAGCCATTTGGGTATTTTTCAAACGGTGCGATTGTCACATCAATCGTCATTTCGAGAGTAACTGAACACAGGGAGTTTTACTTGTCGAGAAAGCACTGCTGCCACTTTCCAGCGGATCTTCTTTTAGAATAACGAGACAAGGAAAGCCCAAATCCAGGGAGGGCTCCAACAATAAATAGACCAATTTATGAGGATGGGACTGGGAGGCGGTGTAGTGAGTATACTTGCTATGATTGTCTTACATTCTTTAAATTTCAGCCATCCATCTCATTTGATGAGAGAGATTGGATTACAACTCATCATTATTAAGTCATCTGTTTGAATTGATGTTTTACAAGTTAACTGTGTGAATGGTCAAGAAAGGCGGAGTAATTTTGTCTGGTTTGATTCATAGAAGAGAGAGTTAAGTAGGACGAAGGAGGACGAGCCATCCATCTCATTTAATGGTAGAGATTGGATCACAACTCATCAATATAAAGTGATCGATTTGAATTGATGTCTTATAGGGTCGATTGAGGAGGGTTAAAGAGAGAGGAGTAACTTTATCTTCTTTGATTTTATACGAGATAAAGTTAGGTAAGGTGAAGGAGGGGGTGTCATCCATCTCATTTAATGGTAGAGATTGGATTACAGCTCATCAACATTTAAGCAACCCATTTGAATTTTTTTTACAGAGTTAACTGATGAGGGTTAAGGAGGACGGAGTAACTTTATCTCATTTGATTTGTTGGAGATAAAGTTATGTAGGGTGAAGGAAGGGGAACCATCTATCTCATTTAATGGTCGAGATTGGATTACAGCTTATCAGCATTAAGTGACATATTTGAAGTGATGTTTTACAGAGTTAAATGAGGAGGGTCAAGTATGACAGAGTAACTTCATTTTCTTTTTTTTTATAAGAGAGAGAGTTAGGTAGAGTGAAGGAGGGGGAGTCATCCATCTCATTTAAAATGATAAAGATTGGATTACAGCGCATAAGCATTAAGTGACGTGGAAATCAATTCATTTGAAATTTTGTACTCTCATAGCAGAGCGACGATTTGGGAAACAGATGAGGGTACTATAGTTAAATCACAAATCGAATCTTAAATAATCGTTAATATATATAAGGACTCAAACAACATATTTTGAATTGGAACAACAACTCTAGGAGAGGAAAACAAACATGGTCAGAGAAGGAAAGAAGAAAAAAAAATTGAGAAGGGTCTCTCTAGGGGGTTCAACTACTGGTTATCACATCAATATTTTAATTTTTTTTAAGATTAAAGGGAGGAGAGAGAAGTTGAAGGAGAGAGAAGAGGGTAGAAAATAAAATATTGATTTAATGACTTTTGGGGATGTTGGACCATTTGGGGTATGAAAATACAAAAACTTAAAATAAGATATGGTTTGGGGGTATGGGTAGGAGCAGCTAATAATGATAAGTACATCCCAAAATAGGTTTTGAGTAGTCATTGGATATGCTCTAAGAGATTGTTCGTTTGAAGTGTTCAGGGGTATTGAGAGGGTTGACTTCTATTTCAGACGTTCAGGATTGTTGGGACAAAACCTCTTTACATCTCAAAACAAAGGTTATATTTAAAAATCTCAACACCCCTGAACATCTCAAACGGACAAACCCTAAAGGAAGCGACACATATTTTTTGAGGAAACAAGGAGGATTTAGAGAGAGAAAAGAAGGGTCTATAGAGGGAAGGAGAATAAGCAAGAAGAGGAAGAGAGACGTTATTTTAACAAGGAAGAAATATTATCCTTATTTCAACCATTAGATGAGATGGATGACAGATAATTATAGCAATACTAACTACAACGCCCCCCCCCCCTCCCCCCACCTCGTCCCTAATTTATGACCCCCAATCCTATGTAACATATGCGATAGTCATTGATTATAAATACACATACTTAACATTCAACCCTCCACATGAATTGAGGAAGAATTGAGGATAATAAATTGGTGAACTCAAGCATTTTTCTTTATTTATTTTATGCCTCCAAAACCTCAATTTATGACCTCCATTTTCTCTCAAATTTATGTGACATTTGTGATAGTCATTGATTATATATAAACATGTAATACCCTCTTAACAGCCAACATTTCAAATAAATTTGGGATAAAATGTAAGTCATACACTAGAAGTCGTAAGCATTTTCTTTCATCACAACTCTTTAGAATGAGAACCCCATTAAAACCAAGTGGTGGGATTATGTAATTTTGTTTCACTTTTTGTTTATGTATTTCAAAGCTTGTGGAAGATAAGTACAAAAAATTCACATACCCATTGGTGCCTACAAGAAGCTAGGCATCAGTCCAGGAACTCAAAAGTCAAGATCCAATACTGTTTTACCAGAAAACACTCAGAAACCCCACAATGCAGGTATAAAATGCACTAAACTCTCAGGCTAACAAATAGCCTACTTAACTCACTATTTTCAAAAGTTCAATCTACATTACGGTGTCTCGACACATTCTCAAAACACAGGTGATTCAGAATATAGACAGACTAAGTTATTTAACGGCAAAGAACTATAACAGATGCATTAGAGGATTCCGTATGTTAAGTGTAATTTGGTTTTTTTGAAAAGAGAGAAAGCACAATGAAATACAAACACTAATTACAACATCATGCTAGCTAGACATCATGACCTGATCACTTGATTGTAGTGCCTGGGTCGCGAAAAACCGGACATCCACATCTGGGTCTTCACTCAGCTCAATCAAACAGGGACGAATGGTATTTTCCACCACCTGCATAGCCCAGGAGCAATCCAATTATATGCAAGTAGACCCTTTATAACGTGGACCAGCATCCACAGGAATGCTCAGATGAGCTAGTAACACAGATTAATTTGCTATCATTCACAAGTTTGCTCCTGTAACTGAAAATATTTTGAGTGATTGTGGAAAATCATACAAGTTGTAACAGTTTGTACTTCACAAGGAACTTTTCTTTTGCTTCATTTATCAACTAAGCATCCATCCAAGCATAAGCATTGTTAAAATAAACAATTTACTTACGGAGTTATCCACTATGGGAATGAGGGACTGCAACACCTTAGCCACATTGAACTTGATGTTTGGTACCCTGCAACACAAGTCAGCTACAAGGTCAACGTCATAAAAATCGAAGTTTCACAATAGGCTCAGATTTTGCAACTTTACCTATCTTTTGAAGCATTAATAACCACCGGAAGAAGTTGGGAGCACGTGATTTCTGCCCCCATAACAGGGGCAAGAAGAAAGATTGCATGTAGAATGGTCATCCGGTAGAGATAGTGTGGGTTGTTAATCATTTCCAGAACCTGCCAACATGTTTGAAATCGACATCATACCAAGCAAAAACAAATTGAGATGGCAAGTATTCTTGCATTTCTGGTATTGTCACTGCACCATATAACATACAGCATTATGATAAGTAAGTGTAGAGAAATGCATGTGCATTATCTTCTCTTAAGAAAGAAAAATGCATGTGCATTAAGGAATGGGTTGAAGTCTTGAAGACCAACCGGAGGCATCCATTGTTCAAACTAAATATTGACATTTAGTCAAAATAATAAAACAGAAAAC